>NC_058516.1:9148491-9495467 GCF_020382885.2 Scatophagus argus
TACTGGTTCCAAAAGATTACATAGAAGAGAGAACATGGTTTTGTCAGAAGACTATACCTAAATCTTTACAGAATTGGTCAGATTTGGCATAAAGGTAAATTGAACTTCCTCAAATTGCAGCTCAAGTTCAAATTCAGGGGCTTAGTGGAAAACAGTCCAAGTAATCAGCACCATATTTGTCCTCTCTTACATCTCTGTATGAAAAAGTCATATAATAAAATGGGAATTTGTGGACCTTGACAACAGTTCATTCACTCTCCCCAATTTCTCCATTCACTTTCAGCCCTTGTGCCTCTTGGACCCTGTCCATTGTCATAGATCCCTGCTTCCCTTTATTATCTTGTCACTTTCAAATTAGACAACTCCTTCCACCTCCTTCATCCAAGCCTCAACCAATCACCCCACCCCTTCCCCAGCCTTTTATTTAAACTTTCTTGCCAATCCAATTAGCTCCTCCTGATGCCTACTTCTAGCCACCACTTACACACCAACCATATCAAAACTCCTTCTAAAACCACCATTTCTGCAATGATTTTTAAGCTTTATTAGGATAAGGCTTTTTTTTTTTTTTAAAGGGAGACAAACTGCATTTTGAATTTGCATTTTTACGCCACAAAGTGCATTTTATGTGTGGGTTGGATGCATGTGCTCTTGTGTGTGCTTCAGGGTGGACTGGGGTCATCAGTCAAAGAGTCTTTGCATCAAAACTGGATGACTGCTGCTTTCTGACATTACAGCTTTGCATCCGGAGTTCGCAACAGGATACACAAAGTCTTTTATGTTCAGTCTGATACCGTACATACAGTAGATTCCTACAGGAACATGGTTAACAGAATGGATGAATGGATTGCTCTTCCAAAACATTACTTGTTGGTATTGTCATTGTGAGCGTGTCAACATGTAGTTGTTAGTATTTAAGCAAGGGCACCACTGTGCATATAGGACTTTCAAAGAGCAGCTAGCATGGCTGTACAGGCATGTGTTGTTAGAGAGCCTCATCGTTATTTGTTAAAATGGTTGAAAGTGTGAATTGAGTTTTAAGCCTTCCTGTCTGATGTGTTTGTGGTAAGAAAGAATTGGATTGTATTCAAAAAGAACTTGTTTGTACGATGTATTGTGTGGAAATCAAGCATTTGTAAAGCATATTACTCTCCTGGAATGCATTCATGGTGTTGCACTCTATCTTGCCTATACAAAAAGTGACAGGTACTGTAAAATAAAGAATGAAAAAAAAAGAGAACTTGAGAAAGAAATTCAATCGTTGACTCGTTCTGTCCTTGGTACTTCAAGCCAGTCATGGCGTGAAGTCCGCATTAACGTTGAATTTTGCGGTTTGGGAAAGTTACAGGTACAGCTGCACCTAATCAGACATAGGAGGACACTCTGTAAACTGGCCCCTTAACTAGTCTGTTGTTTTCAGCCCTCTGGGTTCAGTTTAATGGTTTTTGTTCCCCAGCTGGTTTAGTTTGATCACCAGTACAAATAGGCCTGCTTTGATAATTATATATATATATATATATATTGCACCTTTTTGCAGCAAATGAACTAAAAATAAAATAAAAATTGCTGACACCATAGCATGCTTATTGTACACTACAAGTTACGACATGTCACAGTATATTTATTTAAGGTAGATCATTATATTATGGTGTTCCTGTGTCCAGGTACAGTCTGAGCAATATTCTTGAAAACTTTTCTTAAAAAAGTAAAACTCAATACTTTTAATGTGAGCAGTCTTGCATTGGTCCCCGAAGAGAAGTTCACGCTCATAAATAGTGATTAGACTGTCCTGGGATAACTTTTATGAATTCTTAAATCTCCTGGCCTTCATCTTGAAGATGTCTGCTTTCATTTTATCTCACATCTCGTAGCCTGGATGAAGCACTTTGTGACATCTCTGCTCTAGAATGGTGCTATATAAATAAAGTTACCTATGTCCTTACTTTATGTGACAGTTGACATTATGTCTCCCCTCTACTGTCCTGATCTGACACTGTAGCTACAAATTTAAGAAGATGCCAATATCCAGTCTCGTGATTATTATCACTTAAGACTGTTGACATTAGCTGTCTTGATTGGGATTCACCGAAGCTTGTGTTGTTACGTTCTTGTATCATCCGGTAAAGCTAAAATGATGTAAGGAAAATGTACAGCTGTCATTCCATGCCTAGTTGAGTTTGATTATATGGAGCAATGAACACTTTCCGCCCTTTTGCATTCACTTAAAGTTCACAATCATGAGGTTCATTGGTGTTTCGTCCTTGGCCCCTTGTGGCACAGGGCCAGCAGGAGTCAGCATCTCGCTTACGGCTGAACCATCTGTGCGCGTGCACACACACAAAAACACACATCAGGCTTGGACTTGTTGTTACGGTTCAGGGACAGGCATTTGTTTTTGGTCCAAATGAGGGTTTTAACCTAATGGATAAAGATGTTAGTTCAAGAAAATCAAAATTTAGTGCAAAAGTTATGTTGAATCGGACTTCTGTTTCTTTTATGCGTTAGAGAAAATGCATTTTCAGACTGAAAAATTCTGAAATGATGAAACTAAATGTTACTTTTGGATAAGAATGAATGAGGAAGCCATCTGTGGTCTTCATGCTCACTTAGTGAAACCAAACAGGAAAAGAAAAACCCAAGAGATGGGGTCCTGCTCCCAGTGTCCCATTCTGCAGAGTCAGCTCTCCTTTGCCCATCACCGCCTCCCTCCCTTCTCTGTCTCAGTTGCTTTCTCCTCTGAACCAAAGCCCTCATCCTCTCCTTTTTGTCCCTTTTCCATCTTTCATCTTGATTTCCCCCACTCCTAGCCCGGCATCGTCCCCCCATCCTCTCCCCTGCCTTGCATAGGGACTTGCAGCCCCGATGAACAGAGGGCAAAGCCTGAGCCAGAGAGCATCCGTCATCCATTCGCTTTGTCCTGCCCTCCCCCCAACCCTCCCTCTCTATCCCATCCCTCATCTATTCTCTCTCTCTCTCCCCTCCTCCTCCTCCTCCATTCCGCCCGGCGTGCCGCGGCTAGGATCGCTGCACTTCTCCGTGCGCTGAGATGGAGAGCGCACACTGTGGGCTTGTTGCAGCTCTGTCAAGCCAAGTGGCGAGCAGCAGAAAGGGCTGACTCGTCCCAGAAAGAGCAGAGAGGTGGGAGGTGACCCTCTCTGCTGTCATCACTTCAGACAGGGGACTGAACTGTTTCTGCACCGGACCGGACATTCAATAAGGGCTTTACAATTTGAGTTTATTTTCTTAAACTGTGAGAAATTCTTGAATTCTGTGTCTGAAAGGCTTTTGCTGACTCTTGATATGGATCCTGGTTGAAAGTGGATTGTCTGGGTTTTAAACGTGAAGTGACTTTGATGTGGATTAGGATGCTGAGGCGGAGCACCTGAGCTTTGGGACGTAGCGTTCTTTAGCAGGACCACATGGACATGTTTGGTTTCTCAAAGATGCCAAAACTCTCTGGGTGAGTGTGTGTGTTGTGGTGATGCTGCTCCCTGGAGTTACAGCACATCATGTGTTTGTCTTCTTATTCCAATTTCTTGTCAAGCATTACTTTCTTGGGAGCAAAGCCAAGATAATGCACACAAGACATTTCCAGGTGAAGTCATCTTCAGTTGCTGTAGCATATACAAGTCATGTCTTTCTTCAGGAAATGCGCTCTACATTCGCCTTGTCCACTGTTATTTGTTTGACCCAAAAAGTTTTATGACCCACACAATGAATGAAATCAAAGTGTTTCATTTGAGAGACTTTATCGATATGGTTGGAAATAATGTTTGATGAAGGACAAACAAAAAAAAATTACTATCTCTGTCTCTCTGAGCAGGCCTGATTATGTTGTGTTAAATATTGGTATCATCAAGATACAGTTCATACTTAAGACATGCATGCTGACGACAGCAACAACAGAGGCTCAGCAAATGTGAGAAATGGAAAGTGGAATTGAATCAGAGTCCAAGGAGCAACCAGATAGAGTGAGGGATTAAGAAAGAGATAAAGAAACAAGAGAGGAAGGACAGGATGGGAACACAGAGTAAGCCAGTTGAGCCAAAGGAAGAGGTGTAACAAGACTACTGAGTTCTTAAAAAGACAGTTTGGTTTAAAATTCTATTCCAGTGATGCACAACCATGCAATTATTGCAATTAAACAAATAGAGGAAAATATTAAAAACATAATAATAAAAATGAACTATTCACCATGAGATTTTATGAGGTTTTTTTCTTCATAATGCAAATACTGTGGTAATATTATTTCCTAATGAAGCTATTAAAGTATCCGGTTTAGCTGTTTGACATCCCGAACAAGTTAAATTGGCGCGACCTTGGCCTGAAATGTGAAGAAACACTAAGAAGACTTAAGACTGAGAAGCTGCAGTGATAATGAAGAGCTCACACAACAATCCCCTGTGATTTTATACTCGCACACATACACAATATGCCATGTGGACACACATGTACATAAATGCATGATCCTTGACTCATGGGTGGTCACATCACTAAGCCCACTAAATGTGGCTCTTGACAAATCTTTTAAACCTACGTACATTCGGAGGTTGGCATCTGGAGTGCAAGTTGGATTTTTCTCAGAGGCAGAAAGAGAGAGAGAAATTCAAGTCTCCATAGTGGGTTAGACTTCACAATAACTATTTCTACAAAATCTTTCCATTTTCATAGTTAGTGCTAACAGCTTGCAACGTTGAGTCGGTATTGCATCTTTTCAAAATTCTAAGGTTGGCTCATTTCCCATATTTACTGTGTTGTCTTCAAAGTTTATTAGTCCACAGTGACTGTTTGACTTTCGGGTATGAATCCTGTTGAAACCACTCTGAGATGGACTGCTGTGCTTCGATTCACCGTCTTACACTGTCGGAATAAGTCCTGAATAACTGCCCTGAATAAGATTAAAAAAACTAAAGTGTGCTTCAGCTGAAAGTTTTCTAACAGACTGATTGAACTAATAAAACGATATTAACTAATAAAGTAATAAATATTCTAAACCTTTGACTGCTTTGAAATGTGCGGTTGTGCTTTTGAACTTATCCTGAGAATGATTTCTGAGTTCTGAGTGAATCTGGCTCATGTGTACAATTTTTGGGAAACTGCTCATGTTCCTGTTAAACAGGACCAAGATCGTTTCCTAATCCTCACCAAATGTTTGTTACCATGACAACAGCAGTCAAACAATCTTAGCGAAGTACTTATTGTAACCGAAACCATGATATTTTCCTAAACCTAACCAAGAAGTGTTTGTGCCTCACTATAATCAAATTGAAATTCTGTCTTCTTGCCACTAGGGACATCAGATCATAAAACAGAATCTTTCTAGATGATGGTGTGAGTTGATGGCTCCTCCATTTTTTGGAAAAATGTCTGATCTGTTACCAAACCAGTCCAACACACTGTGCTCCCCAGTGCATTAAAAAGCACAGTGTTCACCTCTAGAATCTTTTAGAACAGTACAAGGGTTGTTAAAATGAGTTTAGTCAAGATTTCATTTCAGTGAGAATTTCAAACAATCCATGTAATGGAGAACATCTTCCCCATTAATGTAGATGAATGTGGCACACAGCACAGGAGCAAGCGCTTCAAATGTGTTTGTGCTGCGTATTATCACATTTTTATCTTCATGTGACATCTGAAATTGGGTAAATATCTGTTCTCTCCCCCCGTATTCCGAGAGTTTAACCCTCCTGTGGACCACTTGCACATCTCTTTATGCTTTCCCATTTTGTCAGCCGGTCATAACGTTTGCCACACCCACTTCTTACGCATTTGGCTCCATCCGCTGTTGATAGACTGCAAAATGGCGAAAATTAATAAAGGCGTAATGCTAAAAGGCACCAGGATCATCACTGGCGCTTTTTGCTTGCACACAGATGGCTGTTGGGTATCGACGAGCTGTGATTATACAGTTTCAGAGCCTTCTGTTTGCAGATGGCGTATGAGCCAAATTTGCTTCATAAACTTTAATGAGAAGTTGTGTGCCATTTATCACATTTTAATGCTCATAATAAATCATTCATTGTGATGGGAATGTGGGAAATGAAACAGATGCAAACAGGTGAGACGGACCTGTGATCTTTCTGTTTGTGTTTCTTTTTTGTCTAATTGCAGATGAATGAGAGTTTTGACATCACACATCTGCCTTTATTCTGCCTTTATTCTTGGGGACCGTTAACCTAATCTGTCTTTTCTATTCCAATCTGTGCATCCTAAAGACAAAGACAGGACCTGTAACAGCATGTGTAAAGTCTTGGCTTTAGTGTGTAGGCATTTGGCAGTGAAAGTAGCCAGCAGGGCTTGTTTGTGTGTTGAATATCAGATTACAATAATGCTTGCCAAATTGCCTTCTGTTTTATGCCAATGCATGCCGCTACCTTAGAGGGCAAAGTTCCATTGCACCGAGAACCATCTGACAACTTGTGCCATCCTAAAAAATATCACAAGTGATTATCGGTTTTTAGTCAGGGCAGTCATTACTTCAAATCATCCTAACCATTTCATATTCATTTTTATATTTGGTCCATGTTGTGTTTGTTGTTAAATGGAAGTATTAATTATTCATTTGTGACAGGATATGAACTCCGATCTCCTGTGTGACACCCTCAAGTGCTACCTGCTCATCCACCAACCGGACCTCCACACCCATATTTTTTCATCTCATTACACATGGGCTGCACTATGTTCTCCAGCGTCCATCACTCTTGACAGAGAATGTATATCTTTAGGTTTAGAATCGTCCAGTATGGACATAACTCCTGGGGTACCGAGGCATCATTTCCATATTTGTCCACCTTGCAATCGCACAAGCCCTGTCTGTGGTTTCCAACTTCAGGACTGTGTACTGGCTTTTTACTGAGGTCACAACACAAGAAAAACAGTAAATAATGGTTACCTCCTCAGGGGAAGTCAGCCCTGGCTTGGAATCAGTTTATTTTATCATTTAAAGGACAGATACACTTTTTTTTGGAAAGCAAATAAGAATATTTCACAAAATGACAAATTATTCTTTTAAGTTTTCGTTGAAACTTGTGAGAAATTAGCAGTTTGAGCTGGTCAAACCAAATGTGTATCTCGGTAGCTCTTTTATCAGCCATCGCGTTTATCAGCCACTTGTATTTTCTTCACAAATTAGCAGCTATTTGATGTAGGTGGATGTGTCGCTGCAAAGAGCACATAATATATGTCAAAGCACACAAATCAGGCTACAACACTACCACCCAGCCCGCTTTCCCGTTTCTCTCTTTCCCATTCTCTGCATGTAACCCTTAAAGTTGCACGATTTTCTTGATTTGAGTCGTCTGGATAATCCTCCTAAGGGATTTGGCTGAAGATCACCGCAGGAGGGGCTGACAGGGTGAACACACTGTTGGCTGTTTCATTCAGTATATGAAATCACATCACACATCTCTCTCTCACTTACCCATCTACAGCGTATCCATCCACTTATCTGCCTATCTGTCCCTGTCGGTAATTTAAACCAGGTGCAGTCGGAGATGTGATCCATCTCTCAAGATGACAAATTCAAATTGATATTTTAAATTGTGTCAGGATGCTGAAATTAAGGCATGTTTTGCTTGTACTTATCTGTTTCAAAAATGTTATAATGCACTTTTTCTTCTGTTACGTTTAAAAACCACGGTAGCAACTTTAATTTCCCAGCCCAGCCGAATAGCATGTTATCTCTCAGTGCTTATTTGATAAAATACACCAGCTCTGAAATGGAATGCTTTAATCAGTTCTTCATTCTCTTCTGCCGGGATTCATTTCCTGGTGAACACTAATATTCTGTTATGTTATGATTACCTTATTTTACTTCTCATAATTCCAGTCATGTCTCACGCCAGATAACACTGAATAACCGGAGCAACGCGCTTCGTGCTTCCGTTCCTCTTTGATGGGAGACCAAATTTGATCAATTATGCAAATGAAGAAAAACCCATTTGGTTTCTTGCTCTGTTCAGATGTGAACTTCCTTCCCACATCTCTGCTTCATAGGAACAAATAACTTTTAAGACAAGAATTATCTCTCAGTTAGACTTCAATTTTCCAACAGCAAGAACACTGGAATTCTGAACACTGATATGCTGACTGATCAGAGGCACTCTTATTGAATTTTTGCCCACAGGAGTGCATCACATGTTCTGTAAATGTTGAACATGCAGCATATGTTTCTCTGTTAGAACTTTCATGTCTCATATATTCTGCATGGAACCTTGGGAAGGAGGCAACACTGCTTAGTGCATTATTCAGAGACACATTGGTGCGTAGGCTTTTGCTGCATAAACTGCCCTGTTGTAACCAAACTGTAAGTGGGAAAGTTCAGGTCTGAGCGTTTCTTTATGCTGAGACAACCTTCTCTTTTCCCTTGCACCCATCATAATAATGCACGTAATGTTGCCCATCCTTAGGTTGAACCCCGTAACAATCCCTCAGAACAAAGGCACTAAAACCACCAATGTGTCCCAAGATGATTCAGTCAAGCGAATGATCTTCTTTCTGAAGTTTTAACTTCATTCTAACACTACATTAGAGACCAGAGCGGCTACAACACTGTTTTTTGACTGAATGTTGTGTAGCTGATGTTTTCAGGAGAATTAATTAAGGAGACATACTGTTCTGTTAGGTGACAATTTAGAATATCTCTTTGGAGGATGTTCATCTCTCCAGCATGGTTCCAGAGACTTGGAGAAGGGATCGACCGACATGTTTCTTTCAGGGCCTTGATCTTTAGGGATCAATTAGACCGAAAACTAATATTTGAAACCTGTATGCATTTACAGTAAAAGTTAATATTTTAGTGTGAGTACATTTTGTTCAAGCAGTGCACTTGTACAAATTTTGCGTCCTCCACTTGAGTATTTTCAGCTGCCAGCTTTATGTCATTTTTCAGTTTTGACTCTCGTTTGTTCCCTTTGCAGTTCGCTTAATACAGAAGACAATGGATAGATAGATAGATAGATAGATAGATACTTTATTGATCCAGAGGAAAATTCACTGGAGTCTTTTCAAAAGGATTTCAGGCAACCAGCAGAGAATTCAAGTGGGATTTAAACCAGTTAATTAGTGAGTTTTAAGTGTTATTTTTTTTTCTTTAAGGAGTGGCAACGTGTTAAATTTCCAGTGCGTTTCCAGAGTACATGTTTCAATTTAGTGTGCATTTGCTCTCCACTTTCTGTACCATTGACCCTTAGAACTGCCGTTGTTCCCTTTTCAGAGAAATGCTCATGGATGGATTCACTAGTTAGTGAATACCAAAGTGTTCCAACACGGAGGACAAATGAGTGATATTGGAATTTTTATAACATCACCTTTACAATTCTGTCTTTCTTTGAGTGAGCACTTCGCTGAAAATACATAGAAATCATCACAGATTTAATGATTCTATTTCTGTCTAGTAGAATGCACGAGGCCGTTTCACAAAGTCATACAGTCATACTGTTCATACCTCTTAGCAAGTGCATACTTAATAATTGATCACTTTGGCTCACTTCTACAACATGCAGTGAACAATTCTGTGTTTGGAGGACAAGAAAAGTTAAAAATATCTTGTACATCTTCCATTTTATATTCCCTCTCTCGCTCAGTTTTCAAAAGACAAGAATGCAGCTCTGAGATGCGAATGAATCAAACATGACACAAGAAATGTGGAATTAATGAGTCCCTGTCATTTATCTTTAATGCCAATTGTTCAAGCGGTGCAGTTTTATTTAGTTGCATACATTTGTTTTGCATTTGTATTGATGAGGTGGTTTCACGTCAGCTGGGATTTTCCCACTTAGGAGTGTCACACTGAGTTAGTAGACCAAACAGACTTTCACATGACTCTCATTCATTCAGCTTTAACTCCTTCTGTCCTGCAGTCTGATTGAAGAGTGAAGGTTAAATGACAAAGGGTGAGGTGAGTGGGATGTATAACCTTATGTTTTTCTAGAATTCAGAGGACAGACAAGACTGGAAAAATATGTAAAAATAACTAAAGACAAGTCGGACTGCTGCGATTAGTCGTTTAATCAATCGATCGAAAGAAAATTGCTTACCAACCAATTTAAGAATGGATGTAAATTTTTAAATTTTAAAGATATATATCTTAAGTCATTTTTTTATAGCAAAAATGTCAAACATTGGCTGGTTCCAGCTTCCTGAATGTAAGGATTTGCTTTGTTGTGTTTGTTCGGAAAATAAGTGAATCTTTGGGTTTTTTGAATTGTTTTTTTTTTTTTTTGGATTTGAAAGTGACACTGTTTGCCATTTTATAAATGAAACAAACTACTCAGCAGTTTTTATCAGTTTAAGGATAATAATCCTTAGTGGCATCCCTGTTGGTAGTGCAGGTGGTGGATGAGCTCACACTGACTTGAGCCAGTTTGCTGATACATCTGTTTAGTAAGGAGGACAGTAGAGTAATTAGTTCTGCTCCAAATACTATCACATAATACCTAAGTGCCGCTGTGTGTGTGCCCAGAGCCACGCTGTCACCCACACAAACACACACACGCAAGCCGTACTGTAAATCTACATACAGTATGCATACTTACACATACCCCCACATGGCATGGATGACGAGGTCAAGAGTCTCCACCCATCCCTCCACTGACTGAGCACGGCTATCGCTTCCTCTAATTGGATTAAAATGAATCAACTAATTCAATTTGAAGGAAAGTGAAAAGCTAAACATGAGTTCACCCCTCCTTCTTTGACCATAGCAGAGTGAAGCTGGTTGGAAATGAGTTGTAGTCACAACTGAGCTGCACATCTGCATTTTTCATGCGTATATGCAGCTAATTGGAACAGGAGAGGAAGCACCACATACCATTTAAAAACCTGAAATATGTTGGAAGCAAACTCTGAGCAATCACTGAAGCTGCTGGTTTGGACTTTGTTTCACGGCCTTGTTGTGCTTCTGCTCAGCCCGTATTCTTGAATACTGACACACAGTGTTGACATACAGTGTGATTCTGGGATTTACAATCAAGCATATGGGCCTCATCTGATATGATACAATGCACCTAATCAGAAAACCTGACAAATATGTATCTACATATTTTTGTCTGGACTGCAACAAATCGCCAGGCATTGACTATCCCTGAGTTACTGAGTGAGTGATCTAGTTGTGCTATTGGTTGTCAAGTATTGGAATTTCCCCTTTGGCCATTGCTCTTTCAAAATGAATGGAAGCATGCAAGCAGACAGGATTTGTCCTATTGCTTCCAGTCTTTATGCTAAGCTAAGGCTAACTTCATCCTGACTCCAACTCCATGAGCTTGATATTGTCTCATCTTACTTTCTGAAAGACAAATAGATGTTTAGTAAACATTTTTGCAAAAATCTGGACCTTTGTCTTTGTTTGAGGTTTTACCTCTTTAAGTGCATAATTTCTCAAAGAGCAACGCATTTGAAAGTGTTGCAACATGCTTATCTGTGGCATATTCTACTCCACTACTTATTTCCTTCCTGTCTTTGTTCTGCAAATGAAATTGGAGACTGAAGAGATTTTCACTCCGACATTATGATTCAAGAAACGAGACATGAGCATAAGTGTTTCTTATTCATCCTAATGATCACCGTCCTCCTGTGTAATCTTATTTAGGGAGCGTTTAGCGACGCTTCTTCTGCTGTGGTATTTTTAGCCTGCGGAATTATGCCTCAGTGTTTGGCACAGATGTTCTCGTTTGTTGTAATGTTTTCAGCCTGCATGTGTTTGACATAGACTGAATGCGCTCAGTGACAAATGAAGTCACTCGAGTGTATTTTGTGTATATTCACACACTCTGCAGCCGTGGGTTCCGTTTACACACTCCAAGCAAATATGGATGCACAAACACTCTGCTCTTCTTTACCCTTTGCAATTGACTTGAACCAGATAGACGGGAGGGAGTCAATGCTTGGTCATCATCGCATCACGCAAGTACAGTCAACCAACCAGAAACAAACATGACCTCAGTTGAAGTACTGCTCCCCAGATACTACTCCAGATATTAACTGTCTTTGACACAGAAAGTAATTTGAATCAGTCTTATTTAAGACTTGCAGTGTAAGTGCAGGAAATTATTGGCTGAGTTTATGTGGGAACACTGACAAAACTGCAGACGTACTGTACTATTATACAGCAGATGTTACTTGCCACCAGTGTGAATTCCAGTGTGGCTTGAGACCAAGTGCAAAAGGCATTGAGTCAACAGCAACATAAACATAATGCAAAAAGCCATAGATCAAATTTCTTCAGAAAACATGATTTGAAACTTGCTCTCCTGCCCTTTTGTATTTTCTGCCCCTTGCTTCCGCTGGGCTCTATGTGACATTTACAAAGAATCAATGGGTTGTTGTGCTGTGGACTGTGTTGTCCCACAGAGATGCACTGCTGTGCTGCAAAGGTTGAAAAGCAACACTGTTAAGTGTTGTAGGCCTGCTGCTGATGCTGATACAGTGGAAGCTAACAGTGTGTCACACAGTGGCAGATTGTGGGCTACAAGGGGAAGAGTTATTCCTTTAGCAGAATATATTCCATCACTTCCATCTTGTTCTGATACAACTGGAGACATTTTTCATCCTTAGTTACCAGCTCTTGTAACTGCTTTCATTTAGAATTATAATTTGCTATTTAAGAAAAAGTGTCACTATTAATTTGAATAAATGCAATTGATTAATTTTAGGTGAGAGTCACAATAAATAACATATGGATGTGAAGTCATCCGTAGCAGAGCACTTAAAAGATTTCAAGGTAATATATCATGCAAAGCAGAGCTTTAGCTGAACAAGGCCGACCTCCTATTGTATTGTAAGGGTCATGCTCTTAATTGATCTTTGTTTCAGCTTCCCCATTTTCATCACATGAGCAGTCCTATCAATCATTCAAAGCTTTGACTTGCGTGACTCCCAATGGGCTACGCAGAATTTAAACACTGGGCTTTTTATGTCTTAAGAGCCAGAATAAATATTAAATACCCATAATTTGGGTGAAACTGTATTTATCCACCTATTTATTAATTACGCACTTGTAGTATTCATAGTGAATTGATAAAGTATTGGCATTTAAGTCTTTACATGTAAGTGTCCACACTCTTCCCCCATCTGTCAATCTATTTGGCAGCATATGTTCAGGTATCCCAACAAAAAGCAGTTATAAGCAGTTTAATCGATTCTTTTTTACAGGGACTGGCTAATTTATTTTCGATTTTAGTGTCCTTATATTCTCTGCCAGGTGCTATGTTTGTAACTCCCTCACCGTAAGGTTTCATATGATAGTATCTTATCTTGAACATAACCAAAAGCAGCAACCAAATGCATCGCTCTCTGAAAACTTTATTAAGAGAAATCTGACCTTCCGACACACTTGTCTCAAGCCGTTAAATGCCACTTGCGTTGCAGCTCAGGACAGTCAGTGAGCACCGATGAATATGTGTGTGTTTACTTATTTATTCGATTTTTTTCTTTGCTATCATCAAGATTCTGGTGAGCAGCTTGTGGAGTCCAAAGCATTGCGGTGCGAAAGGACAGGATGTGCTCAGTTCTAGTCTGATAAATTTGCAGTACGAGTGTGTGTGTGCGCGCGCGTGTGTGTGTGTGTGTAAAAGGGAGTGGGGCCAATCGAGACCTTAAAAAGACCTTAAAAGTCTTTACAGATAAAGTGTTTACAAAGACTGTATATTTGAGTTGATATTGACGGGAGCTTCATTGTGAGGAGTGGGTAATGAGGACGCAGTGGCCGGAGGTTTAACCTGGCTGGACAGCTTTGATTGATGCAGCTGAGTGTGTACTTATTGATATAACCCTGACACATCTCTGGGCTTGTGTATTGCTGTGTGTGTGTGAGAGAGCAGACAGAAGAATCATCCATTATTTTCTGCACTGCATTGACTTAAAAAAATCAGTATTCCCATCCTGAACAGTGCTGTATAATACAAGAGGAGCTGTCCGTGGTCCTGAAATCAGCCGAACGAAAGCCCCAGTGGAACAGCTCCTTCGCTCACCTACTCTGATGTTTTTATAAGCACTGGCAATGGCAAGCTTTTAATTTATTGTATCATCACATGCTGTTGGCGTGTTTCCACATCTGTGAGACCGGTCCAGTCTTTGTAAGGAGCTGAGTTTCATCTCTAGAGGACATAAAGCTCCAAATCCCACTAATCAGCTCAAGTACAGTTCAGTCTTTATGATGATCTCAGATGACAGTTAATATGAGGGGGAAAGATTTTATAGTCAACAGTGCAGCACAGTGCAACATGACAAATGCAACATTTACCCGCAACCATTAAACAGCAGAATGGCAGTGACGCACTGCCTCTGCAGTTAGTGCTGATAGGCTTTGGGTTTAGCAACTTTGTGGCTGACAGGGGAAAAGAAATGATTGCAAATGGTGGTGCATGATAGCTGCAAACAGATGTGAAAAAAGTTAATAATATCATCATTTTTTGTTTCCCAACTCAGATGATTGGCATGCGGTGTGTGTGTGTGTGTGTGTGTGTGTGTATGTGTGTGTGTGTGTGTGTGTGTGTGTGTGTGTGTGTGTGTGTGTGTGTGTATAAGATCTCCTCTATACCACTTTTTTTCAGCATTTCCAATACTCATAATGTTTTGTGCAGTGACAGCTGTTGTAAAACCATCAAACCAATTAGAGCTTTGTTGGTGGAATAAAGAACAGGAACACCATTATCCAAGAAAAACAGTTTTCAGAAATAGTTGCAGAAAAATTGTGACTTAAGTGTCAATTTCAATATGAAGTTGATTTTAATAAAGTAGACAGCTGCACGTTTAAAGCCTGGTATTGACAAAAGTTACAAAATAGTGCAAATAAAGTAAAGGAGTCACATTCCAATTGAGCCACTGCAAAAAAAACCCTTCCTCGCTCAGCAGTGCCACCCTTTCCAAACTCCTGATGGCCTAGTGCTGCTCATGGTTATTGTGATAGGGAATCTGAATGATGTCTTTAAATGCTAAATTGGGCTTGGAAAAGCAAACTGGAATCACTTGACTGGATGGAGCCATTAACCCTTTAGTTTGAGTGAAGAAGATTGTTGTGTTTCTGCATTCGGTGAAGTCCTTCCTCTCCTGCAAATTAATAACTCTGTGAAACTCTCGCAGCTTTATTTTTTTTTTTTCTTATTCAATTTTGCTTGTGTAGCAAGCATCCTCATTCTGCAAGATGTTCAAAGTGCATGCAGAATGGAGCTTCATGTTCAAGTGGTTGCATAAAGAGAAGCTCTCAGCGTGCTTATTTGTGCATATGTACGTGCATTTTTGCACGCGTGAAGTGCGCTGAGAGCCAAAGCATGTTGTTTTCAGGTTGTAAAGCTATATAAAGCAAAGGCACTTCCACTGCAAGTTTTAACAACATACACCAATGTTTCATTTATGAGCAGCACAGAGGCATGCAGAAAGACCAAGTAAGAAAGAGTGAAAAAGCCAGCAAACAGAAAGAGGATGTGGCTTGGATGAGAGGAAGGTCAAGCAATGGTCGTCTTGCGAGCAGCCTGGAGTGTGTTAATTTGGAACATTAATGAGAACAATGAGGAACAAAACGGAAAGATGCTCCACTAGGAAGTTAATCTGGAAATTCCTTGTGACAGATCGATGCCAAATCAGACAGTCATATTCTACTGTCAGCAGCATGTAGGATGGAGCTTGGCGTGCAAGGGGTTGCACAAAAAGAACTGTGTGTGTAATTTGTGTGCATTACTTTATCCATTGATAGTAAAGTTATACAGAGTGTGAACACTTCCAAGTTTTAATAATGTTACCCTGTGTTGCCATGGAGAAAGGAGAAGGTCAGGCGATGGCTGGAGTTGTCATGCTTGGAGCTTAGAATGTGCTAAGTTGAACATTATTGAGCGTAATGAGGAAGTAAAGAAGCTCCACTAGCAAATCATGAAGAAATTTCTAGCGACAGATTGATGCCAAATTAAACAGTCCTTTTCTGCTGATAGCGGCACAAGTCCAATTAATTTTGCTTTAGGTATATCAATTGTGTAATATCCATAAATCATGTGATCTTCTGATATATGGTTATTTATGGTATCTATTATAGATTTTTTTTTGATTAATCAGTTGTTAATTTATTCATCTCAGGAAATCATGACATATGACTATTATGATCTTCCAAGAGTCCAAATTGGTGTCTTTAAATTGCTTGTTTTTTCCCACTAACAGATAAAATATATTAGGTATATGATGAATTGTGACAGAAAAGCAGGAAATCACAGCATATTGCTTGAAACATTACTGAAAAAAGACCATTTTTCTGTTGAAATTTACCAATTAATCAGTTAATCCTTTCAGATATTAAATTTAACATTTGAACACAGTTCAGACACACAGACCTTTCAAATGGCTTGCAATTGACAATCAAGAGGTGAAATCTTTGGCTGACAGTCAAAAACGGTGGTCCCATATCACACTGTTAGCCCACGCCCACCAATGAATAAAGTTAGAAGTAACTTGGCAAATGAGAAAAGATGGATGACACAAGTTCTGCTTGCATCTTTACTCCTGCTCACATCATAGTGCTGTGATTCAAATTGTCTGTTTAGGACAGATTACAATCGACACTAATGACATGCAACAAATCTCCAAGCTGTTATGTCACAGTTCATATAGAGTTTCAGTCAGTTACTTTTGGCTCAGTATTCTGTATCTTTTCTTCTTCAGAGAGATTTTAATGGAGTCTCCCGCTGAGTTTGAAGATGCTCCATTCCTGAAACATGCACGCTAAGTGTTACTTCAGGCTAATTGCGAAGTTTTACAGAACTTTCTCTGTTTTCTGGGATTCATATGCTCTGAGGTATGACATCACAGCAAGCAGAAAGTTCTCAGCTTCTACTTCTGAAATACCTTTGATGGGTAGTACATTTTCCTAAAGCACTTAAGTCATTACATCCATCCATGAAGATGACACTGAAAATGAGCACTTTTCCTATTGATTACAGGCTCAGCTGACTTGTTCAAATGAATGAACTAAGAAAGAAGTGGTCCAAATCCAGATTTGCATTTTCTATGTAGATTTCAGTGCTCCACCCGCCACTTAACTTGCACATCATTGTACGGTGAGAGTAGCACGACCAGCATGCGGGACACTCAGCAGATGAGCTTTCAGAAAGAAGAAAAACGGTCCCTCATCGACTTGTGGTTGGGCTTAAATTACCCTAGTTGTTCTGTAGAGTGTAAAGTGGTGAGAATTGGCAGGGGGAGGTGGGTTTTACGCCACAGGCTGTAATAAGTATTGTCATAATGTAGGCTAAAGCGTCTTGGGAGAGCTCTTCGCCTTTTGTGCAAATTCAGTCAGTCTGGATAAAGATCTTGAGGGGTTTTATAGGATTTAATGTCCCATGCATGAGTGTGTGTGTGTGTGTGTGTGTGTGTGTGTGTGTGGTCTTTTCAAAAAAGGAAGGTCAAACAAAATTATTTTCACTCCCAGCAGTAATAAGTAGCCAGACCAGAAACGGCCCTTTAAATGGCCTCAATCCTGAGGCTGAATCCTCGACGTGCTGGAGCGTCTTGTTTAACTTACAATTTCAATTATGAATTGTAATATGTGTGTCAATAAAGTTCAACACTGTGGTGATTTTGAGCCCGCTCTGCTGCTCTCATGCTTTTCCTTTCAAGAGACAGAGGATGACTAATGTTCAGGGTTCAGTGGTGCGGTAAGAGTCCAAACTAGACATTAGTAGACACATATCAGGTCAACCAAAAAGAAAGAAAAAGTCAAAAACAAAAAAGTTTCACAGGGGAAATATGATACAGTGATACAGAACAGAGGAACATGGCAAATCCTTGTATTTGAGAAGTTACAACCTTGGAATGTTTGGCAAGTAAATCAATTATCTGAGTAAAACATTTGGCAATCCATCCTACCACCTGATGTTGATGCTGGACACGAAGACCGATTTCTAGTGGCTCTTGAGTTACATAATATGAAAAGCCACAACAATTATATTTGCTGATGAAATGTAGTAACTGTCAGAGAAAGGGAGATTATAATCCAGTCCGATGTGTGTGGTACTATAGATGTTACCCAGACCCTGTGAAGGATTACTTTACCAGAGAGTAGCAATCCAAATCAAAGCTGCAGTATATGAGAAATGAAACATTTGTTGGGATGCACCCAGAGCTCAGTGTTTCAGGCTGTGCGTTCTTGCTGACTGGAGCATGTGGTGGCTGAGCTAGAGGGAGGCCTGCGCCAGCTGGCTCCACTGCTTTCTGTGATAGGGAGGTCTGTCATATGATGCAGCAGAAAACAACCTGGCTGGCTCCAGTCACCAGCACATTTGCTACTAAATTAAGAATGGGTATGTATTCGTGATGCGGTGAAATATGGATACGGGTGGACTGTTGTAATGATTGCATCCCTAAACTGTTTTTTGTCTGTGTCTGTCTGCGCAAGAGGCTACGCCTTGCTGTGCAATCCATCACTGCGACCCAATCTTTGTGCTTAGTGTTTTAAACAACAGAGATGATCAGAGACAGAGAGGATCAATATCTGTAATGACAGTCTATGAAAGACCAGACATGACTTATCAATTAGGCACTGGAGGTTTTTACAGGGGAAACAAACATCCGGATTCTAATTTAGTCAGAAACACAGAAGTAAAACAAAATATAGTGCTCGGTGGATTCCATAAGTTACAAAATGTTGATTGCCTCTTTAAATAGTTTATATATAAATAGTTTGTCTATGCTAATTCCACATAAATCAATGAATACATAATCTTTCAATATAATTTATCTATGAAGTCTCCATACCTCAGTTTGTTACGTTCATCCATAGGTGGCATATTTATGCTTCCTTCGTGTAGCTCATGCAATAGAACAAGCAATTGTCATGAAATCGTCTTAAAAATATGGTTCCTCTCTGTATATACAGTATATATATATATATATATATATATATATTATCAAGGAACAAATTATAAGTTGATTGGGTTTCAGAATCAGAATCAGAATCAGAATTCCTTTATTAATCCCTGGAGGGAAATTCTTGCAATTATCCAATTCTTGGTTTGTGTTATGAAGTTTAGCTTAGCTTAGCTTAGTTTTTTTGATCAGCAGTGTGAAAGACTGAGATAAACTGATCCCTGTTTTTTAGAGCAACATGAATTGATCAGTTTAAAAAGGAAAAAAAATAAAGCAATACAGTGGCCTTTTCAGCAAAAGCAACCCTAAGAACAAACTCTGCCGTTTGTTTTGAACACAAATATCTGGATTATGTTGGAGGGATCGAAAAGGGAAAGGCCTTGTGGTAAACACAGCAAGTTGGGGCTGCGTCAGTCGGACAAAATCTTTTCTGCATAGTTCATTGAGGAGACAACTTTCATGATGTGAAGGCAGGGGGTACGTAGCAGCAGAAACTTACAGACAGTGACAGATCACAACATCCAGACTGAGTCAGTGTATGCATTCACATTTGAGAAAACTACTGAGGGACAGAACATAAGCCTGAGCCATCCCCAGCTAAAGGAGAGAGGACAGGGTTTTCTGTGTTTCTTATCGAGTTTCCCTTCAAACATGCATTTGTAAAGTTAGTGTGGCAGTCTCTGTTATGAATGATAAACACAATGAAATGCTTTTGTGTGGTTTAGAGTGCTTGAACTTGAATCCACTAAATCCATTTGTTGGAGGCAAAGAACTTTGTGAGGAAATATCAAGCCTAAGATGCCTGATTTCATTTACAGCTGGGAGTTAAAGTGTGTTTTTTGCCACTTTGGCAGTTTGGGTCTGTTGCTCTCTTGGCTTCTCTGCCCTCTTGGTCCAAGCTGAAATATCTCAGCAGCAGATGTGATTCGGTTTTGTACATCTAGACCTTCACCTTAGGCAGACGATGGATCCTAAATGACTTCTGTATGGTATGAAGTGGACACTTTTTGGTTTTGGGTGGAATTTATCTCAGCAGCTATTGAATGTATTGCCATAAAATTTGTTTCAGATCTTGAAGACACAATGAATAGATTCTGTGAAGTGATGTATTTCAGAGTGAAACTAAATAGTCTGAATAAAATTGGGTTGTAAATTAACCCATTCCTCTAGCGCCATCCTTTGGTCAAAATTTCCTTTCAGTCTGGAATTTTAGTTTATGACCAAATACTGGCAATTGAAGCCACTCTCCATCCAAGGAGATCCAGCTTGACTATGGTTTTTGGCTTGATAGCAGAGCTATTTGCCATTTTTTCTCTCAATCTGACATACTGAAAGAAAAACAAATTCTCATTATTTTGCTTCAGGAAAAAAACAAACGTGAAGAGTGATGCCGTCCAGGTGACCTTTAAGAGTCAGTTTCCGCTTCACGCTTCCTGCTGTGAGGCTCCAGTGCTGAGATGTTGTGGCGTTTTCCACACGCTTCGTTTCTCTCCAAAAATCCTCTTACTCCACACACACACTCGTACACCTCCTCACATATACATGCACAGTTGCACACACTGCTGTCCCCCCCCCCCCCACACACACACACACACACACATACACACACACGCACGCACACAGAGCGTGGATTTGTTTTCTCTGTGATGAGAGGGATTATGGGATAAAGGAGGCGAGGCCACGCCAGTTTAGTTCAGTTTGGACCAAAGCTGCTCTCAGCCGCAGCACAATGACAAACACAGATGAACGTCTGGCTACACCCTGGAGATGTGTGCAGCCGTTAACGCCACGGACTCTGTATATTCTGAGCTCAAGAGCCTCTGATTGGGATTCTGAAGTGGCGGTGGATCTGCGTTCCTTTCAGATGACTGAGGATCAGCAGAAACGCATGCGTCAGACTGAAAACTGTGGACAGCAGCAGAATCAAGAAGGAGTTCAGCTCAAAAGCCAGAGAGCATTGAACTGGATCTGAGAATGACTTGAATATCATCTGTTTCTGTTGGGTTTTCTTTGCAGTTGTTGTTCGTGGGATCTTTTGTTGCTCTGCACGTGACAAGCAGGATGACTGACAGCAGCTTCACTGTACTCCAGTGGAGCTTGTTATATTAATCGAAAGCCACTTTTCTTTTTCACACACTGCAAGGTATGACATGACTGACTGATGCATTCAGCCCATCAGCAGCACAATATGGGAATCGATCGGCTGGACTCTTACGGAGATGACGTCCTCATCTAGTACGCATTTTCTTCTATTTTAATTCGTATCAGCATATGAATCCATCAGTTCGGGCCTTTCTTTTTAAGGCCCAAGAGCTGAAACTTCGATGTGTGGCATCTTTCTGATGTAAAGCACGCAGTGGAGAATATGCTGCATAACAGAATATGAGTCTGAATTTTGGCACTGAAATTCATCTTTCCCTTCTTACTGCAGCTGTGCATCAGCTTCTTATCACAGATTTGAGGTCAAGACAGTAAACTCATCCTCGTGGTTTATGGCCATGGGAGGAAGTGATCTCCGAAATAAATCAAATATGAGAATGAAGTGATTAGATGCTTAAACTCAGTGGCATTTCTCTGGCTTGATGATCTTTTACTGCTGTGTGCGCCTTATGGCCTGTGCATGATGAGGCCCTGTAGCATGTGAGACATCGGGCACACTTGATTCAGGAGGATTCCATCTTCAATTATCATTACAGGATGAGCTCTTTTGTTGGAAATCACACTGAGGTGAAGCTACTCTCCTCTCCCATCGCCTCCCCTCCATCTCTCTCCCATTCCCACTCCCCTGACATCTTCATTGACATTGTTTGCGTAATCTGCGATAACCGAATCAGCCGTCACATCAGCGCTTTTCCTCACTGCACACACGCTGCCAATCTACGGATCAGATGAGCCTGAGCCTGAGCTTGACTGCGGTCGATTGCACTAAGTAGCGCTATCTCACACTGAGCCACACACAGAGAGACAAGAAGTCACACTAATTGGACTGAGAGAGATCTGCCAAAAAAGATTTATTTATTCACCTCTGATTTAGCTATTCAAATAAGTTCTGTTCTCTGTGGATCACCTCCCAACATACCTTCTAATGAAGCCTAAGGCTTGTCACAGCTCGATGAATAATTCTAAACCAGCAGTTTTGTTTAAATGTTGTTAAAAGCTTTAAATGTTTGCTTAGGAGTGACAATCTGAGATGATTTTGTGTGTTCATGTTCTCTAAAATGAGCAGCCATCTTAACCATGTTCAATTTGCTATGATTCAAGGTGCTGGTCCCTTAATTTTATATGTTCATTGTATGTGATTTTAACTTTATTTTAATTATTATTGATAGATTATTTCCCATCTATGTTTCTCTAATGAGAATTTTTGTTTTTATTTTAGCCTATTTTTTTTTTTACTTTATCATTTATATAAATGCTCTATCCCTCTTTTTCTAGTCATTGTTTGTGTGAAGCATTTGCATGAACTTTCTTTGTTGTACAGCAATTTGAGATGCATTTCCTGTATGACATGTGTTATACAAGTCAAGTATATAATAATAACAAGTTTTATTATTATCAGGTAGGGATCAAGTGGAGTCTAGTTTGATGACCAAAAGTTGATTTTCCCTTTGTTTACGTTTCAGCCATAAGAACAAAATGTCGGGCTGGCCGCCCCCTGGCCCAGGCTCCTGGGCTGGACTGCAGGGGCCTCCATACAGCTGGGACAGCATGAACAGCACCAGGGAGGGACGGGACTGCCTCACCAGGTATGTAGAGAATGACTGTAAACCCCAGCACGCACCCCTTAGGTGTTTAGGCTGATGCACAGTCATCGTTACAGAGTTCTCACAGCTCCATAAGAAAGATCCACTGAAGAACTATAATTAGATTTGTAAAGGAATAAAGGCTTGTATTTATCAACGTTTTAAGAATTACGCTTAAGAATCAATGTTCTTCATTGACTGAGAGCAATAAGAGATTTTGATCAAGTGACTCCTGACAGCAGCTCTCAAGTGATCACATGATTGATCGCATAAGAGTGACTACTCAGTGATATGGATTTACTACATCTGCATTATTCATTCTTTTCAAAATACATTTACTTTGTGCTGCTCTGCAAAATCAAAATTCATTTTATTTGTGTGAAATCCTTAATGTCTCTAATAATAATCTGAAATATTGAACGGATAATGTGTAGATACATCAGCAGGGGTGTAACAATGGGAAATTGGCTGAAATGGAAATTCTGCTTTTGGTGGACAAAAAAAAAACATAAGGAGATTTTATAACTATTCTGACAAATGCAGACAGTGAAGATTCATGGGAAGTTATTGCAAAGAGAATGAGCTACTCTTGTTTTCTTCCCTGATAGATGGAAAACAAGAAGAAAGTGTGATATCGTCTCAAATTTTAAGTCAAAAGAAAGTATTGTGCAAAAGTGCTAACAGTCATTTAGCAACGCTTTGTCACGCTCTTGTGCATCTCATCCAGGCTGACAAGGTATAGATTGAGGCACAAAACTGTGCGGTTACGTTTAGGGGATGGAAACTCTTGGGACTATTTGCTTGGTAAAACTGTGTCACATTGTGCAGTTACTCTGGTCTTCTGATACCGAGATGGCTGTGTTTGCACTGGAGGTACATTACAGCCTGAGGGATCAAATGCAAAAATTTGGCTTAACTCAATGAGTCCGGGCTCGTACATGAGCCTTATGGGTATAGTTTCATCCACCCCATCCTCCCCACACATACAGGAAGTAGCTATTGTTCAGGTAATTTTGCATTCTACATTTGTGTACAGTACCTATTGTTTGTGGAAATTTGTCCTGCAGGACAGAACATAATGCATAATGAGTCACATCTCTCACGTCTCTTGTGTGTTGTAATCAAAAATACTCTCCAAAAAATATCCAAGTCACGTCTCTTATATGTTGTATGTTATTGATTCCTTCTACCTCTATTGTGGACTTAATGTTGATGTTGGTTGTAAAGAGAATTAACTGTCCACTGCTAAGGCAGGCGCATCTAATTTTGCTAAGATCAAAATAACCTGCCTTGACATTGTGAGCTGTGATCCACCAACTGCTTTATGCAGCAGTAAAACTATACTATATGGTTCCTTCTCCTCCCACTTCTCACTGATACTTTTCCCCATGTCTTTTTACCCTTTTCACCTTACCTTACATAGCCTCTCATTGTCCCCACGGTTTTATCTCGTCTTTTTCCCCTTTTCCTCCCTCATTGCCACTCACCTATTAAATTCTCCCCCTTCCTGTCCTCGCAAAGGGGGAGTCAAATGTGACAGGGCAGAAAGCTCTGGTTATATGGCTTTGTTCTGAGAGAAAAGCTGGTGGACGTGACACAGATTTAGTATCACAATTGGATTTCTTTGAAACAGAGAAAGAGAGAGAAAGGAGAGTGAGAGTAAAGCCAATGATTGACTGAACTACACTGGATAGATAAGTCCCCTTACCTTACTTAACATGATGTAGCAGGTTTCTGAGCACTGTTCTCATCTCATGCATCAGTGTATTTTAAATCCTGAAATATGTGCAGCTCGGCTGCATTTGTTTGCAGGGAGCATGTACATTATGTCCGTTATGTTATGTTATGTTATGTTATGTTGTTATGTTATGTTATGTTATGTTATGTTATGTTATGTTATGTTATGTTATGTTATGTTATGTTATGTTATGTTATGTTATGTTATGTTATGTTATGTTATGTTTTTTTTTTTCTTATTTGACAAATTTTAAGATGTAGTCACATTGCAGGATATATAGAGTAAGCGCCCCCCTTGTCTTTGCTCATAACCATGGGTAGCCGCATGTGTGTGTTCGTATGCTTTAATGTATGTGCTTTCCTTAAGACAACTTAGTTAGACTTAACAATAGATGAGCAGCTGCCTTGTGGACTAACTGCAGGAGTCTGTCGAGGAAGGAGTTGCTGTGGTCCAGGCAGGTGATGACAAGTGTGTGAACAAGCGGAAGCACCTGGGCTCATTATTTTAAGGGCTGAGATGTCTACCAGATTGATGTACACCTCTAGTGTATACCTTAAAAATCAAGGTCACATTAATGCTGAAATCCTTAGGCCAATCCTATTGGCCTAATTTAGTTTTTCTCATTGATTTGCAACACTACCTGGACTGACTAGAGGTAGAAGAAATCAATTTCTCATCTGAAAACATTTAGAAAACGAATAGTATAGTATCAGTATCAGAGTATATATATTGTGTTATTGCCAACCCTTCTTATGTGCACAGTTTATGGTGCCAGGTAGCCATGGTTAGCTCAGTGTTAAGCTTGTTATGTAACTCTAACATGCCACTCGTTGTCCTGGACTGTATTACATCTTTTTGTGGCTCATGACCAGTAAAACCTGCCAGCAATAAATGACCTATAACTCATTAGCAGATGAAGCCTGGCAGCTGGTGAGCCAAACATCATGCTCATCTGAACTTATTCTGCATTTGTTTTACAGTTTTGTTTTCGAGGACATGAAATGTGACTTTTAACCCCAGCCTTTTGCAGCTGCTTGTTCCTATAGCATTGTCAGTACCTGGCTACTAAAAGTGTAGGAGAAAGTTTAGGTCATGGTTAAATAATGCAAACCTCAACAAACACTACTCATATGATATAAGATGAGAGCGTGGAACATTGCATTCCTATTCTTCCCTGACTGGCAGCAGCACCATAATTTGACCTTTTGTATTCAGCTTTGCCGTGACCCCATGACCTTCTAGCTCTGCCCTCCTGTGGGATTAAACTCTACCGACCCTGACAAGGAGGATGAGCCTGCATCACATATTGGAACATGCTTCATTACAGACAGATTTAGTTTGAGATTTCTGCGCCATATGTACAATACAGATCAATGAGAGAGAGAGAGAGAATGAGAAATTGCAGGAGAGCGAAAGAAGGTGAGAGGTGGGGCAGAGATTGATCCCGACTGGTTGGAAGTGAAATCAAATCCCGGATGGTTGGGACGTGCTTCATCATCGGGGCAGATTTAGGCAAAGCTGCAGGTATATGACTAGATAAATATCTGTGGTTAAAGCCAAACTGGTCAAGCATTGCCAAAATAATGTCGTTTTATTTGCAAACAAATAAAAAATTGTGACGATGAGCCCGGAAATTCATATGCTCTGCCGGCATGGACAGTAGAGGGAGAGAAATGTGGAATGGATGCTGGCCAGGTAACAATAGACACCCTGTACCGAAGAGGAAGAGAGGTAGCAACAGCTGCCAAGGGAGCTTTTTAAGTTGTGAGAGAGGGAGAGAAGGAGGAGGAAAGAGAGACAGAGAGAGAATGAGTTAACCCCCACTGAAAGCCTATACCTTCTCTTAATTAACGGGCACTCTGCAGTCTCAGTGTCCTGGTTGAGACAGACATCTGAGGTCCGGCAAGCAGGACGCTTTAATTTAATATGGTACATTTACATTTTAGTGCTGCTCTTGTCCTGAGTGACTTGCATTAAGGCTAAGAGAAGGACACTGTGAAATTTTGCCAATATTAACCCACGCTAAAGTGGCCTTAAATGTTTGTGGCCCCGGCAGTTCTCCTAAAAGTCTTTGATCAGTCAAATAGCCACCAGGTTTTAGAGTCACTTGCATTGTAATACAGAGTGAAAACAATCAAAACTCCTGAACTGGAAACTTGTTGCTTATTTGCTCTGTCAATGCATCAATATTGATATCACTGGATCAAACTTAGCATAAAAAGCCAGGAGCTTTTGGGGGTTTGCAACTCACACCCATTAAAAAAAGGACTATAAAACTAAAATGACACACAGCTGAGTGTCAAACTGCAAAAGATATCCAGTTTTCCCAAGAAGGGACATTAAAACTCATTCATTCCACGATTATCACAGGAAAATAAAATCTGCACGTACAACCATTCACACTGAGGTGTTTTGCATGCTAATTAGAATCCATTCCTAGTTTTTGTGTTAGATTTATATTTCCTCCATTAATGGTATTGCTGTGTAGGTCTGATGAAACAATCAGGGCACTTTCATCTGAAATAGTCTGCAGACTTTTATTTGGATTTAAGAGGCAAATTGCTTCCAGATTGCAAATCCAAAGTGTTTTATGAATGCAGGACCTGTGCTCTTCTTTTATAAGTGGATCTAATGATCAAACCTGAGCCAAGACTCTGGTTCATGAAGCGCTGATCAGATACCTCACATCTTTAATTCTAAGTTAAATGTTATCTTTCAGAGCCAAAATATATTTCGACTGTCATTATGAATGGATTTTAAACGTGTGCTGTTTAACATTATTTAAGAGACCTTCATGACAGGTTTGTCTGCAGACAGGTTTGACTCTGTAACAGTCTTTGAACCCAGCACCAACCACATGTTTTCATGAAGTGAAACTGTTTGCTGGCTCATTATACGTCACTGTAGGTTACGATTTAGGCCAGCAAACTGTTTAACTGTCTGGAGTGTAAGTTAATCAAAGTTAAAGTCAGTTGTATGATGTTCCCTTTGTTTCTTTTCGTACGTGGAAATTTTGGTTGAATGTCTCTCACTCATCATGCTCAACCTCTCCTGTGTTTTCCAGCCAAGTGTCCCAGAGCAGCTCCCTGGAAGAGGTTCACTTGGACGGGGTCCCCCCAGCCCCTCGCCTGGTGGAAATGAGACGAGACCCGGTTCTGGGCTTTGGTTTTGTGGCGGGCAGCGAGAAACCAGTGGTGGTTCGCTCTGTCACACCAGGTAGGTGACTGTAACAGTGTCTTTTTTTATTATTATTATTATTCATATTACACAAAGTAAGAAATTATTAAACTGACAATTTTTATTTTGATCTGAGTTTCAACCGCATTTCAAACATCAAAATATAAAGTTCTGTCACGGTTGGACAATGGACAGCAGCCCTGACTTTAGCTGAACATATTTTCACAAGCCCTAACACATGGATGAAATGACAACAGAGTTTTTAAAACATCATTTGGGATTTTTGCAAAAGTCCATTTACTCCGGTGGGTGTTAGTTGATTGCCAGGAAGTAGTGCACAGTGCCTGCGCTAAAAACATGCAGTACTGGTGGGATGATAAAATGCTACCGTCTGAGAGTCTGCGTGTTCAAAGTCCCCACTGAATGATCTTATTGCTTCCTCCTTACTGTTTGAAGAGATCTAAGCAGTTGCTGGCGTATTTTTTTTTAGAAGGAAACCATGCAGACTGCCGGCTTCTCCAACCTGATTATGCTAGTAAGTGGTATTGATCCCATACAAGTAAAGAAAATGAAGAAAAATTTGTTGAATTTTTTATTTAATTCTGGAAGTATTGTTTACTTTGGCTAATTAGCTGATTGTCATTATAGTGGCTTAACCATAGCTTACAGGCCTTTATCAGCTGTCAGCTGCACTGGCTGCACAGACACGCACAGACACGCACAGTGATTAGGCATCTCAATAATCAATGAGCGTTGAATTCCAAGCAGACAGTTAAACTGATGAATATTCTATCGCAACTTGTTGGCCAAGAAAAGGAATAAACATGCTTGAGTGTGTGCATGAGATGCACGGTTTATTAATGCTCACACCTATTAGATGTGTCATCAGGCAGAGAGACACACCCTAAATGAAGCAGTGTGTGTTCGCTGACACACATCTGCACTGTCCATTCAGCTGTTCTTGAGCTGATTCATTCACTGATAATCTTTTGTGCGTGTGCGTAGGTGGTCCATCAGAGGGGAAGCTGTTGCCGGGCGATGAGATCATCATGATCAACGACGAGCCCGTGGGCTCGGCTCCTCGAGAACGAGTCATCGACCTCGTCAGGTGGGCGCAAAGACCCTGTGATCTGTCAGGATCAAAGCTGTAGCGGCTTAGTTCAGATGAATCAGGTGATGGGTCTTCCAAATAAATACAAAAATCCCTCATCCGGACCCTTTACTGAAGTGATAAAAATTTAAAGGGCCGGCTCACTCATAATGCACACAGCCATGGACATAGTTTGAGTTTGATTTGTTTTGTCAAAGACAGTCGCACCATTTCTTCCCAATGAGCTTCCTGCAGACAATTTCCCAATAATACTACTTGCTGTTGAAGAAATACTCCCTACAAAAATGGGAGATTATCCCGAGCAATCTGGACCCTGTTCCATTCACCTTGTTTATATTAAGGTGGTAGAAGTAGGCATCTCAAAACTGAGCCCATTCAAACTCGTTGCATACATTGTGAGTGAAAATGAATAAACCCTTTAAAGCTATGAAATCTAATGCTTGTGGCTGAGGCATGTTCAGTTTTTCAAACATAATGTGGCTTTATGTGATTCATTCGAGGCACTTCGTGACTAAATCTATCTTTAAAAATGTTAATTAAATTAAATGGCAGTTTTAATACTAACCACAAAAAAAAAAAAAAAAGTTCAAGTCATTAATTTGCTTTTAAGATCTTTTAAAATCTCCTCTTTAATTTAGCAAAACAATGTGAAACTCATGAAGTGCTCACAAGTATGAGTCCCACTTTACACCCGCGTAGTTCTGCTTATCGTAGAAACACAGTCATCACGAGTCAGAAAAATGAATGTTCAGAATTAATAAGAAGAAAGGAAAACATCAAGATGACTGAAATTATGTTTTGGTTCACCAGAAATGCTATTACTCATTAAACTAATGAGTGTGTGTGTGTGTGTGTGTGTGTGCATCTGCTTTTAACTGCGTCTCCTTGTAAGTGCTGATTGCCAGAGGCATCTCATTCCATCTCAGCCAAGCTAATCAAGTTCCATTTGCTTTATTTGCCATTGTTGTTCTCTGTGACTTTTGCTTTTCTGATGATTTTTGTTGACGCTGTGATTTGCTGTCCTCTCGCTTCAGGAGCTGCAAAGAATCCATCATGTTGACTGTTGTCCAACCGTATCCTGTGAGTAGATCAGCTGCTGCAGAATGAGCTTTCTTGTAGTTCTTGGAGAACACCGCAACAATTGTATGTATTAGATATGTTTGTCTAAAAAGTGCTGAAATGAAATTTGAAAGTCCAGGATAGGGTAAAGTGTTTTGTTTTCATTTTTTCTCTTTATCTAACTCCTGTAAACCACTTACACTCAACACTCACAATACAGGTTGCATTTTTAAAAAAATGGCTGCTTTTGTTTCATTTGTCCATGTGTTTATGCTTCTCTTTATCTTTCTCCCACCATCTGTCTGTCTCTTTCTTCCTCTCTTCTCTCCCTCTCCCTCCCTCTCTCTCTCTCTCTCTCTCTCTCTCTCTCTCTGTCTGTCTCTGTCTCTCCTTTTGGACGCTTGCCTCTTAGTCCCCTAAATCAGCGTTCATCAGTGCAGCCAAAAAAGCCATGCTCAAGTCCAATCCGGTCAAAGTGCGCTTTGCAGAGGAGGTCATTATAAACGGCCAGGTTCCAGTCAGTTCTACCACACACACACACACACACACACACACACACACTCACTCACTCACTTATGTATGACCTATATAAGCAATGCCAAATGGACACCACACAAGACAGACAGTTCAGTGAATGCCAGACAGATAAGACAATCACAAAGAATGTGTTATGAAATGACATTTTCATGAATCCCATTTACATATTAAAACTCATGTGTCTTCTGTTCAAGTGACCTCAAACGCACAGAATGGAAAGACTGATCGTATGCATGTTTTCCAGAACCCGGTGAAGGACAATTCTCTTCTGTTCATGCTAAATGTCCTGAAGGTCTACTTGGAGAACGGGCAGACAAAGTCTTTTCGCTTCGACAGCAGTACCTCTATCAAGGTGTGTGCGTGTGTGTGTGTGTTCAGCCCCTTAAGGCACACTTGACAAAATTGGCAGTCTCTGCAGCATCTATAATTACAAAGGGAGAAATTCATTTAGAGTGCAAATTAGTGTGCACACACACACACACCACGAAATTCAATCACTTTTAGAGTTCCATTTGTTTGAACTCCTCATTTATTCAGGCAAGGTGGCAGGGAGCTTATTTTCATTTTTTGATTCGTAGATTCTTTTTCATTTGTGATCCCAGAGTGTAGTTTAGGATGCAAGAGAGCTGAGACCCCTTTAAATGCAAATAATGAGATGTTAAAGCTTTTCAGGAGAACAATGTGAATGAAAAATGCCCAGTCTTGCATGGGTCTGCTTGAGGTCAGAATGCTTGGAATTTGAGAACCACAGCCGTATTTAATGAACATTCAACAACAATTTGAATGAGCAAGTAACAGAAGAAGTAGAAAAAAAATCTTGAAAATTCACAAAAATTGGCTGATTGATTTACACTGTTGCCCCACAGTAAGTTGCACAAAAGAGAACCAGGAAGCACTGCAGAGCTGAATAAACTTGAAAGAAAACGGCAGATGGTGGTGTGACGACCTGGACAAGGTCTTGGAGAGCAAACAAAACAAATATTCTGAAATCACCGTTTGATTGACGCGTCGACACATTTATTGCCTCGCTGCGTGTGTCGCCGTGATTAAATGTTCATGTGCTGTATTTACTTCAGGATGTGATCTTGACCCTGCAAGAGAAGCTGTCCATCAAATGCATCGAGCACTTCTCCCTCGTGCTGGAGCAGAGGACTGAGGGCTCTGGAAGCAAACTGCTTCTCCTGCACGAACAGGAGATGCTTTCTCAGGTGGGAGACGTTTCCTCTCCTCTCACTTTCTCTGGCTCCATTTTTTTGTCTGATCCATGCAGTAACTTACACACACACACACATTCCTGCTCAGTATTCAGGCAGCATCTGGAGTCTGTCATTTATCAGCACTGGCACAGCAGGGGCGACAGCTCACATTACACCTACCCTCCCTCTCATGCACACACTCGCACGTACCCCAAAAATGGCCAAACATCACATGCACACACACGCACTTACCCGCAGTGCCCGCTACATCCTAATGAGGGATCACAAGAGGACAGTTTTAATATTCATACCACACAGTCCTGATGGGAAGCTCTGCACTTGGTGCATTCAGTGGCAGATGAATGTTTAACAGTCATTCGTCCCCGACACGCTTGATAAAACATGCACTGTTCTCTAATACCACCGGGTGTCAGTCCCGGTGACAGGTGGACCACGGAAAGCTGGTCGATCCCGAATGGACTCCCTTGCCCGCTCTTACACTTGCATTAAATAATTGATGAAATATAATCAATATTTAAAAGATAGTGTGGGTCTTGTGGATTTGTCTTGAATAAGAAATGGAATCAACCACCCAACCAACTGATTGGATTAATTTTGCTGACTATCCATAGCATAGTTTTTTTCTAATTCTCTCTAATAATTCATTTAATCTCTTTTTTATCTAAAATTTAGCTCTTCGGGTCTCTAAAAATGTATCCTTAATCATGCTTTGCTGATAACAATATGTAGATTAAATTAAGTCAAAAAATTGGAATGTAAGACTTTTACTGGTAGCGGATTATGTTTTCATTTTAGTATTGGAAGTAATCCAGTGGTTTTCTTTTGCTCTTCCGGAAATAAGGTGGAAGATTAGTGTTAATGATCAAACTTCTTGTACTCAGTATGGTTCAAGCTAAAAAAAAAAAAAAAAAAAAACAACAGGGAAATCCTACACTTCCCATAATGCAACCTCATAGTGTCTTTCATCAGAGCCTCCATGCCCCCAACTTGTATAACAAAGGCTTTACAGTGCACTCATATCTTGTATCACTACAGCAATTTCTACGTCCTGCCATACTCTTACTTGACTATGTCTTACTTCCTCTCTCTCTCTCTCCTCTCTGTTCCTGTTTGTGTGCCCAGGTGACCCAGAGGCCTGGCTCTGACAAGATGAAGTGTTTCTTTAGAGTCAGCTTTGTGCCCAGGGACCCAGTGGAGCTGCTCCGGAGAGATGCCGTGGCGTTTGAATACCTCTATGTGCAGGTGAGAAAATCAATCATATAAAGTCCTAAAACTGACTCTGATTATTGCAGGATGGGCACAGAATGGATCCTGTCAAAACAAAAAACTCATTTGCAAATAAAGTCCTCAACTAAACTACCTATCTCTAAAATAACAAAATTGCTTCCCCATAGGATTCCTTTGATAATTAGTCAAGTGAAATAGCCTGGGAGAGTTAAAGCTAATCGTCTGTTCTTGTCACAGTTTACCATTTTGTGCTTCATGTGCTAGTCCTTCATCAGGGACTGGAAAGTGTATCCCTTTGAAGGAATCTCAAGCCACTAAGGTTGAGAACAACTCATTTCAACTCATCAGGGATGCACCGCTGCTCGAATTTGCTCGATGGAGTAGATGAGATGTGCTTCACAAGCCCCAAAACAGACTCGGGGCTTCTTATGTAACTTTCCTATCTCCTTTGCTGCAGAGCTGTAACGATGTGGTCTTGGAACGGTTCGGCCCCGAGCTGAAGTACGACGCTGCCCTACGACTGGCTGCGCTGCAGATGTACATCCTCACCATGACGACCAGGCAGAGCCAGAAGGTCTCGCTCAAATACATCCAGTAAGTCTGTGTGTAAAATGTGGATGTGGGTGTGCGTGTGTGTGTGTTTTTGCCACTTCAAACATGATCTGTAATGTTAAACTGTGGTACAGCCTGGAGCTGCTCTATCAATAATAAATGATGCTCCTCTTTTTGGAAAGTTTTTTGGGTGGGTTTACAGGAGTTTGTTAGGGATAGATGAATTCATTGTCCTATTTTCCCTCCTTGGTTGGAGACGTCTTTAGCAAACCGCAGTTTTCACAGTCAAATCTTAACATCGAAATAAATGTCAGCAAGGCCTCCAAGCATGAGTCTTGATGCGAGGACCCCTCTTACAACAGATTTGAATGTAAGTGTGATTAAAAAGAGTTTCTCATGTTTACTCAAGGCAAATGTATTTATATAGCACATTCATCCCCAAAGGCAACCCAAAGTACTTTCCAGATTATACAGGCAATAGCGCAAGAAAGAAAATGGTAAAAATAACATAAGCAAACAGAAGCACATGCAATAAAAAAAATAAAAACAAAAGTGCACGGAGTAAAACCGATTAAAATAAAGTTTGTTTAGAAGAAATTCATTAAAAGCAGCGGTAAACAGGTTGGTCTTCAGTCACTATGTTCTACACATTTGAGCAGCATAGAAGCTAAAGGCTTTTATGGACAAGCATTAGAATTTATTCTGAAGTTTGTGAGAAGTCTGTGAGAGACTGGCAGCCAGTGTAGCTGTCTGAAAGCTGGAATCATATACTGACCTTTTTTTGGGTCCCTTTATAAGAAGCTGGAGCAGCAGTCAGGATCCACCGAAGCTGAGACTGCTGTCTCAGACAGACCTGGGAGCAGCCCATTGCAGCAGTGCAGCCTGCTAGAGATAAAAAGCATGTACAACTACAATTTTGTCTTATGTGCCAACCAAATAGAGACTTGTATGAGTCATGTACAGACAGTCTGCCTGTTACCACAAGAGGAAAACACACTTGTCTGACAGTAATTATCATGCCTTAATCAAAAATAAAGAGTATTACTGAAACAAATGGATTGCACAGTTGATATTACATTCACAATATTGTCATCACAGTTTGCAGGTTTTTCTGCTTTTAATTGCATATTTCTGTACAGGAACACTTTGCTAGTTGCTCAGAGAAATCTCTCCTCCTTTAAGTTAGTGTTCTGTTCTGCAACCAGCTGCTCGTCTGAGATTAAATGTCATCTAATTTCTAGCTTTTGACTGCAGGTCTTGTCTGGCGGAAGTACTTTGTTTTTTTTTTTCAAGGCTGACTTTAAAGCTGAACTCGATCTCCCCTTCGACAGAAAAGAGTGGGGTCTGTCGCTGTTCCTGCCTCCTGCCGTGCTGTCCAGCATGAAAGAGAAAAACATCAAGAAGGCCCTGACGCACATCCTCAAAACCAACCAGAACCTCGTGCCTCCGGGGAAAAAAGTAAGCAGTTGTCTTTGTCTTTCTTTGCCCTTGTTAATAAACTTCTGGCACACAAACACACTGTCTCTTAGTTTCCTGATGCAGTATCCCAGAATAGCATCACTGCCATACTCAGCCTTGGAAAGGTTCTCACCTTTGTCAACCTAAGACCCTTTGTCAAGCCAGACCTTGAATGCTAATGTGAATAACAAGCAAAGTGCATTGTCAAACTGTGTGCATAATAAGATATTCATATTCACACACATATGTCCCAGTCAGGGGCCTCTGATCCAACTTCAGCTGAACTTTTCAGCTCTTTGTGAAACTGCTTTAATGATACAGGCTGATGCTGGTTCGTTCTGTAAATTCTGTGATTCTGACCGGATTTCATATCGTTTCATATCATAGTTACATGACATCCCAATTCTCTCACTCTGGAACTCTGCATTTGTCTACATTTTTTCTAGAAAATGCGATGGATTTTTAAATTGGAATTTACTGTTTTCCAAATGAATAAGTAAGACATGACGAACCAAATAATCTCCTCCTTCAGTTGTAGGTCTCATGGTTAATTTACATAATATTAAGTTCGACATGCTTGTGTTTATTATTATAGTCTTAAATTTTGGGAGCCCTGACAATTTTCAACAGAGTCAATGAAAAAAATGCCCCTTGGCAGCCATGGCAAGCATTTTACCATAAGAGGACAGGCAGCCTCGGAGCCGTGAAGCATTCACTGAACCTGAACGTTTTGGCATCATCACTCATCAGCAGGCAAATTAGCATTGCTCATTGTCCAACTCAATCTGCCTCAAACAGCTTCATGTAATGGATGCAGGAATGTAGGTCATATTAAACACACCTGAACTCCATATGTGTGCATAGGTGTGCACAAAGCATATAACATGTCAGTCATACTGGAGAGATATTGATGTCTCCCCTCCCAAGCGTGATCAGTTTGATGTGCTGGCTCATCATTTGCATTCACAGTGGCAGCTGATATCCACTATGTTCATTAGGGAGAAATACAGCCCAGCAGCACCAATGAACTGACACGCAATTCAAAATGTTGACGCTCCAAATTAGCTTTCTCATTACGGTCTTCAGCTATCACTCAGCCCTCACCAAAGGAGGCTGCTCGCTCAGTTTTGAGAGAAGGTGGTGGTGAAGACTGAGCGAGAATTTCATTAAAAAATATATATATATGTTTTTGGGTTTTTTTTTTATAATGGAGATGTCTGGTTTTCAACTAGCACAGTCAGACATCCTGTTAGCCTTTGTTGCTAAGACTGATGGTGAAGTAAAAAATTACAGGATTATACTAAAGACTAGTTTTACTCTTAAATGGAGGAGTAACATCAGGAGAATGTGAAGTAGATAAAGTGTGCCATATTAAATCTGTACTGAGTACTGAAAGACAGCTTGGTATCTTAAGCATATACACGTAATTGTGGTCATTTTTATTCAACTGCTCTTGCATTGCAAATGTATTGCCTCCCTTGAGCATGAGGAGGTGAAATGTAAGAAGACTTTAAAAAGCAGTGGCATATGAATAAACAAAATAGACATTACAACATACACACTATATGTCTCATTGCAGTGAAAGCATTGGTACCTACCAAAGTGCACGTCTGCTCCTTTCAGCTTTGAATTTTGAAAATCCCATTGATTCCAAATGGCTGGAGAGGCACACATCCACACCGGCAGGCCATAAAAGAGCACCGCAGCGGAGCAGCTATTTAGATTTTGATCAGATTTAAATGACATGATGGGATCTAATGGAAAATCAGTGGTCCAGATCAAAATGGCTTGCAGGTGCTTTACATCCCGATGGAAGAAGACAGAAACGTCTGTTCAGGTTGAAGTGATTTTTTTTCGGATGCCTGCTAATGCATTTCTCTTCTCTCTTTCTATGCAGCTGACTGCTTTGCAGGCCAAGGTGCATTACCTGAGGTACCTCAGTGAACTCAGACTCTATGGAGGGAGGGAGTTCAAATCAATACTTTTGGTAAGAACATCTAGAGGAGATTTGTAAGTTTGACAACAAACATGTTTAAGACCTGCCTCATTAAAATTTTTCAGGACAAATCTTTTGACCTGATTGAACTGATTTATTTCTGAATTCCTTTTAACTGTCATATGTTCCCCGCTACGCCCTGCAGCAAGGGGAGAAACAGACGGAGGTGACCCTGTTAGTTGGCCCACGTTATGGGATCAGTCATGTCATCAACGCCCGGACCAACCTAGTGGCCCTGTTGGCTGACTTCAGCCATGTCAACCGCATTGAGATCCTCACTGAAGACGAGACTAACGTCCGACTGGAGCTTCATGTTCTGGACGTCAGGGTGAGCACATTTCTGTCTGAAAACCCAAGTTCCAGCAAATAGTATTTTGTCTCCTGAAAATTATAGCATCTGTTTTGTTTGTTCTCCCTCTTTCCACACTCCTTCTTCCTTCTTTTCCTCCTTTTTTTCACAGCCCATCACACTGATCATGGAGTCCAGTGATGCAATGAATCTGGCCTGTTTAACAGCAGGCTACTATCGCCTCCTAGTGGACGCAAGGAGGTCTATCTTCAGCATGCCCCACTGCAATAGCACTGGAGTTGATGACACCAGTGAGTTATTATAACTACATACAAATTGTGTTGCAGTTTGTTTAAACTTCATGCTTGTGTTGCAGACATCAAATTCAGGCTAATTATATATTTACAAAAACCAGTAGAGCATCAAAAATCTTGTCTTTGTACTGTTTTCAATTGAATATATGTAAAAAAAATTGCCAGCAAGTAATTGCATTCTGTTTTTGCTTTAGTTGAGGAGTTGATGAAAACTCACGCTCTGACACATTTTGGAAGTAAAAGACTCATGGCTGGATTAAATAGCTTCAAAATTGATGCTTTACAGTGCAGCATAAAACCTCCAAGGTTTTAAATGGGGCACACAGAAGTCTTGTGAAGAAGCTCCTTTAAAATTTAATGAACATAAAATATAAAACACAAAGTAATAAGACTTTGTATTGCTTCTGTTTGCAGGTCAGGATCGTGTCCTAGAGTGGCCATACAGCACATCTTTGGGGAACAACGAGGAGCCATCATCTAGCCAGGAAGAGGTCTACAACAGAGACTCTGAGTATTCAGAAAGTGGGCAGAGAGAAAACAACCTCTCTCCTTATTTCCATGATCACCAAACCCCCGACAGAGACTTAGGGACAGGGCGAAGTCCGTTGCCCCCTCCTCTTCCTCCTGCTACCAGACACAAAACTCAAGACTCACCTCGAAGCGCCAAAGTGTCATTTATTTTTGGGGGGGACCCACCCTTGAACAAGTCGAAGAACATAGCATATGAAAGACTGGTGGAGAGTCCTGAGGTACCCGAGCACAGACCCCCCTACTTGCACAACAATATGGACTTTCGGCCACAGGACAGGGTGCCATTTCAGTTCAGTGGTTTGACACATGTCTATAGTAACATTATAAGTGAGGAAGGTGGTGAAGAGCCACTTCTAAGGGATCTGTTTTATCGTGACACTACTGATGATGCTGAGGATGACGATGATGCTTCCTGTGAAGAAGACTCCACAGGCGGAACACCAGTGGGAGACGGCAGAGCAGTTGGAGGTGAAAATTGCCGTAGTCAAGGTGGAGGGTTAGCCACAGCAGCTAGCAAAGCTACCTTCCTAACGCTTTCTGGTTCTACTGATGACATCATTGACCTTACATCACTGCCTCCCCCTGAGGGAGACGACGGCGTCGACGACGAAGAAGACGACACACTGCTTCAGACACTTAACCTTGCAATTGCGGCTCCACCACCAGGCTTTCGGGACAGTTCGGATGAGGACACAGCGCCCGAGGGAAGGCCGCTAAGCACATGTGACAATGATGATATTCCAGTGTCGTTAATTGATGCTGTTCCAACACACGGGGAGGGGGAGGGGAGCAGGGGAGGGGAGAGAAAGCTGGAGAATGCGGTCATGAATACGCTACAGGCACTGGAGGCTCTGTCTGTCTCTGAACAGAGGCCTCCCCCGCCACCACCCAACACTAACAATCCAGGTCTGTTGAATAGTTCTGTAGTTTTTGATCACTATCATTTATGTCTTTGCTTAACTATCTGTTTTCAAGGCTTTATTTTGCACAACCAGCCCCAAATAAATTCTGTGTCTCAGTCTGTTTTCTACAGTCTTTCCCATTTAACATCATTTGGACATCTAAAAATGTATGGGATGTTGTTTGGGTTCATTTTATCAGAGAAAAGTTTTATCTTTCTCTTTACCATTTTGCTTGAGCTCTTGCCTCCTTTCTGGCATAAAATTGCATAAATATGTGTAATGTGCCTTCTTATTAATTGCCAATATGGTCAAAGCTAAGTTTAATATTTAACACAATATACATTTAACAGCAGTTCGTTTTCATCTTAACGTATATCTTCTCTTCTAGGTGTTTACACTTCTCGAGGATTTAGCCCAGAGTCATCCTCAGATTCTGGTAATGAGACCAACTCCTCAGAGATGACTGAAATTTCTGAATTGGCTGCGACTCACAGGATCAGTGAGAGCCACATGCGTCTTCTGGTGGCCACACGGGAAGGGTACCAACCTTTACTTGAGGAGAAAACAGAATTCCCTGTCTCACCCAGTACGGGGGGAACAATACAGAAGAAACCCCGTAGTCCAACACGGCACCTTCAGCCTCCAGCAGTTCCTCCAAGACGGAGCCCTCAGTTGGACACTGCATCATCAGGGCCAGACAGCTTGGAGGCAAGGTCCCAGACTCTCTCATCCACTCTTCAGCGCCCAAGTTCCACCACACCAGGTGGCAAGCATCACAGAAAGTCTGCAGACTCTAGTGGGAAGTATAACACCTTTAGCACAAGGGAAGTGCATCGAGGTGAGAGTAGTGGGAGCCACAGCCGTCTTGACTTTGACCAGCGCACTTCATTCTGTGAGAGAGGGGAAAGTCAAAGAAGACAGAATTCTTCTTTGGCAGAAAATTCTACAGCCGAGGGTTTCACAATGAGCAGCCCCTCCAGTGACCATCAAAGAATTCCCCGCCCGCCTTCCTCTACCTCTGATCATCTGTTAGATGTTGTCAATGTAGGGGACTGTGGTGCAGATAATGGAGTAGCAGCTGTTGAGCAAGATGAACACCTGGTTGTAGCATCGTTACTGTCTCCAACCAAAAAATCTAGATCAAGAGTGTCTGACCAGGGATCAGACATGCAAAATGACCATCAGCCAATTTCTAGACAACAGAGTGTCGCACGATTGTGTGAGTACCATCTAGCAAAAAGGATTTCAAATTTGCAAGGAGAAGCCCACAGTTCACTTCAGGGTTCTCTGTGCTCATCATTAGATGCTGGCGGCAGCACGAATAGCAGCGCCTGTGCCACTCCAACTGACTCACCACTTGGTCCTGCAGTTGAATCAAAACAGCACCATTTGCAACGGCACGCACTTTCTAGTTCCTCCTCTTCATTACTCAGGGTGCTAAACTATGAAGATAACAAACCTGGAATCCCTCGTGGTGTCCCTGTCCAGAGCACTCAGGGAAAAGACCTCCATCCTCATGCAGACCCTGCCCTTCTTCGGAAAATGCTTCCCAACATTCACCCTCCTGCTGCAGGGGCTGAAACAGGCCGTCCCTCCTCAGCTACACCATCTAAGCATAAAGAGACTACAGGTACTGGAAGCAAGAGAACCCACAGTGATCTTCATGTTAAACAACAGGCCTGTTTTAAGGGGCTGAACCAGAAGGAAGGCAGTGAGGCCTACAGACAACTCATTAACTATCTAACAGTAAGCCAGATGCATCAGGGAGGGAAGCTGCACAGTGCAGGCATGGGAGGGGCAGTGAAAAAGGACACCAGGCGCTTTATCACTAGCAATCCTCAGCTTGTGGAAATGGTCAAGAATAGGGGGAATGCCATTGCTCGCTGCCCATGTACGTCTGCCTCTGTAACATCCCCATACCTCAGCCCAAATTTAGTGACCCCTAATACGGCCCCCATGCAGCAGGCAAATAAAGGTCAGTGGTCGTACCATTCGGCCACACTTCCTGCCAAACTCAAGAGAAGTCCTGACATGCATGCTCAGCGACAGAATGACAATTTAGATTTCATGTCAGTTACTGCTGAGAGGAGAAGCTCCTTTTCTGGCCTGGAAAGTGAACTAGAGAGGAGCGGTATGGACCCAGAGCACTTTCTTTCACTGTATAAGAGGGAGGGCTGTATCAGCCGTGATGGGGGTTTCATTACTGGTGGAAACCGTGAGAGTGGGGGTACCAATAATCGTCCCCCACCTCGGTCAAGAAGCCAACCTAGTGGCAGCACAGAGGACTGGTTCAGGTCAGACCCGAGAGCAAAGCATGCAGTTCGTCAGTCTCCTCATCCTCATCCTAATGATGATTCTTTTTGTTTCTCTGCTGCCCCCAGTGTAAGTGGTCAACGAGCAGACCTCAACACCATCTCACTAGGAAGGGGAGACCATCCTTCAGCATTTATCAGGCAGGCATCTACTGGCTCTAGGGCTTGCATTACATCTCCATCTCCCAACCCACAATCTCCAACTCCGCCACCACCTCCCCCACCACCTCCTCCTATGCCTCTTCCCGTGCAAGCCAGCGCTAGCTTCAGCAACTCAGGATGCACACAGAATTCCATCCAGTCCCGGCAGAATCAGAACCACATTCAGGCTGTTACCCCAACCCTGCCAAAGACAGATCCCTTCAGCAATAACCTGCAGCGGGGCCGGGAGCTTAAACGCAGCTCCAGCAATGTGACTGCCAGTTCTGGCAGTGTGGAAGTTCTGTTTGATAAGCCCACCCGAAGCCGGAGCCAGCAGCCCTTGTCACCATCTGTGCCCCAGCAAGGTGAGACCAAAGTCCAACGGAGGCCAACAACAAGGAAGCGCCTCTCCAAGAGCTATTCCCAAGGCTCGGTATCTTCCCACACCACATGCTGGTCTACAGGCAGCAGGGTGGACAGTAGAAGGGCATCTGTGGCATTTCCGTTACAGAAAGATACTAAACACATGAAGGGCTCTCAAAAACTGGACACCAGTCCCTGGAGATGCAATGGGCCTTTTAGCTACTGTTTCTTTAAACGCAAGAGTGAGGGTGAAGAGGATGAGATTGAATGGGAGAGGCCCAGACGGAGCCGTGGCGGGAACGATATTGATAATGAAGGTGCCGCTGCATCAGCCATATTGCCCTGTGGCTCAGCAGTTGATGCAGCTGGGGAGCAGCTGTATGGGGAGGTCCTCAATAATATGAGCTTTAGTGACCGTCTCGGGCGAATCAACGCACTCAAAGACCGCATGTATGGCTTCCCTTCTGGCTTCACTGATGTTCGTCGCGATGCCAGTGAGCTCATTGCACTGGTGAGATCCAGCGTAGGTCGTTGCGATCGTGGACCCCAGATGCCTTTCCAGGATGTGTCCCAGTACAAGCAGCTCCTCTCTGTTGAGTCAAAAGAATTAGGCCGGGCATGCCGGAGAATGGCTCAGGCCCACAGTAGCCCTGAGGAGATGCTATTAGCTGTAACTTGTAGCTTCCAGGTGCTATGCTGTCTCTGTGAAGCTTGTATGTGTCTGGTTAAGGGGCTCGGAGCCTCAGCCTCACACCAGCAGAGAGAAGTTGTGGCAAAGGTGGACGAGGTCGTTATGAACTATATCTGTTTGCTCAAAGCGGCTGAGGCTGCCACGGTGGGAGCACCAGGAGAACACAGTGTGAAAGCCCTGGTCCGCCACTCGAGTACTATGTCGGCCATTGCTAACGCACTCACCCGCTCCCTTAAAACGCTGCTTAGCAAGTAGAGGCTACTTCTTATGCTTTATAGTGTGGCCTAAACTGTCAGTAGAAGTCTGTCTTGTAAGCATCTTGCTGTTTTTGAGTCTGCTGGAACAGTCATGCATTTTTCATTTTAGGTCTCAATGGTCTCATATCAGAATTGATAAAGTGTACGACCCGTCACAGTTAGACTTAAGATTATATAAAATCACGCTAAAATTTAGTGAGATGCTGGAAGGTACTCCTATCTGACTGGACTTGCTTTTTCTGATGACAATATTGTAATGTATATTTGCAAAGCCATAGCGTCACAGAATTTTGTAATATGATATGTACCTAATAGATATCCTTCTACCTGTGCATTATGCAACTTATTTTAAAAAAAATGTATATAATGTATATAAACACAATATAATTATATTGTTTGCCATAGCTGTTTTAAGAAGCCATTGAGTATTCAGCTTAATTTGCTCTGATATTTTACAGGGCTGGAGTGAATTCACTTTCAGTTCAATCAGTTCATAAAAGTGCAGTTTCACTACAGATATTTCTAGTTGTGATTTATATAATTTCTTGTAGGAAAGTAAGTGAAGATGTGTCACTGTCAGTCCAATGAGAAGCTTGTCACCATTGTTTTATTCACAGGATAAATATGAAGCTGAGTTTCTGAATGACTGCATAAAAGTGAACTGATTCTAACCATTACAGTGCAGTTTGTTTTAGGAAGATGAAAGGAACATTTGTTAGAAATGTTGAAAATACATCTAAATACATTCAGTATTTACCACTGCTTCATATTTTACCACATAGATTATTTTCACGTAAGAACAGTAACAATAAATAAAAACAAAGTATTCCCCAAGGCTACATATATAAAACTATAGTAATACTTGGTTTATCAATTTTTGGGGGAATAAATATTAAGAAATATTTCAGATTGACCACTGTGTTAATTATTACATGATTATTTTTTAAGTTTTGTGTTTTACTATAATCTGTTTTGGAATAAGTTCTGTGCTTGAAATATTTATTATGCCATACTGTGTATCAAGATGCAGTTTTGGCTCTTGACAAGAAATTCATTTCCTGTTTTTCTTTTCAATAATCCACTAATCTATTAAAAAAAAATCGTTTTACAGATATTTGTTTTGTCTTTTGATTTGAATATTTAATTGTTGCATTCATTGAGGATGCAGTACAAAGTTTCAAGGTGCCTATTACCGTACTGTTGTTATTACCAAATCAAAGATCCTCGCGAACTAGAACGAATCCTTGTCTGTATGTTGTCAGGCATCCCTCTCGCTAAAAAAATGTACTGCCAAGCATAAAATGTTCATGTTAAGTGACTGATTTGAATGCAGCATGATGAAATGAACGTTTTAACAGCATGTTACCGCGCGCACTTGTGTCTAAGTGTGCGTAAGCATGTGTTCACGTGACCCTTCCTAAGCAGCAGAGGGGATGAGGGATTGTGTTTAGCTCATCTGCATATCGAACGCCTGTTCTACGCACACTCTGCGACGTTTACCAATCAGCTCGCCGCCTGCAGCAAACCACGCCCGCGCGGCAACTCGTGTTGCGCGCCTCGTCAGTATTGTAGTGGAAGTGGAGCATACGCAAAGTGTTTGTCCTTAACCTGGGCATTGGTGGATTTAACAAGTGTGTGTAACGTTTTAGTAGTAGTTTGTTGAATGTAAGCAAGTTTATCTTCGCACGGGGTACAGGCGAGGTCGAAAACTACACCGACGCGTTTGGAGGAGCTGCTGACTGCCGAGTTCACCAACTGTAGATAATTACTACCGTGGAAAAGTTATTGTTGGGCACCCAGTGGGGTTTAAAGTTTAGCTAACAGTGGCGTCTCTGCCTACTAGCAGGTAGTTAGCGCCGTATTTAAACCGCTTAGTTTGGTAACAATGGCAGCTGTGTGCCAGTCACGACGGGCCTTGGTGGAAATACCTGCTCCACAACCAAAAATTGCCGGTAAGTCCGAAATAGTGAATTTTTAATTTTTGTTATGCTGCGCAAGTTCTTTGTGCTTGAGGCGCCAGTTTGCTATCATGCTAATGTTACGAGCGCGCGTGTGCGGCCCCATGATTAATACTCAGCCAAAAGTGTAACATTAACGGTAACTTTAGTCGCGATAACCGTTAACTTTCGCAATACAGTTCACATTGAAACATCTTTCACAGTTCATTTATACGTTGTGTGTTGTGTACAATAGCATTGTAGGAATTTAAACAGGAGCCACTGTCACCTGAACACGTACAAAGTTTTCATTTTCTTCTTTAACAGCTCGAATGAGGAGGTCCTACCTAGAAATTCTAAGTGCTCGTTTGGCTCCATCTCCGCTTCCAAGGGGGAGAAATACAACAACAAACGCAAAGCGTGTGCACTCATGTAAGTAACCGTAACCATTTATGAAAACATAAATAAAACGTTAATGTGTGGCTCTTTGTGAGCCCCATTTTATGGGAAGTAAAATGGAGAAAAGCAGTTTAGTGTGAAGGGTTTTATCTTCTATCACTTCTACTCCTCTTACCATTCAATGTTTGAGTGTCTGACGGCTTACAACAATAAAATAATGACCATACCAATAAAATATGTTCCGCTTTTACCTTCCTATTGAACCATTTAAGAAGTAAAATCTACCACGTACTAATGAATCACTATAACTGTCCTACTTATGTTAATTACTGGGAATGCATCCCTGTGCACTTTTTTGCTGTAGTGTTATTGCCCTAATCATATCCTTTTGTTTTGCAGCAGACATGTCCATAGCTGGGGTGTGGAGTCGAGGCATTGAGGAGCAGTGTGAGAAGATGGATGACCATCAAACTCCTCTCTCCAAACAGCAGCTTGTACAGCTAATCAGATCCCTGATCTTAGTTGAACAGGTATCCACTCTTCCCATTTTATATAGTAACAAAGATGTAAAATATGTAATTGATATGTGATCAATGTAAACTAAAATGTGCTGCATTGCATCCTAGAACCAAGAGCCCAAGATCCTGGCATCAGACCTGAAGTATCTCCAGGAAGACCTGCAACTAAAGAAAGCAAATGTTTATAGGTCCATACCCTACTCACGGTTTGGCTCCAACAGGGATGCTCACTGCTACAGAAAGGCATATCCTCACCTTGTGGCATTCAAAGTGAGGATCAGTGATGTTTTATTTTATAGACTTTGAAGGGGTTTGTTGGGCCCTTCAGCACACCCAAGCTCTTGTTTCCTAAATGAGCTTTTTTTCCCTCATTGATGCCACTGAAGTAATATAAACTGCTCCATATGTTGGCTCTATGTGTCTTGATTAGCTGAGCGTTTTGTTGTGTCATCCTAATGTGTTACCTCCATATCCTCCCCCATCAGGTTTCTTGTCAAGAGTGGGGCCAAGTTCTTCTGAGGAACAAAAAGTGGGACGCAGTGTTGGAGCACACGTTGATGGCGTGGCGCTACACCAGCGAGTTGCCTCAGTGGGACACAGCAAACCACAACGCTCTCCAAGAACAGTGTTACAGCATTTTGGCAGCCCACAGCCTCACCGCTCTCCAACACTACCACCCTGAACCCAACAGAGGACGTGAGCTGCTCCGAAGGTAACATTTGAATTTATAATGATCTGTGGACAGTTCACACACACAATATTAGACAATGCAGGCATGGTTAATGTGTCAATGCTAAATATATAAGATTAAAGCAATATTCAGTAAGCAAATTAAAAATGTAAACATCTCTGTGTGTTTGCCTCATCACTTAACATTCTATTACTCTTTCATTATTCTCAGCTAATTTCGGGGTGCAATCTGTTCTGTTGTTCCTTCATGCATGCATCTGAAAGGTCACAGAGTGATCCAGATACTCAGTGGTGTGTTTGGGCACCGTTACAGGCTCTTAATTTCCTTTCATTTTGTGGCACTAATGGGATGTTTACTATATGTTGCTCACATCCTTCTGAACCAATGACGTGATCTTGAAACAGTAGATCGCCTCAGCTTTGTGGAGAATTACCACTGTTAACAGAGGGCAGATAAATCTCAAAACAGATCCACAGCACGACCTGTGACATACGTGATATACTTTACTATCGGCCTACTGCGTTGTATGCTGGCGCGCTGGCAACTGATTGCTGATTTAAATATCCAGCTGAAGCAGTTCAACATGGGCATCCTACTGGAGTCCTGTCTTGTCACCTGCTGAATGTAAGTTCAATCAACTTTTAGCATGGGGCTGGTACACCAGCCCCTGATGAACTTCTGACTTCTCACTTTCTTCACCAAGGTGTTTTCTTCAGCTCTTTTTCACTGGGATGCACAACAATCTCTCTGTCTATATGATGCTTATTACCGTAGTCATTTACTTGGGCAGCTACAGTAAGATTAAGAGTGCAACACAACAACTTCAAAATACTCTCTACTACATTGAGGTGGCTAATAAATTAAACTTGCTAGTTATAAATTTGCTTTCTGTTAGTGCCAAATGCCTAGTCTCTTGACCTATCAAGCCTAGATGTCACCATATTCATTGGTCTTTCCTTTCCCTTCCTTTCCTTTTTCTAACTGTTTCTCATCATGTGCTGTAGTTGGTTCGGATAATCAGCTAGGGGATTAACACTGTTTCTTTGTCTCTAGGCTGAAGATGGTTCAATTGTACAGCCAGTCAGTTGTGCCCTGTGTTCAGGAGTTGGAGAGGATTATGGGATGTGCCGATGACTCCAGCATGGACACAAAATAACACAAACACCATACAATCCAGTCTCTACACCCCAGTGGAAATTTGCTTCATAGGTGATCTAAATTATATCTGTGTGGTACCAGGCCAAAAAACATTTGACGTGGTTTGTTTGGAAAAACTTCTCCATTATTCTTCCAAAGGGGAGGGGCAGCAACTGAAAACACAATGCATTTATTTTTTTTTAGGACATTGTAGAGAGTAACATTTGCATTGACCAGTGAAATGTTAAAAGTATGAAATGGCCTCTTGTTGCTTTATAAGACGTGTGTGTATATGTATATAAATAATATGTCCTTGTTAATGTTCACAATACTTGAAACTGTGGCTTTTGTCTTGTTTTCTATGTGTCTTGTTTATGGAGAAGTGTCCTTGTCACTGATTGCACTGTTGCAGTTTGTCCTGAAAACTTGAAGATTTTTGATAAAATAGACTCATATTTTCAATAAATTTTGTTACTTTGTACCAGCAAAGGACTTAATAATCTTTTGTATTTTGTCCTTATTGTGTCTGCATGCAGTCATACTGATCAAACAACAGCTGTTTTCAAATAGTAAAACAAATGGGAAGTTAGAATCCCTTTCATCTGTTTGTGTTTACAACAATCACCTCAGGAGACTTCCTTCCTAAATGTTATATTTACAAATACTTAAGAAAGCAGTTGGTGTTTCCTACTTGCTGTTTATATACATATTGGAGTCACTGCAAAGATCAAAATGGTGACTCCTTCAGTTGTAGTCGGTATGCTGAAGACTAAATCTACACATGTAAATATGTACTTGTTCCCTTCAGATGTTTGTGTGCAACACTTTGATAACTGATAAGTCCTTTACATGAATCTCATAGTGAATGAGTGGAGAAACCGTCTACAGTTTATGAGACACAGAAGACCACAAGTGTGTTAAATTGCCATGTCTTTTTTTGTTCAGCCCTCCAAATAATCTGTATGCACTTGTAGCTTTGAAGTTAGGCTTCTTGTTGTCTGAAATTGATTTGTCGGCTGTGGGCTCTGATTAGTAGGCAGACTTATCTGATTTGTAGACTGTCGAGTTTGCAAAGCTGGGGACTCCCGCTGCTTTGCAAAGAAGGGCCACTGCAGGAGATAATAGAATTAATCGATCAATGGATTGACCATTTGTCCGCTCTGGTAGTGTGTGAGCACAGCCTTTTAAGTTACCCTTTTAAACCACTAGGTGGAGCCCGCGTCGCACCATCGTCCGGTATCGCCATCATCAGGACCGGCTCTGTGACTCCAGTGGAAGGGCTACGTTAGTACTACTGTAGAAACAGCTGTTGCCATGGTGCTCTGTACAGAGAATATTGAATAAATTTTAAATGCTATTTATGGTCGAAGATAATCAATGGGGAGGGGGGCTGCTGGCTTACATCCTAACTTCCTGCTGTGCAATATCTGCCAGAAATAAAGCTATAATGTTATGTATTTTTATTTATATAGGGACATCTGTCGTGACATTGTCATTTGGGGAATTTGATTCTCTATTATAGCTCTACAATTTTTCTGTAGTAATATACTCTGTTATGTCTTGTAATTTGTATAGTTTAAAAATCAAGAATAATACAGCGATCTATCTCCAGGCTATTGCATGGAGTAGAACGTTGTCCAGCTCTGTCAATATATGGGTATACATAATATATATAAAAGTGGCCAACATACTGATACTGAGTGATAATTTGTAAACTGGAGATTAATTTGGTGGTTCAGATTCTCAAGGTTTAGTCCACTTACATGTACTGGTCTACCCAAAAACCCATGGGGTCGTTCTTGTTTCTCTCAGTTTTACTCTGTCTTTTGTTAAAAAGACAGAGAAAAATAAAAATAAGGGGCAGTACCACAGACTGTCTAAGCCATCACGGTAAATTAGCTTTCATAGCTTGCTGTTGAGTAAATGTTGCAGCATTATAAGACATTTTATGCCAGTGATGTCCAAATTAACACTGCAAATAGTTCCTTTCAGTAGTAGAGTGCTTTTCACATTTGCTGCAAAATGCGTGATCTGGTCGAGATTAGTCTTCCAAGCAAATGTTTTTCTAAGTGAGATCCAGATGATTTCCGAAGCTACTATTAAGAGGTCCTTAGCAAAATCACAAACACAGAATCCAGTGCAGTGGGGAGTGTTTTGCAGTAAGCACTGTTGAAGAAACAACCCTTTAAAGGGGTCTGAGGGCCCTGCTGAAGTTGTGTAGAAGTTAAAAATGCCTTTATTATGACATAGCTGTAAAGAGAGGAAAAAAAGCTTGCCCTCACTGTTGTGCCAAGATTAGAGAGCTACCAGCTACAAAGAAGACAGACCTCCTGCTTTGTTTGCCTCTGTGTGCAGTTGTTGCTCTTTCATACAGCACTAAATTCAGAATTTTACCTCTACACTATAACATCCCAAACAGTGCTCCATTCAGCTTATCCAAAATCAGTAATAGGTTATGTTCCAAATATATTCTGTCACTCAGGTAGGTAAGCTCAGGTAGCGAGAATATTTCACCATTTCCTTTGCTAATTATCTCCCATGTAGCTCTATAAATAGTGACGCAGTTCTTTGGGACAAATCTTTTTATAGAAACTAGTCTGAAGTCATGTGTAGTTAGTTTCTTTGTCTTACTTCTTTATATGAAATGCTTCTTTTACCTTTTTTAATCTTTCCTCTGTGTGTTAATCATCTAGATTACATTAGTGATGTATGACAATATGTTTCTCTGGCATGGCAACAGAAGTATCCATTCTTAAACTAAACTAAAATAGCACAGTGCCTTGGATTTATTTGATACTTTTTGTACGTTTGTTGACATCTATCTAAAAAGTCTGTGATTTATTGTCACATGCATCGGGATATAGCAGAAGTGCTGCTTATTAGACTACTTATTTTGCATTGATGCTTCACAATAAGGAAATTTCAGTCATAGAAGGAGCAGTCACCTATTTAACTTCCCAAAAAGTAGATAATAACAGATTGGAGTAATTTGCCAATGAATTGTGTTTACCAGCAGTGGCTTTAGAAAGTGTTCCTGAGCCCATGCAGTAATATAAACCCTGGGCACAAAACAAATGCTCCTTGCTGACCAGCCCTAGATAATATATGAATAAACAAATAAAATATGAACGGTCATAATTGTATGCAACAAAGAACTCTTTGGGCAGAAAAACTTTGGGCAACTGTTTTGCAATGGGACTTTTGGCCTCGTACGGCTGCCATGCGGGATAAAACAAGGCCACCTTGAGCAGGAAGGTGAGGGAGGTAGAAAGCGAGCAAAGATGAGCACAAGAAAAGAAATGTATTGGCAGCCGTGACCAACTGGCAAAGCCAAAATACAGAAACACCTTGTAAAAATATCAAGCTTATAATTAATACCTTCACGCATATTTAACATCCTCTTTATTCATGAGCACCTGCTTCATTTGACCTGAGGGGCATGCAGAATCAACCTGCATTTTAAACATTTCCAGTTGAGAGACTAGATTCGGAAGCCAAACATTTTAGTCATCCAAAAAAGCTTGACATAGTAAGTTTTGACAATGCCATTACTTGGTCATTTATTCACATTGTGCTGAACGATGCTTCCTCTTTGTCAGTAGCCAATGACATTTTAATATGCTTTGCGCCCAAGTCACATAAATAAGAGTTCTGAGAGCATGTAAAGTGTATCCATCTTAACCCTCAGCTGCTGCTGAACCTCGACATCAAAGGAAAAGAAAGAGTAAACTGATGACCCTTTGTGGGCTAACAAACAAATGTAATTCGTTTACCGAACAGCCAAATCCCAGCAGTTTGTATTCGGAAGCAGAGAGAGATTACTCAGTGCACGAAAGTGCAGGCCACGGGTTCAAAAACGACTCATGACCTTTGTTACATGTAATTTCTCATCCCTTTCTCTGCCTCCTTGTCTGCTACTCTCTACTGTGCAGAGGGGTTTTTTTAAAAAAAAAAGTGATGCCGGAAAAAGAAAAACTCTTTTGTAAAGATGACCTATTACCATGTATTTTCATTCCGTCTGGATTCGTTTTCAGGATTTGATAGAGCTCACTCATTTCTCTTGACCTCTTGCCACCGAACAAATTGCTTCGCTCTTCTGTAACTGAAAAAGCCCAGCTGTTTCACGACTAAAAATACTGGGCTTACTCACTAGAAATATCCACTTGATGAAAATGGATGCTAATGTTTCATTAATGCTTAAGGGGAAAAAATACTTGGTAGGCCAAAGACAAACAATAAAGAAATAAAAATTGACATATTGGTTAAACAGAAAAAAAAATTAAGGAGTGGTTTAAAGTTTTCATTGTGCAACTGAGGTTGACAGAGAAGTCTCTGATTACATTTGCATGTGAATTTGCATGACGCATCAATCTGAACTGAAGTTTTTCTGTGTGAAGTGTTGATAATACGGTGACTTTGACTTGATTAGAAGAATAGTTCGGCATTTTGGGAAAAATGTCACGAGTTAGATGAAAAGGCTGATACCATTCTCATGTCTGTTCATTTTATATTTAGTATTAAAGCTACAGCAAGCAGCTACCTTTAGCAGACAGACTGGACACAGGGTAAAAGTAATAAAAATCTTCCTCCAAGCACCTCTAATGCTCCATAATTAGCACATTCTACAGTGGCTTGGCTGTTTTATCTGTGCACAAACTGGCCAAGAAATAGTCCCACATGTAATATCCAGTCAGACCACAAATTGCTATATTTACACTTCAGTTTTTTTTTGCATGTTTCCCAAAAAATATTGAAGCTGTGTCCCAGCACTGAAACTGCACACTAATTTTGCTTAATTTCTGCATGAGATGTTTGTGTACAGTTGTTGCACAATTTAAATGGAGGAGCTGCTCATGGCTGAAGAGATTTGATCTTAAAAGCAACCTTTGCCCTCTTTTAGGTCTGCTTACATGCTTTTCCCGAGCTTTCAATCAGATCTAACCGTCCTTATCAGCACACTGATTCCTCATTCACACATACGTCAAACATGAACTTTTAGAAAAGTTCATTCAATTTTTAAATTGAATTTCTACTCAAAAATGGAATCCTGGCACTGTTGTTTTAAACTTGTGGCTTTTGCACTACGACATGTCTATCTACTACAAAAAAAGGTCTGATGACTAAATTAGACCTGAGATGTAAAATAAATGAAAGCCCGAGGGATCAGTACTCAGACTGTTTCATGCTATTTTAATGAAATTTCAACCATTTATTTTTGTTGTAACCATGTTTTGTGAATTCACTACTGCTTTAAACCCTCTGAGACAAAAAACATATTTCAGTGTTTTTCTGACAGTCAGGAACATTTTCTTCAAAAGTGAGAACTATATTGGGGACTACTAGGGCACAGATGGGAAAAAAAACATGACCATAATATATACAGTGAAGTCAGGAAGGAGCCTACTGTTGTAAAATACTATTAAGAACATAAGACTGTAAAGGGCACCTCCAGTGCTGTGGCAGCAGGTTTTGGCCTTGCTGTTCCTATCAGTGTCCTTGGTACCTGCTCGGGTCTTTGGATTTATCATTGTAATTCCAGCTACATGCCATCAAGACACTCTCACTTCGTCTCAGCTCTGTTTGCCCAAGCTGAAGTGACAGATGTTTGAATGTGAGTCCAGATGTCTTTGAGAGGAATTTAGCTATGTAAGACTATTCAAGTCATGTACAAACTCTCACGTAGCTGCTTCTGTAACTGTTTGGGTTTCAGTACGTCTATGTTCACAGCTAGTTAATTACTGTTAATGACACTCACCTGGCATCCTGGGTATAAATCAGCCCTTGTTTAGATTGGCGAAGGTGAATGAGAAACGGCAAAGCTGTGTGTCCCGAGCTCCTGAGAATTAAAAATCACAGAAGTAATCCTCAAATTCTACTGAGGGGGAATTAGTCATTCCTCAGCAACACAATCCATCTGTGCTGTCCAGAGAATTGCAGGTGTCATTTTGGGATAAAATGTTGTAACTTACTTTCTGTGGTACACTCACATTCCCTCACGCTGCCACACACAGATAAACTAAACCATTGAAATGGCGTGAAAGTGGAAGCCTAGCATGAACTTGGCAGTTTGTTTGCAGCAAGGATATGTTGCTCATCATAACCTCAGATAAAAGGCTTTGTTATGGTGATACCTGGCATTATGGTTGTATGATGTTTACCAACTGTTAGCTATGCTCTCATATGCCTTGTCTCACTTCTTCTGACTTGCTGGTGTTAATTTTCAAACTTCCTGACTTTCCAAGTGGACAATATATAAAATTGTTTAATTGTCTCTGGGGCTTAGTTGTCTCATCTAGAACAAGGCACCAATTCAGCTGAGTTCTCCCAAGGCTTCATATCTTCAAAGGCCTCACACGTTCAGTTTGTACGTGGATCTTGTCCTGTCTTGAAAGAAAGTAGATCTCGTGACCGTGTTGTGCAGCCCTGATACCAAAACAAGTTGGGACACTTTAGAAACCTTAAAACATAATGTGACAACTAGCTAATCCTTTTTGACATGAACTCAGGTGAAATAGTGCAAAGATAATATATTTAATGTTTAACCTCATCAGTTTCTTTGTTTCGTTTTTTTTTCTATAAATGTATAATTTTTCAAAATTTCATAGAGGTGAAAACAGTTCATTTGCAAGTAAATGCATTCACTTTTTATTTATACAGTGTCCCAGCTGTTTTGGAATCAGGGTTGTACTTGCTGCAGATGTAACAATAACACTGAATAATTGCAGTGGTTGTCTGACCTTTTTTCCTGATGGACTGAAGCCAAACATCATCAGAATAGTTTCCTATAACTGTAATTTGTGTGAGGTACAGGCTTGCAAATGCAACCTTTTCACAATAGTCGCTCTGATTAGAACATGTTGTATCACACTCTTGGTTGTTTGCTTGGGAGGGATGTACATCCTGCACTTGTTCCTGCGGACGCTGATTGCACTTATTGTAAGTGGCTTTGGATGTAATATAATCTTCAGTACAGTAAGGTATAAAGACATAAAATGCCATGCATGCAGGATGATAACACTGTCATTTGTACCTCTTCTGACTTGAGACCACATGGGACTTTTTCGTTCTGTGGTGGCACCGTCATTAATCACTCAGCATGTAACTCTGTGAAGATGAGGGAGCAGAAAAATTGAGTACTGGTTAGACAGCACATTTTGAGAGTTAGAAATCTCAGCAGCTGGCGGCTGACATTCATCACCACACTATCGACTCCTCATGTATATGATGGTAATTTGGTAATATACTGATTGTGGCCTTGGCCTTGGTGGTCCTCAGATTTCTGTAAGCACCTTTTAAATCATGGAATCAGACTCAGCTGCTGTCTTTCTTTGCCGCTGAGAGAGAATCAAATCTGGATTTTAGGAAAATGGGCTGGAGCCTGTGCTACTTTGTGCATAACAATACCTTTTCTTAGAAAAAAAATGCCACAAAGAGGCATAAAACTACTGCCACTCATCTACTTGTCAGAAAGCTCTTGACATTGTACTGTTAGAGTGAAGTAGGTTGGTGTCCCCACTGACTCCAATGCGTCACATGTCACACTGACTTTTAAAATTCAGCCACAGTGGTTGCTGCCTAATTGCCCTTTTAAATAAAGTCAATTTTGGTGTTTTAAATGAGAAAAGCCTTGTCACAAAAGTGCTTTTCAGACACATGAATAATGAGCAATATTAGAGACAGAAACATAAAAATTCCTACTGCCACCTACCAGAACATTGAAATTACCCAGAGCATTGCTTTAATAGTTGAAGCCAGACAGGTGAGCACCTCGGGTGTTCTGAGGGAGTGTGGTGTGTGTGTGTGTGTGGGAGTGAGTGAAAGGCGACAGAGATGGACAGTATAATGGTGGGCTGTGGGGTTTTATAATGACAGAGGCGAGCTGCTGACCAGCCCCAAGGGCCCACCGTCTCAGGGTCATGTGCCATTTGCACAGTCTGATTTGGTGGCAGACTCTGAAACAGCAGAGCAGCACAGACAGTTTTCATGGCTGAGTGGAAAACGCTCATGGCCAGCGCCTGTCCTCACTTAGCCTCTTTCCGCAGGAATAAGCTCCATCCAGGCAGCATCAGGCGTGCAGAAGATTCCTCCCACTGATTCAACTGCACAACCAGATGCATGGGAAGATACTCTCCCTGTATTTTGACAAAGTTTAATTAGTTGGATGAGAATGCAACGAAAGCAAATTTGTCAGTATTCATTCAATTCGGAGCATAAAAATAAAACAAAAAAAATCTGCAGCTCTTACAATAGCCTGCTTCCATTATAGTTCTTTTGACACATTTAAGCCTGTTTTGGCACACCCAGCCCAAAGCTACATGGGCTGAATGAACTAAAGGCTTTACCAATTCTTGTCGAGTGCAAAGTGATACAAAGAAGAATTCACTACTTTCACAAATAATGGTGTTGCATGGCGCAGATGCTGGGAACAACATATGCAGCCTACATTTGCTGACCGTCTTTCTCAGTCACAGCGACGATCCCATTTAAATTTAGATCATGAGTCACACTGATAGGCGTGAAAGAATCTGGAGTGAAAGCTAAATTACTGCCACAGAACCTGAACACAGAAGTGCTGATGGTGCTGAAAGTAGAACACAAAAGTAGAGAGCTGTCAAGCTATAAAATTACACAGCGAGCTGGGTGAAAAGATGATTATGGGAAATTAGGCAGCAGCAAATGCCCTCTAAGGGGAGACCTTTCGTATTCAGAGGCTCACTGGCATTGACACACAAATCGCAATACAGTTGAGCATCAGCTGTGTTTGTTCGTGAAAATTGTGATGTCTCACATATTAATACAATTGACTGCAAGTATGTTAACACATTCAGAGAGAGAATGAAATCTAGATTTTAGGAAATGGACTAGAGTACATAAGATGTTTTCTTTTTAGAAATTGCCACAAGCTCAGAACTGATCTGTTTTTCTCTTGACATTGTACATGACATAAAGGCGCTGGTGTTCCTATTGATTTCAGTGCATCAGAGGATATGCCATATTGGCTTTGAAAATTCAGCCATAGTGTCTCCTTCTTCTTGGATGCCCAGCCAGGTTAATCAGACTGGCTTTCATTAAATCCCTAAGAAGCATTACAAACATGGAAAACAACTTCAATCCAACCATCATGTCATCCAGCACCACCACAAGTGTCAGTGCTGCAAACACACAGGTATATTTGATGTTAGATGTATAATAACCCATAACTGACTGTACTTGTAGGAAGGAATAACTTAGACAGACATCACAGACATTTAAAGCCATATAAATGAACACTAATCAATTGTGTATTTTTATCATGGGAACATTTTTGTGACTTTAGAACAGTAACGTGCACTTCAAAAATATTTGGCATTTGTATGTGTCATGGAGAAGAATGATTTCTTTAATCAGCATCTACTGCTTTAAACTTTCAACAACTCTATTTGAAAATTTATGTCAGCTGTTACTTCAGAGGGTCCACACAAATCGGACAATTATCACATAAGAAAGCATGAACATTCACTGTTTTTTTTCCCGTTCCTGACTGCACCTTCATGTTTTCAAACGGATTGTGTGTTTCAGCCCTCCCTACACGCCAGTCTTCCTTCCCAGACAGGAAGTCATTACAGGGGCTCTCACCCCATCACAGATGGCCATTTAACACATCGCTGGCAACTGCAAATGAACCAGGAGTAGCAGCCGCTTGACTAGACCCGGCCGACTTTGCACAAATGTTTATCTCTCACTCACCTGCTGTGCTGGGCTGGGAGGTGCACTGCAACCTTGGCTCGATTTTCACTTTTATCATTTATTTCTATTTGTTTGTCACAGAGTGTTGGCATTTTAAGTTCAGTTACGAAGAATTTGTGAGGTTGTGGATTAGCACCACTACCTTCACCTCATACCCTAGTGAACAAACACCACTTAGCATGGTTTTCTAAGAAATCTGTGTTGTTTGGATGAGGGCTTCTTCTTTGCTTATTTTCTGCTTTGTATCTTTTTATTTTTCCTTGAAGAGCAGGGAAAGGAGCTGATTTTCCCTAAATCTCTTTTTGCTGCCCCATTGAATTTTGTAATAGCCGTATTTGCTCTGTCAAGCTGCCTTAGCCTTTTGGTGCGTTCGGAGTTCCATTGGTGATAAAACAGATAAAGCCAACTTGACAAGTTAAAAATGAGAAAGCAATTGTGGCTGACACCCTGGAGACAGCCATCCACTCTCCCTCTTTCCCTTTGCCTCTTCCTCCCTGTCTCTCGCTGTGTTCTGTTTGCTCTTGTTCTCTGAAAATGCCTTGCTTGTTATTTACTATCTCTACTGAGTAAAATATTAACGAAGACACCTCTTGAGGATGTTTACAAGTGCTGTGCGATACAACTGCAGCCCTGCTATTAAGGGAGAGAGCCTGAGCAGTGAGAAATGTAAATACAGGGTCTATTCATTAGCCTCTTCCTACTATTCCACCACTTTGCATTTAATACAGTCTATCCACCTTCCCTGTCTGGCGCAGGATGTTGTTAAATATATATTGTGACTACCTATGAGGGTTAAGGTGTGAGGAGATGTAAGGAAGGGAAAGGACCTTTAATTGGGTCAATTTTGGTGCTGAAGTTAAACTTTGTGTGTTTGAGAGAAGGGCAGAATCTAAGGACCAAGCACCTTACGTGTGAAAAATTCACATGAGAGGAGGTGGGGGGGGTTTGATAGAGCAGTCCTGGCAAGACTGGGTGTCTAAATCATGGCTTGGAATGGACCCTCGGCATGGTGATTGGCTGTGACAGCCACAGATGGAGGACGGCGCCCACAGGAAAAGGATAAACTGTCTGATAAGCGCACGGTGAGGTACAGGGCTTCTGCTGGCAGACAGGCTCTTGAGAAGGAGCGGGAGGGGCGGGGGGGCCAAGAAGATGGGAATAGAAAAGGAAAATGAGTCAAAAGGGAACAGGCAACAGATGAATCTCCATCTGTGTTCAGAGGCGAGCAGGGATATCAGAGAGAAAACAAGCCAAACAACCACTGAGGTGCAGCTTTGGTCTCATACCTCTTGTGGGTTTACCTCTCTGAAGGAACTCTTAAGTGCATTTTGATATTTCACATTTCTACAGAGGAACAGCCAGCTCATAGTTCTGTAATAATGACCTGAGATGAGTCGCATCAATCAGCTGCTTTCAGAAATGGGGACGATTACAGCAGCTGTAGTAGCAGCATCAGCCAGCATGTTTGCTAGAGTAAAACGTTGGCATATGACGTTTCTGCAAATCACAGACATGTTAAATTTGTACATTTCATATGTATCATTTACAGATTACATGTAATGAGCTGACTTGGAGGGGACAGTTGAGACTGAAAGACCATTGTTCAAGATCACTTCCACCGAGACGTGTTCCAGTTGAGCCGTGTTTGTGGCGACAAAACAAGGTAAGCATAAACAAAACATGATTTTTTCCTTCCTGATTAACTGTTCTTTAGTGCCTTAAGTTAACCAGACTCATAAGCACAGCACTGTCACAACATAAAATTTGAAATTGGACATAGAGAGATGTAACATTGCAACATGAATAACTTGAATATCCATGATTTGCACAAGAGTACACTGCCAACATTTTTTTCTGGCAATTAGGTTCGATCAGCTCAGTTTTTATTTAGTAAAGAAAAGAACATGATGAAATTGTAACTATATCACATATTAGTGGAGAGACTAAAACACACTGACGATCTGCTGCCATGGGCTGCTGCTCACAAACTGGCCATTCACTCAAGGACTGGCATCACACACTGGCTACCCTTTGGCCAAGTTAGCAGATGAACCTGCAGAGACCTTTGGATAAATAGGCAGCCAGTGAATGAGTAAGGGGCAGCCATGGCAGGCTTACTAGTTAGGAATGCCTACCTGGGAAGCTAACTCCCTAACCCTGCAGTAACTCAGCTCTAGGAAGGCACTCAACCATAAAGATTAAATATTAATGACTAAGAGCGATAAGAATTTTGTTGTTGCTTGATTGAAATATTCGTCCAGGAGTGCAGTGTGGGACGTTGATCCAGGAACATGTCCTACTTGGCAAAATCACGTAGTGCATAACGCTTCGGTAATACAAAGGGATCTATGAATGAATCCAAATACAAATACCTCCCAGATTGACAGAGTCCTATCTGTTATTCCCACAGCCTGTTTTGAGTTAAGTGGCTTTTCCACCTAAGTCCAAGCTGCACGGAGTTGGCTTTTGAAAGATTGTGCTTATCTTGTGATATGGCTGACTGTAATATAATGTGAAATATAGAGCCACGTTTTTCTACCTCCAATAATGCAACCTTAAAGTGTTATTGCCTCCTTGGAGTTGAGCAAGGAAGAGAATAAATAATAAAAGAAACAGAAGAAGCTGTTACCGATGTGAAAATTACGATCAATATTTATGTTTTGATTTTTTCATCACCTTTTTGCTCAGTATTTACCAAACATTTACTGGGGTCACTTGTTATAGCACTGAAGTGGTAATAAAAACAAGAATTTTTTTGTATAGAGGGTAAAATGTAATGTACCATAAACTGGTACTGATATGTTAAGTAATAAAGAGAATAAGACATGGAGAAAGTCTGGAGAGACATGACTAAAGGTACAATAGAGAATGCCTCTGCTTTTTAGCTTGACTGTGCTTTTACTTCTTTTCTTTCTCACACCCTTCTCATACTCTTCTTAGAGTACTGTCAATATCAGACCAATCCTAAGAGCTGTATCTTTAGCTGAGTATGATGGACCTTTGTGCTTCCATTTGCACTTTATTACATCTTGTCTTCCTTTCACCTGAAAGCACAGAAAGAAGAGAGTCAGATGAGACAAAGCTGTGCCCTCAGTTCATCTTACTATGTGAACCATATAGCTATATGGACTGTTATCAGATGTTAATCTCCTTCACCTTTTGTCTAGGAAACTCTGTGATCTCATATATATATATATATTTTTTTTCTTTTTCTTTTTTTTTTTCTTGGAGCCTCAATGACTTAGTTCTGACTGTTTAATATTCAGGGCAGGACAACTTTTACCACAGTGGTGACCCAGGACTTTTGCAATTATCTACTGTACATTGCATTATGGGAGGAAACGTATGATCAAACAGAGAAGTTGGATGGCGGTGGGACATTCCTGCAAGACAGGGTCATCACAGACAGGAGCTAATATTCTCAGCCAACATCTGAGACCTTATTCTATTAAGATGAAGGCCATCCTATTTTAGCCAGAATAGCCTCGCCCAGGAAATAAAAAAGCTCAGTTATTTAAAGAATGATCCCAAAATCAACACAGCAGTGAGGCCCAGTGAAAAAGGCCAGAGATTACGTTTTCCAGGTTGTCTGGGTGGTGAAAGAGGAGTTAAGATCAGGTGCATGGAGTCATTTACATTCACTATAGTTCAGCTTATTTTACTGTGATTGCGAGGAATCACCATTACAGGGCACATTTGCAACTGGAAAACAGAAAGTCTTGGCAGAGATTGAATGAAACTGCTTCTTTACTGTGGGATTGTGCAGAGTGTAATCTCAAGAATCAGAATTCGAAAAATGTTCACATCAGTCTTCCATAAGTAATTTCTGTAATATCTCCCACAAAGAACTATAAAAACATCATTAAACATAGGAAAATTACTATAAAACTGGCAGTTATATTCTGGTTAAATCCAATAACCAATCCAGCTGTCAGCTTCAAGCTAAATTTGTTGAGATCTTTAATTGTCTTCTGTGACTACAGTGCTAGCAGTGCAGATAAACATCTTGGAATAATACTCCCAAGTTACATAAGCTATTTCAGCTTTCCCAATTGTCCTGACATGGTGTGAATGCAGCGTATACCACAGCTGCTGCCAGTCAGGGTCATAATGGTCAAGTCAGCTCAGGCTACAACAGTCAGAGAGGAAGATGAAAGTGAACAGAGCAACATGATGTGTCGGAGAAATGACAATACAGTTCATTTGCCAAATCTGGACTTCCGTAAAGACAATAATCGATACCTTTCAGAGCAACGCCTGTGAAATACAGACTTAAGCTGGACTAACACTGGAACTCAAAACCCAAAACTCTAATGTAAAAAACAGAATGGATCATGATTAGAGAATATATATTAACAAGGCCTTGGGTCAATTATTTGGATTTTTGAGACAGTTGTGATGAGCCAAATCCTCCCCTTAGGAGGCTGATAGAGAAAAACTTCTTTGCCTACACATCTGCAGGCAGCCTTGTCTTGGGTGAATAAGTTTGTCTTGAGCACCGTACTACAACTCCTACATCCTGCTGTAAACGTTTGTTTCAGTCACAGTCTTCTTTTCTAAATGTCAACACATTTCTCCCATCCTAAATGACAGCAACTCTGATTAAAAACCATTCCTGACTATCATTAAATCTAAATGCAGTTGAATGACGAATGATCGGTATCAGATTGCCACTAATGTATATGACATTATATATAACAGATTAGACATGCTGACAAGGGCTGATTAGCAAAATCAAAGTAAGCTAATTGAAAGAGAAGAAACCAGAATTAATTCATTTATTCATTCATCAATCATGGAGCCCGGCAGCCGGCATAGTGACGCCTTCCCCTCTGTTTAGCCGACTAGCTATGACAGTGTATCCTTAAGACTTCTCAGAACCACTGCCTCATTCAAGAGTTTTGACCCTTGTGACAAACACAATTACATATGAAAAGCTGTTCCTAATCAGATGGGCTTCCCGCACAAAAAGTATTTTCCTTTCCCTGACAGGAGTTCTCTGTATACAGAATATCACTGTGAATATGTAGCACTTGAAATGCTGTTTACTGTTTACTCTAATAATTGCTCGGATTCATTTTGTGCTGCTGCTGTGTGTGTTTTAACAGTTTTATCATCAGTCAAGCCAAAAGGAATTTAGGTTTAAGTGGTAAAAAGCATGTGTCACTAAAACCGAATTAGTCCTCAGTACCCATGAGCTCAAACTACATGTTTAAGCATGAATTCACGCTGTCGAGTCTCTATTATTCTGTCTCAATAGCAGCTAAATGAAGCTTAGCCCGAGTTCAATCAGGAAGATTACCTCATTCACAAATCTGTGCCCTCTGCTCTCTCATTCTGTACTCTTTCCCAATCAGTCCAAGCTACAGTTTCTTCCCACGAACCACAGCTTTTTTTTTTTTTTTTTTTTTTTTGTTGAGGGCTCAAGTTGGTAAGATCAGACATGAGTTATTCTGATCATGCTTTATATTAGACGTTTAATTTTACATCAGTGAGGAGTTAGGTTACACTCTTCTCAACTGAATGAGAGTTTTGTGCTATGTTGTGTTAACATGCATCCTGTTACAGCTTTATATAGAAACAGCAGAACTGCATAGTGGGAGTAGTTATTTCAGACTCCGGTTTGAGGTTCCATGTGATTTTGTGACAGAGAGATGGGCATGAAACTCTGAGACAGTTCATACTCATACTCATATCAAAAATACAGTCCATGTTTCCAAAACTCTGCAACTTACACTGAAACATTCTACATGGATAAACAGCACTTCAGGTGAGACAAAAATGTGTTTTTATGATTTTGGGTTGAATTGTCCCTTTAAAACCCAGCTAACTGTGTCTGCTGTTTGGTGCTTAGCACATAGTGTATAGTGGGTTTTTAGAGCTTTTTCATGGAAACAGTTGCCCACTGTTGCTAAAAAATAATACTACAAAGTGGAAAGAGTGAAGCGGTGCAGTAAAATTGTGGGCCAGACAGCTAAACACTGGGCTGAAATGCACTACAAAGCTTCATAATGACTCCTTTCACAATGTTTTCAGATTGTTTTGTATCAGTTTTGGATTTGGATGCTCATGAAATGAACTTATAGTAGCTCTAAATTGTGCAAAAAAATGTCTGTGTTAAGGAAAATTGAAGATTTAAAGAAAAATGACTTGAGAAGAAAATTGACAGAAGGGAAAATTACTGAATACCAGAACCACTTAGCAACTCTGTAAGTACCTTGGTATCATGACGCGTCACAAGTTACCACCTACACAGCATCAGTCTGTATACCCATCAGTTGAGAAACTGTAATTACGGATAAGCACTCATTTAACCAGAGTGGCCATGAATACCGGATATTTTCGGAACTTTTTCGTGTCAGCTCATGCACTAATGATATGTCCATTCTTTTCAGGCTTGAGAACAAAATAGCCAGCAGTCATTTCCAAATCCCAACGCTTACCTGATTCTGTGAGCATGAATCATTGGGGTTGCACTCTTTCATTTTCACAAAATACCATCAAGGCATCCATTCCCAGCTTTATTGTCATGGGATAACGGGTGTTCTCCCTTTTTTATGCCAGCTGTACATGTTGATAACAGCCAGTTAGATGCTGTTCACAGTGCCACAGTGTGGACACTTATTCCAGCATCCCGTGGCTTTATTGTATGTCAGAAGATAGGACGTGCAATATTCTCAGACGAAGAAATGAATCCCCAGAGATTTCTTTGTGGCTTGTCCAGATAATCCTTTTGGTCAAAGAAAAAGGAACCCTCTGCTTTTGCTTGAGGCATCACGGAGATTCTCAGACGAGGGAGTTTTCATTTCAGTTTGCAGCCTATGCTCTTGGTGTCTGTTTACCCTGCTGCAATCCATTTTCAAGATATGGAGTGAATGACTGAGTAACTCACGCAGAAAGCACTTCAGTTAAATGTTTCAAAAATCTATTCAAGGATAAACGTTTATGAATTGGTATGTTCAGCAATGTCAAAACAAAAGAAGTGTCAGGAAAGGAAATGAAAAAGGAGAAGAGGAAAGGAACCCATTTCAAGCATTCCCTCTGCAACTTACTGTCTAGGGAGGGGTAAATATCACCTTTTCATTATTTAAGTTCCCTCAGGCTTTCAGCATCCAAACCCTTCAGATTTAAACTGAAAAAATATTGTCCGGTGTGGTCTGAATGCTCAATCAAACTGAAACCATTTCCTTATCAGAGATGTTTTCATGTTGGGACAGTCTGTGTGTGTGTGTGTGTGTTTGTGCTTATGGGCAGGCATACAGGCATGTTTGTGTGTGACAAGGCACTGAGTTGCTCCCGTTCCTAGAAGCCCCCCCAGGCGCTGGGGGAGCATCTGCAGCCCTCTTCTTTCCATATGCCCCGTGCCTCTCAGTCTCACTCAATCATTAATTCAGAGTGATTATGAATTAACAAGCCACCGTCATTCTTTTCCCGGTCAGATCAGCCTGATTTTACCTCCCTTTTTGGGGATTTTGATGTTAAAATAGAGCTTCTAATCTAAAAGGCTGTCTTAGGTGGATGGTTTGACATGATGATGCTGATACAGTCACCAACAAGCCAGGATTTTTCAATTAGAAAAATGTGTTTATCCCTTTGGAATAACTCAGTCTGGAAGTACAATAGAAGTTGATGGAGAATGGGGTTCAATTATCTTTTAATGAAAAAATGTTACTGTAAACCACCAAATGTATACTAGAGAATTTTGTTAATGTGACTGTATGAAGTGGCACCCGGGTGTTGAAAGGGTTGGGGCTTACTGTGTTGCTTGCAGACATGCAACAACCAGACAGAGGCTTGCGAACATGGAGGCCTGAGCACGGCATCCTCCAGTTGAAGGCCGGTCTCCTTAATCACCATGCCACCCTGCTGCTCAGTTGTTTTGGCAAAACAGTGGAGAAACAAACAGACTGAGCAAACTTGATTAGATGCGTTCTGTTGGGAGTGAGATTTACAAGCTTCAAGCAGCTTTTTTGGGGGCGTCTGGATCTGAATCTGGAACATTAAAGTGCTCCTGAACAGCAGGGTTATTAAGTTGCATCTATTTTGAATGAACCCAGGATGTAATGACAGGACACAATTGTCGAAATTATACATTATTGAGAAGTGAAAGTGGAAGTTTAATGGAGAGATGTTCTCTTGGTAATCTGTTGCAGTCAACCTGTTGGTAAGATTTGTAAAAACGAGTACAATGAGCGCTCACTTTATCTAGAACGAACCAGGACGAATACCTAAACAAATAACAAATGTGAAAGTGAACAGTCCAAGTCTGCAGTACGTCACCTGTCCACTGGGTGTCTCTGCATGTCACATGACTTGTTACCTGCCCACCTGCCTGCACAGCTGCTCCTCGTTAAGCCTGTTAACTGTGCTAGTAGATTAAGGTGACATTTTCCGCAGAGCCTACGTCAGGTTGTCTGTTTTGCCTTAGCGTCCCAATAGTCTTATTTACCTTGAAGGCCTGTTTACATAAGTATTTGCTGATGTTGCGCCTGCCTGTCAGTTGGTCTGACAACTGTTTGCTGATCCTGTCTTCATGCTGCCAACTGTAAGCTTGCCAATTTATCAAGTTTAGCTGTCGTCTAACCTTTTACACTCTGTCTCTCAAGCTGACTGCAGTCTTCGTCTTCCTTATTTCAAATATTGCTGTCAATGGAACATTCATGTCGCTTTTTTCACATTCCAAGCAAAAGAGTGACTAGTGACAAGTAAAACAGCCCTGTGTGAATATACAGTCAAAGATGGACTGAAGAATTGTTATTTTAGCATTGGAATATTATATGATGATGCATGAATAGGAAAGTGTTGTAACTGTGAAAATCATATTGTGCTTATTTTGACTGACATGAGTGACAATTTCAATGGGAATGACTTTTTAATTTTTATTTATTTATTTATTTATTTTGCTGGCACCTGTACCACAGAAGTGGGACATCTCTGTAGCAGCACTAAATCTAAACAAATTTGATATGTGGGTTGGTATTAAGGCTTATGTGGCTCAGTGCTCAGCCTTTATTGTTATTTTTTCCGAAGTTTGTTGCATTAGTCCTGCACCAAGGTTTAAAGACCACCAGGATTTTCTGCAGCAACAGCCCCGCAATCCATTGCATCAAGCCAGCTCACAATCTGTTATCTGTAACATGTACCATCTTGCTTTCTTATCATCCTTTTGAGAAATGTACATGTGCAGTACTGATTGGGCAGGTTGTGCTGATCAGAAACTTTAAAACGAGAGCTCAGCTCCTTCTCACCTGCATTTTTATTTGTGTTAAATACGTTACTGTTGACCAGTCATTGCCAGACGGACTTGTTAAGAGTGGGCAGAGAGAGGGGCACTCAGGTCACGGCTTATGGGCATGCAATTTTCAGAAGGGCATCAAGGTCAGACAAAGAGCCAGGGACAATCATGAAATTTCCGCCCTACTCATTCCCCAAAGATGGTCATTGCAAAGGTTGCAAATTCTCAATTTTCTGTCCAGCTATCTATATTTTCCTAAAGTCTGACCTGAGGTCCAATGTTGTTGTAAACACTGTAAACACTGTAAACATACAAATAGCCTGCCTGTACTTTTGATTTTTATGCAACAGCTACTCTCCAGTTTAAACTCTCGTTCAGATTCTACATAAATATCACATGATGTCATACTTAGCTCATTTTGCCAGTTCTACATGAGCCGATCAACCTCTGCTCAGCACTTAGTTTCAGCTGGTTATTGTTGTTTTGTATTGTTGAGCCAGAGGTAAGACAGACCACAGTCATCCGTATCTGCTTAACCTGCAAGACCCTGGCGATGCCTATACACCCTCTTTATGCAGGCTGAGCTAATATTTGTGTATTATTAGACTTAGTGTTTAGATTCTTAACATTCTAACAGCTTCCTAGAGTAGCCACTAATATTATAGCAGGTTACCAATTTTATCTTAACTTTTAGAGTATACTTCAGAAATTCAAGGCGTACTTTTTCCCAATAGACTTTTTCACTTTACATGCTTGCAACATAACTGGTGTTACTAACTTGTAAAAAAAATCAAGTTTGACATGTCCAGGTGAATCCAATTTTTTACATTTACTGAGGATGACAAACATTGCACAGTTGGCTTGCTGATTGCAGCTCTACAATGGCCATCTTAAATGAACCATTGTAATTCATAATGACACAGAGATGATTAAAGCGGTGGACAATCTCTTGGTGTTCTCCACTGCATACAAAATTTACTTTGCTAATGTCAACTTTTCTGCAAACAAAAACTGTAACTTTAGTTCTATAAATATTACCCTTTAATTTCTCTTTTTTAAAAGAAAATCCATGGATAACTATTTTCTATAACCCGTCTTTTGTTTTGGACATGAGAATTGTATTGTCTACATATATGAGTACTGTTAAGTTGGATATAACTTGCAAGGTCATCTAGATTAACAGGCTGACAGCCACTCTATAGTTGATAGTCCTGTACTTCATTGATTAACAGTGCAACAACAATTGTGATACAGTTTCACTCGGTAAAACTCCTGTTAGGTTTGTAAAAAAACAGACAAAAAACCCCCACATATTTAATGCCGTTAACAGACAAGTTGTGATGTTTTTGTACATATTCATTTCTACATCCATATGTAATGATTATTAGCAGTTTGGACTGAAGTTTATCCCTCCAGACTGTATCACACCTTAATGTAGTCAATAAAAGAGCCAAACAGACTTTTCTTTTTAAAACAACACAAATCAGCAATGTGTTTCAGTAAAATGATATGATCGATGTTGGAGTAACTTCTTCTAAATTCTACCCGATTTTCCCTCTGGACAGAATTATTCTCACAGAGCTTCCACAACCTTGCATTCAATACAGCAGTTTACCCAGACAACACAAAGGTGTGATTCCTCTGTAGCTGTTCCAATCCCTGGTGTCAGCTTTCCTTCCTAAAGCAAAGCACCCAGCCTTCAGGGTAAACACCAGAGTCCAGAATTCTTTTAAACAAAAAGAGACTTACTGGGTCATAAAGATGCATGCAGTGTTTTTCACATACTCGTTCAAAACTCTGTTTGTGCAGCTTTTGCCATTTTAGATTTAGAATTACCTCCTTAATTTATTGGTCAGTGAAACAAACACAGTTTAAAACAAAAACTCATTCACTGACACATCCCAGTTAGGAAATCTCTTACAATGCTCACCAAAGTGTTGAAACAATACTGGACAATGCCATCAGCTTCTTCCGCTGGAGCATTTGGTTTTTTAGACTTTATGCTTAGCCACTCTCCATCAAATTTCTTCGTATAGGCCCTCCTTGCTTTATGTAACTCTTTCTTATAATCCTTACTCTCTGTCCTTACTGACATTTTTTTGATCACACTTTTTTTCAATAGAATAACAGGATATTTCTTCATTATTATTAGGAAATGTAATCATTGCCCTGTTATCATATCATGACCCGAGTATACTACAGTAGATACATATGATGAGTTGATGCTCCCAGGGGGCTATAACTAAGTTAAGACTGGATGTCGAGAAAATCTAATGAAATAGATCCAGTATGTGGGAAATGGTAACACCCCACCACCACCACTTGAACAGCAGACAGAACTGGTAGGGTGGAGTCAGCTAAAATGGGGCAGTTAATGTTGGAGCATCATAGCTCTTTAGACTGCAGCCCTACCAATCTTGCACTTTTGCTACAACACTAGTTGTATGAATGTATCATGTACCAATTGTTTTGATTGATCTGAGGTTGCTAAGGTGGGCAGACTGGAATCTTAATGAACAATTATTTGTCAGAAACTTAGCGAGCTAAAATGAGTCCCTGTATTCAGTAAAAAGGGGGCACATACACTCCCATCCTTACATAGAAATTGCATAGAAATCAAAGGCACAAAACAGGTCGAAATACACTATATTGCCAAAAGTATTCGCGCATCTACCTTTACACGCATATGAACTTAAGTGACATTCTATTCCAAATCCAATGGGTTTAATATGACGTCGACCCTCCCTTTGCAGATATAACAGCTTCAACTCTTCTGGGAAGGCTTTCCACAAGGTTTAGGAGTGTGTTTACGGGAATTTTTGACCATTCTTCCAGAAGTGCATTTGTTAGGTCAGACGCTGATGTTGGAGGAGAAGGCCTGGCTCGCAATCTTTGCTCTAATTCATCCCAAAGGTGTTCTGTCGGGTTGAGGTCGGGTTGAGGTCAGGACTGTGTGCAGGCCAGTCAAGTTCTTCCACACCAAACTCACTCATCCATGTCTTTATGGAGCTTGCTTTGTGCACTGGTGTGCAGTCATGTTGGAACAGGAAGGGGGTATCCACAAACTGTTCCCACAAAGTTGGGAGCATGGAATTGTCCAAAATCTCTTGGTGTGCTGAAACATTCAGAGTTCTCCTCGCTAAACCCAGACTCATCCATCAGATTGCCACTCCACAGAACGTGTCTCCACTGCTCCAGAGTCCAGTGGTGGCGTGCTTTACACAACTACACAGCTGCTTGGCCATGGAAACCCATTCCATGAAGCTCTCTACGCACTGTTCTTGAGCTAATCTGCGAGCCACGTGAAGTTTGGAGGTCTGTCGCGATTCACTCTGCAGGAAGCTAGCGCCTCAGCATCCACTGACCCCACTCTGTCATTTTGCATGGTCTACTTACTTCGTGGCTGACTTGCTGTCGTTCCCAATCACTTCCACTTTGTTATAATTGGAACGCATGAAATCAATTATTTGGATGGGTGAGTGAATACTTTTGGCAATAAAGTGTATGTATCCATGCAAAAACTTAACAATACTTTCTAAGATAATGTGTTGCAGACAGTGTGGCAGGTGGACAGGCAAAGAAGGGAAAAAGAGAGAAAAAAGAAATAAGACTGCGCTCTCTTGTCTTGGTATCCGTCATCACCTGATGCAAACCACAGCTTGAAAAGTGAGGCAGTCAACAAGTCTGGCAAGGATGAAAACAATAAATCAAATGCACCCTTCCAGGCACCCCGTGTGTTCAGGAAGTAGCTAACAACGGCATCATTTGATGCACGTCACAGCCCATGGAAGTCATGTCAGTTGTTTTGATGGCTGTGCGTGTTTGAATAAAACTGAACACTGCAAAACTTATTTTGTCTCAGCTGCAAGAAAAGATGCCTGCCAAAACCCCACATGACAACATTAGACAAGTGGCTTTTTTCTGGAATTAGTGTTAGCTCAATACAGTGTCTGAGCAGTGAGCAGCTGCAACAGAAAAGTTTGTGCAGGGCTCAAAACCTTGGAACCCTTGATATGCAATTTATAAACAGCCTATGTATTTATTGTGTTCACTCAACATTACCAATAGTATGATGTATTTTCTTGCTGTTTGGAAGAGTGATCATCTTTTTCATAAGGAGAGGAATCATTGCCCAAGCCCTGCATAAACTTTTTCTGGCCCTGGGCCATCCGTTATGTCAGACTACGGATGGAGTAGCAGTGTTCTAACTCCCAAAGGACTCAGAATATGGACCTACAGAAAGGCTCATTTAATTCTTCGTATTGTTGCAGCAGCTCAGGAGTGCTCAAGTGTATTTTGAGGTGACATTTTTAAACAATGGGCCAACCTTAAAGAATGAGCTACAGGAGTGTGACTCACTGGACAAACTACAGTGGTCCAGTGTGCAGTAATGAGTTGCAGGGGTTTGACTTGCTGAGCCAGCAGTAGTTGTCTGACTCAAATGACAAACCACAGGGTTCTGGCAGAGATGGCCTCTGAATACATCGTCTTCTTCCACCAATTCTTCTTACACGTCAGGTTTGCATCTCAGCCTCGAACGTCTCACACAAACCCCGGTGCCCGCTGTCCTGTCATTTTGTTGTCCTAGAGCACTGCCACTGATGCCTTCTAAAACTAATTATTTAGATGTAAAAAACCTGATAAGGTCCGAGTTCTGTATTTCTCTCACAGAGACACAGTGATGGAGAGCTGAGACAAGGTGCCCTAACTCAAATTCCTCCAGAATAGAAGCCATGAGATACAGTATATTGAAGTCTAACTTTAATAAGGCAGTGCCGATGAAATGCAGGGCACATATCCAATCTCCATCAGTAGAAAAATATGTAAATTTGAAACATAAATATAAGGCACACAGTTATCACACAATAGAAAAGTACTGAGAACCATGAATAAGGACAGAGCCGGAGGGAGAGACAGCAACACCAACACGCAAGGTTATTTAGAATCTTCCACATCATCCAATTTAAAATGTGCCCACACATTTAGACTCTGCCTTCCTTTGCATAGCTCAAGTCCTGCATGCAAATAAACTAGGAGAGAGTGCACCCAAGAGTGTGCAGCCAGGCCCTAATTCACTGTCTGAAGAGCTAAACAGTACTCAGGAACTGGACAATTCTGAATAATTGGGTTGATCTTAATAAGCATTAAATTACATATAGTAAGTGCATAAGTGAAGTGTTCTTTAAGTAAGAGTTCTCTCCTTCGAAATAAATTTAAAAAAAATTATCTGAGAAAGATCTACTTACTAGTTTGTTCCTGACACAAATGTGTCAGGTATGGTTTCATCTTCCAAATACGTATGCTTTTGAGATACCACAGAGTAACACTGAAGCTGTCACTCATAATTTGGATGCCCAGAAAACAAGCAGATTTTACCGTCTTTGTCTTGGACAGACTGCTTTCCAAAGGACACCCCAAATGGTGGAGTCTGTTTCACTCTGACTGTTAATGTGCTGAATGGATGTGTTGTAATCACTTTCTGGTTTCAACCTTCACTCCTCTAGATAAAAGTGCTCCCTTTTAATTTGAACAACCTAAAGCTGTAAGTGATAAAATTTTTAGCAAACTCCATAGTGGGATTGTAGATAATAGGAAGCCCCAGGTCAGAAAATAACCCTTTAATTGAAGCTTGTTCAGCTGCCTTTTGCTCACCTTTTCATTTAAAATGGCCTCCTCATTTGGTACCTAATCCTTTTATATTAGGAAAGCATTATTCATGGCCACAATGTGAAATTCGCCCACTTTTAGAAGACACAGTAAAATTATACCAGAACTAATACTTGGAATCTATAGACATAAAATATCTTTCCCTGTCCTTTTATCTGCATTGGTAATTTATGCAATTTTCAAAAGACCTGAAGTTGCAGGAGTTGTGTAATTATACTGCAGTTACAGCCGTCTTCGTTCATTCTCCCACATGCCAACCTTGAGATGAAAAAGCACTGCAGAGTGAGAGCTGCTAACCTTGGATGTGATGAATTGTCGTTCATTTAAGCGAGCTTATGATAATGGCTGCCCCTGCCCAATGTTTGTGAATGGGGTCGTGTATCTGCTTGGCCTCTCCTCCACCACACACACACACACACACACACACACACACACATAGTCTGACTCCCCAGCTCCCTCCCGCAATTCATCTCTGGGGGGGTTTAATTCACTCTTGCTGGGAGCACGTCCACAGATAGTTTGATTCAGACAGAGGAAACCATTAGGAGCACTGTAATGCAGTTTTTGGCAAGAGAGAGAGATCCGGGCATTCATTACACTGGTCCTTCTTTATTTAGGAGCAACTTCATCAGCAAGGCCTTGTCATTTAAGGACGAAAAAGCATTTTTTTTTAATTTATTTATTTTATTAACAGAGTAGTTGCCAGCAATAGAAAAATAGAGCAACATTTCAAGTCTACCTTCTTCATCACTGCGTTGATAAATAAAGGAACAATCCACAAATTGCCATTTTCTTTTTCTTTGGCTTGTGTCGCTTTTTTGTAAAATGAATTGGGGAGCCTTTTTGAGCCTGAATTATGCATTTAATTTCTCGCTCAATAGAATTACACTCATAAAACACAGTGCTGAAGTGAAGGTTTTTAACATGCCAAATGCAGCCCAGCTGTAAGAAAACTGATTGCTAAAACCCCAAAAGCAAATGTTCATATGCGCTCGCCACTTATCTGTGAATATGTCGGTGGCTCGAAATTGTCAAATTTAGGACCATGACATCTATGTTTATTCTTATTCAGCAGAAAGAAGAGTGGCTTTTAGCTTAAGGTCTAAAGGCTTTGACATGAAAATAAAGTCATTGTACCAAATGAGCATCTGTATTCCTCTCCCCACACACCCCATTCGCTTTGAGGGCCTTCTCCTGAAATTGCAGCTTGCTCATAGCAGCCTCTTTTCTCGTGACGTGATCTGGTAATCCATCTTCAAAGCAGCCCCCCATCCCCCTTCACCACACACACACACACACGCGCGCATGCACATACACACATCTTTTGCTCTCCTGGGTTAATGTAGGCGGATGTGCTGTAGCCCGAACATCATATGCATGAAAAATTTGCCATCCCTGCACTTTTTTGCTTCGTATGTTGCAGCACAGCAGTTGATGGATAGAATGTGTCACCTGGTGCAGTACTCAGGGCAAGAGGCATGCTTTTGGGGCTGGGGTTTGTCCCTGGGTGTCAGGGGACTAGAGACTGTAAAGTAAAGGCCAGAGACCTGGCCGCTTTGTTCGCGTTAACTACCACGACCTGACAGGGACACAAAATTCAGGAGAGACAGACATGTCTCTATATTTCCTCGGCCTAAGTCCCAGGCAATACATTTATTATTTAAACCCAACTGCTACAACTAAGTAAAAAAAAATACCCTGCAGAGAGAACAACTTTGCTTGGTGCTGTTCTTGTTAAAAATCCATAAAGTTGTTTTAGTTTTGCTTCAGCTTCGACTGTATCATTTGAAATGGTTATTGTGGTCAGAGAGATGCACAGCTGTTGATGAGCATTTTCAAAAGCTAACAAAACTTTATATCATGGTCGTGTATTTGGATTGTTACAAATTTAAGTGCAGCTGGATGCAGTACAAAGTAATATGAACAAACTTGTAAAGATAATTTTGAATCCATTATTAGTTTGCCAAAGGACACTACATATTGAGCAGTTTAATTTAAGGCTGCAACTTGTGATTATTTTTTCGCTTAGTTAATTAGTGTTTTAACCTATTAAATCTTCTTCTCAGAACCCAAGGTGCTGTATTAAAATTGGTTTTACATTTTTTTCCAACTAACAGTCCAAAACTCAAAGGTTATTTCATTTCCAGTGATGTAAAACTACATTAATTTGATAATACTGCTTTAAACTGACACCTGGGCAGTGGCTCAGCGTCCTCACAGTTTTGCAAGATGTTCCATTCAGGATGTACCCGGCGGCGGAGCAGGTCAGAAGCCAAGTGTTACCGTGACTTGATATTCTGAGCAGGCAATGTGCAAGGTGGCATTCAGCACTTACAGCTCCTGATGATATTATTTCAACAGGCTCTCAGTGGTGTGGAGAGTCATTGCAGTGGTTGAGAGCTAATGGGCCAGATGTAAGAGCCACCTGGCCAGCACCAGGCCTCCGTATGCTGCCGTCGACGGAGCCAGTCATGCAGAGCCTATCCTCGGCTGTCTGCTGCTCACAGTTTCTCAGACATGAGGCTTATTGCAGCTCATTTAGCAGAGCGACCGCATGCGCTCATCACGGTGACACTCTTCAGCAACTTTTTTTGTTCTCTGAGTGTTGAATCTGCACTGGCATTTAAAAATAATTTTTCTGGTAATTATAACTTGAAGGCAGTATTAATATTTTTTTTCTATTATTATCATGACATTAACACAGCTTGACCTGTAAAAATAGAGGCCACGGTGCAGAGCTCTGTAACCAAAATCTATCACTTTGAATCAGCCGCAGGCCACGTGTGAACGCACTCTAAATTTCTGCCCATACATACCCGAGTCGCAGACACACTGCTATATCTGCTATTTGGAATGAGCAGTCCTTTTGGCAACCCGCCCATTTAATTCATTTAACACTGAAGAAAACAGAGCCCCTCTGGCAAACAGGGCAGTGGAAAATAGAGCCGTGAATCTTGATTGTGGAGGTAAATGAACAGATAGGTCTGGAGGTGTGTCATCTGTCTGTGAGTAGAGATGCATTAGCGTGGATACACCCCTTCACCACTGTGTCCTCAGTAACCTCACAGAGAAAATGACCTCACGTGCATGAGGCAGGTTTGGGCTATTTTTTCATTTTGTAACAGGATGTTTGTGGAAAAATGGAAGATGTAAATTTAAAACGTTCCAAAGTTGCACATCCTGAGACAAAGGCATAATTCAAACGCTACTTCAGGCAGTATTCTAGACAATGTGAGACAGCATGGTATGTATGTATACTTGTTTAAATATTCATGGAGAGAGGGCAGGACTGGTGTGTGGTTGGAGTGTGATTTACACCAGCAATAAGTTTGTGTCAGCGCAGAGGTCGACTATAGCCCGTAGCACACTTGCACAGCCATGAATAGGAGATGATAGCCTCCCACCAGCAATGACCTCTCAAACCACTCGGCTGTTCAAAATAGTTTGACCTGTAAGCCAAATCTTTTACAGTAATTCATCACATACAGTATGTCTGTCTACTATCAGCAGCAGCATTACTACATCTCAGTCATCAGGCATTGTAAAGGTACTCAGCGGTGATTCAGATTATTATGTTGGATCATAGTAAGTTTATTGATTTGGAGTTTAGAAAGTGCTTCAAAACAAGTCCAGAAACACTAGAATGTCTTATTAGCAAGCAGTTTGGTTTGGTTCTTTAACAGTAAAGTTTAAAATAAAAAAAAAGCACAGACTACCACAGGCACCAGATTGATCATTTGTTAAGAAACTTTTTTTTTTTTTTTTTCTGACAAGTGACCTCTGCTGGTCATGTGAATAATGGCTGTTCTCTCTCAGAAGCAAAGTTACAAGCAACGAGTCAAAAAACCTCTGGGGATCAGTTCCGAACGGATGGCTGGGTCAACAAAGTGTGTGATTCGACATGGGAGACTGGGGTTCAGAAAAAGTCTCCTGCTAAACATCAGTGTTGGATTCATAGTTTTTTTGCTTGTGAGATTGTGTATGAAACATTTGGCTTTGCGTGAAAAGGTTTGTGCTGAAATCCAGATCAAACTTGAGAGCAGGCGGAAATGGGTGCCCACATTAAATACTAATAATATCAGGACACATTTTAATATTAATATAAATATAAAATTAATGACTTCTCTGAAAAGAAAAGAGAGAATGAAAAGCAGGTTTAAAAGAAACCAGGAAGTGCCAGTGCCCTTCGCACCTCGATCTGTTAAAAGTGCCTCAGTCAAAAGGACAAACTGCTCTTCAGAGATGTGCACAGCAAGACATACACACCAAGGCACATCGGCCCTGAGTGCATCTTTGGCACTCCATCACCCATCACTGTCTGGGCATTCCCCTCAGTCTTTAAATCTGGAGCGACAGGGTGTCACTGGGAAAACCCATTGAACGCTCTGCGGGACGATGGCTTCCTGCCCTTCTCCATCACACCTTTGTTCCATCCTCCTCTCCGAGCCATGACAAGGTAGGGAACGAGTTATCACACCCGTCAGCTTTATGAGTCCCCCGTCTGCCTGTGCTGCGGTAATAAAGTCGTCGTGCTGCTTCTTCAAAATGGGTTGAGTCAGAGCAAGTGATGGGAAATTGGTCAGCAGAGTGTCGTTGAGGGGCGAAAAAGTACATTCTGCGTCAGTGGCTTCTTTGGATGCATTGTTGGTTTGATTAATAATATGAAGAGAAACCCCCTCAGTCCTCTGGAGCATTTCCCACCTGAGAGCCAGGTCATAAAAGCCCAAAATAGTCCCGAATCTTTTGAAGCTTGGTGAAAGGAGAATTTTATATTTATTGTGAAATTCCTCTTTTAAATGAGCTCATGTTAAGAGTGCTGCAGAAATCAAGAGTTGTATTTCTTGTGTGATGAAAATTCAATTTTCTTTTTTTATATATAATACTTTAAATAATACTGTATTGACTACATATACTCTGCTGTCAGTTATGAAATGAAATCTAAATGTCATCTCGGATGAGTTCAAATGCATTATCTTTCCATTTGACAACCCCCCAAAGAGAATTCCTTCATTTTAGCAGGGCTCTGGAGGTTTTTTGTTTTTTTTTTCTCAGAGACATGACAGACAGAATCTGAAGCTGACTGCCTGCTGTGCACTGCGAGGAGTAGTAATTGTGTGAGCAGTAATTGCATTCTCTGCATCTGCTAGAGAGAATAAGGGCCATCATTGGGTCAGATGCCTGCCGCCTCCAGGAACAACCACGGTACATGTGAAAGTTCACACACAATGCCGAGTGGTGACGAGAAAAATCTAAGCCTGTGTGCATGATAGCATCCATTTCACAGAACCGTTCCATAAGTTGCTTCTGTCGGTGCACTCGAATTATTCAATGGCCATTTTGCATTAAGCCCACCTCTGCTAGGAGTTCATTGAGAGGGTAGTTTATCAAAAGCATTGCATTAATTGTTAACTTTGCAGGGGGTGTTGTGCACCTGGAAATGAGGCCATTTGTATTACCTGTCATGGTACTTTTGGAAAAAATAGAACATAAAACTGGCTAGAAATTACAGCACTGCAGGAAATAATGGTATATGGTTAAGAGGGTTTCTCTCCTGCTGAGACCAAAACAGTACTTATATATATATATTAGAATCAAGAGTCTTAATTGACATTATGCAAGCATAACGGAATTTTGTGCAGATTCTCGGCTTAAAAGCACACTTATAAATAGCAGCAGAAAGTTACACTTAGTGCACTTTATTATATTATGCCTCTATTTAAATTACATGCCAATGAAAGTAAACATAAGCATTATGTGCCAACACTCTACTCATAACCAGTAGAACTTTGAAACAATTAGCAGTTCATCAATTCATAGGAAGTTCAGCAACTTGAGTCAAATTTAAGTTATTTATGAAGTTTGGTTTTGCACCCTTCGTTAGACAAAACAAGAAGCCTTGGTCTCATCACAATGTTTCACATTATTGATTAATGTAGAGGAATAATTAAGGTTAAAAATGAATAAAATCAACACTGAAAATAAGTTGCAGCCTTAAACCAACGGATAAAAGGCATTTCCTTTGGTCCATCAAAAAAGCTTAAATAAGAATATGCCCCAAAACATAATCTTTCTCCTGCTGCAGTTCAGTCGGTGTTTCTGACAGTTGAAGCCATCTCCCAAAAATAGAAGGCTCAAGTCTGTCATGCTGTCAAAACATCAATCCTGGAGGAGTACTACTGACAGATTAGGACGCTGCATTTACATAACTGTCACCTTCTGGACCAGAAAAACGCGACCAGTTCCTTCCTCTCTGTGTCTGCATCGGTCTCTAATTTTATAGTCAACCTGAGGATTTGTGTTATATCATTTGCAAAGCTGTGCTGTTCGCTATAAGGAGTCACAATAACATAATATATATTGTTTTTTGGTGTTGTTAGGGTATGCTATTTCATTTATTCTGAATGGTGTATGGATTCCAGACGCCAGAGGCAGTACATGCTCTACAAAGGGTACTACATTGGAGGCAATTGGAACGGCATCTAACACAGTGGACCCAGCTGACTCGATCAGTTTGTTCATATCACTCTTGATGAAGTGAGACCGAAAAGCCACCGAGGGTCATTTATGTGTGTCTGGTTTTGTAATGGCTTTGGTATTTGGGAGCGGTACTTTAAATCAGCAATGGCCACAGTGCTTCCCCGCCGAAGCATTAACTTGTAGCTTTTCAGGAACTGAAAGTGATTCTCTGTGTGTGAGGATAGATTTAAGAGTCAGCAGCCAAAGGGATATGTCAATAGAATCCACTTTTCAAACTGATTTCTTTTAATAAGTGGAGAGCAGCACAGTTTGTATTTGCGTCACATCTTGTCACTTTATTGACCTCCTTACTTTCTTCCAATCTGTCTTACCGTTTGACGAAGGCTGTAGCGTGCAGAGCGAGTCCTAATGCATAGACCTGGAAGATTGATGCAAATTCATCTGTTCAATCTCTCTCCTCTGCTCTTTCCACTGCAGCCTGAGATGTTTTACATCAGAGGCACCAGGTAACCTGGACGACTATCCTTTCAGTAGCAGCACTCCGAGGGTGGCACTGACGAGTGGAGGTGAGTACTGAGGTCAATAGAAATGGCACACGATGCTGGAAATGGTCCATAAAAGCTCTTTCTGACATGACAGAGTAGCCCTGGATTCTTGCCAAGAGACACTTTTTCTCAGTAGAACCATCACATTAGAACCCCGTGGTGCCTGTCAAGGCTGAGGTCAAACCAGTGTGATTTAGCGTAATGCAACATCTTAACTGCTATTTGTTTATTGAGAACAAAAACACAGTTAGGAAACCATCTCTTCTGGCAAACAGTATGTGAAAATGATAGAGTTTGATTTGGATGTAAATGGTGTGATTGATTTTTATGCACTTACTTTAGAGGAATCTCTGTTAAGAGATGTTAGGTTAATTGTCTTGAATAGCGACAAAGGCTGTGTTTGGCATCTTTGGCATTATATTAGAAACAAGGCTTCTGTGAGCTGGCGTGTCTCCATGCCCCTTCCCTGCACTTCTTCAAGGAGGAGTACAGCACATATGGCCCCCTGGGCGGTGTGGATGGGTCGCTGAAATCAAAGTGGGAGGACATGAGCACGAGAAGTATCCCATCTGTCATAATGTCCTCTCTCTCTAAAATGGATTAATAACGGTCGGGAAGAGAACAGTGAGCAGAATAAAAGCATCACAATTATCTGCCATGGAATGAGGGAACTCACTGGGCGCATGGCAAATTCTGATTTTTGTTTTAGCAAAAAAGCTGTTTGTTAGTGATTCCATTTGTGCTGTTGTTAGTCATCCCATCCAACTGCCATATCTGTGTCTATCTGAAATTGAAAGTGCCCCAACATTTTTTTAAAAATATGTAACCAGACATTAGTTACTCCACAGTGCATCTGCACCACAGCTGCTCACTCTGAGTAATATGGAACAGCTAACCAACGGCAGTGGAAAATTGTTCTGAGATACTCTTTCATTTTCTCGAAATATTTTTAGTGTGTTGTTGCAACAGTTTTTCTATTATTTTACAATACTCAGAGCTCCCCAGGGCTTTTGACAATGCATGCACAATGCTGGCACTGCTACTTGGGAAGATGATGTTCTCTGATGGCCTGGTGATGTGTGAAGCCCACACCTGTGAGTCTTGTCCAAGTCATGCAAGGATGTTTTACATGAAATATTAAATGATTCTATCATCTTTGAACATTCTGCAGTCCCTCATCAGCACAAATCCTCTTTTGTCTAACAGTAGACACCATAATTCACTGTAACTATGCATTAATAAGGTCCCAGGTTTGAAGGAAAAGGGTTAATTTCTTTTTTATAATACAGCTCATACGCCACACAACTTCAAATGTTTGTTACTTCTTGCACACTTTAGTGATGGGAATTTTGATGTTTGCACTGTGTATTTTTCAGTTCTCTCAACATCAAATGCTTACTGAGGTCTTATCCATTTTATGATTTGTGTTGCCAATATGGTGACATTATCACAAGATTTTTTTCAGACCCACTTCTCAACTTTATTTCAAAGTGACTAGTGACAAAATTTGTGACTTATTCAGACCATCAGGGGGATAAAGGCCAGAAATATATTCAAACGTAGACGTTTTATTTGGGGGTTCATAGACAACCCCCTTTTTTTTTTTTAACAGCACCATTCCATTCAAGATTGCACTTGCCTGTTGCATCTGCCTGATCAGAGTCAGGAGGTTTCATATGCTGCTTCTTCCTGGTGGAATCGGTAAATAATCAAATTCTACTCCACAGTCAGTGTGGTGAAAAAAGATGGAATTTTTTTAATAAGTGGTAATGAAAGCTGTAGTGCCGTATCTCCACCACCTTAATCATGAGGTGAATATTTTTAGTAGCCAAGATGGAGTCACAATAAAAGGATCATAGCAGAGGGAAAATTCATATTCATTGAAGCCACTGTTATTGACTCTGTGCCATGTTGAAGGGGAGCTCGGATACAGAAATATCATACTGTGTGAAAAATGAAATGAAAACAGGAAAGGAGGGAGGAAGTGTTTCAGTTTGGGAATCTTTTCGTTTAATCACTGGTAAATGAGTAAAATTAATGTCGTATGGTCAGGTACTGTAATTGTTGCTTATTAAGTGCACGAAAGAATCCTGAGAAAATGGTCTGTATCTAATTAAAATGCTAATATGTGCTGTAGGTTATTATAAACAGTTAGCTGAAGCAAAACTCTTTCTTCTTTTTGTTTACTGAGGTGAATGCCAAACATGGAAGCCATGTAAAATGGTGTTCCCACATTTTCATAACAAATTATTGTAACAGGAGAGGAAGACATGTGCTGCCCACACACCTTTCTGAGTGTTTCATATCAATTGTACAGAATGTGCTAAAGGCAAAGGCAGACATATCAAATGCATTATAATTTTCAATTTTGACAAAGCCGAATTTCATATCTTCTTGGTGTAGGAAGGCGCCCACGCAGAGCACACACTGAGATGTGAGGCCTGCGCCGCAATAATTCAGCTTCACATGGATTGGAGTGAGTATAGGTGGCTAAAAGAAGCAAAGGTACCAGGATGCCCTTCATCATTACATTACACTTGGAATTTCAACCAGCTGGACGAGCATGAACATTAGTTTTATATTCAGCTGACCAGGTTTAAAGCCCTGAGCGTCCCACTTTCAAAGGTTCTAGTTTCAAAGCAGCCCCTCCACCACTTGACACTTGATCAAGTCGCTGCATGGTTTTAATGTTGAAGTGGGCAGTCACTACTGCTCACTGGTTCCCTTGTCTTCAGGGAATCAATTATTTTCATGGACAACATGAAATGTAAGAAAGTGATGAGCAGACTCAGCCGTAAGTGAGTAGCCGCCAACAGCTTCCAAGCTGTAGTAGTTTGTAGGATGTATGCACTGTGTTGTTCAGTGTATACTGGTGCACATCTGAAGATTTATCCCAAGTTTACCCCTACTGGCAAATTTGCAAATAATTTTAATGTCATTTTAAGTCAGTGCGTGATACAGAATACAGACATGAAAATTAAACGGCTGTCAGACTTGTTCACAACGATTTGAATATTTTTAAATCTGGATGCCTGTGTCCCTGGTGTCAGTGTATCCACGATAGTCAAAAAGAGCAAGGACCCAAGTGAGGACAAGATAGATATGGAGGAAATGTTCCAAGACCTGTTGAGGTCTCTGTTTTCAAGGACATGCAGTGTACTAACAAAAAGGAGAGCTGGGAATAACTAATAACTAATGAGCAAACGCGACTGCTGTTGAAAGAGAATTTTGTTCATTTTAAAGATATAGGGGCAAGGTTTTTTGTTTTTTTTTTTCAAATATAAAAATGCACATCTAAGTCACAAGCTGAGGTTGTAACAGGGAAACATATTATTTGAGTCCCCCTCGCTTCACCTCTTTATCCAGCCTCTTCCCACATGGCGTATCCGTCCAACGCCAGCTGGTAACACTGATTAAAATCTTGGTCTTAAACAAGCCTAGAAATTAAATCATTGATAAGGGTTGCAGTTTGATGACTGCAGACTGGTGCTGATAATACCACCAGGCATTCCAAAAGCATAAAGCTAGAGGAAGAGATGATAGAATGAGAATTGCGGATGCTGAATGTATCGATCAATTCCAGCTCGCGGCTGTGCAAATATCACAAGGATGTGTGATATTTTCCGCTGACCTCAGATTTAACTTCATGTTCTGACACGATGATTAAATCTTCAAAAAAGGCAGCATGTAGCATAATATACAGCGCATGCCCAGATTTCTGATCTTGACATTTTTTAAGCGAGACTTCCGCACTAACCTTCTGGTTCTGAACATCTCCTTATCTCTGGACTCTCAAGGTTGCCGGGTATGATGCAGGAATAATGACAGCTGTTGTTCCAAAGTGTTCCAAATTTTTTTCTTTTTTTCAACTCATCCAAGTGGTTGTATCGTGTTTGCTTGTCCTTGATTATCCCTCTCCACAGTGATGCGCACATCTTGTAATTACCGCACACCCACAGACGGATGCTCTGAGTGATCAGACAGATCTTTGGGCTAAATTAGCAGCCCTCGTTCTGCAGGAGATGAGGGAAAAGATTCCGCAGGTAACGTCTCTTTAAAAGCTGACAAGTAGCTCCTAGCAGTGATTAGCACAAACACAATGTGCTTCTGCTCTCCTCTTTGTCAGTTTCACTGTAAAAAAAAAAAAAGCACGATGAAACAGTGGATATTAGCGGTTGAGTTATGTGCCAGAACAGTTTGTTAAATTTTTGTTTTAAGAAGTAGTTTATTCAAATTACCATAATCAGTTGTCAACAAGAGTGCATTGTTTTATCTGCAGTCCTCTTTTCGCTGTTGACAATACCTCATTACCTAATAATTTCACCACCCCATGGACATGTGACAGTGACAGCTGGTAATTAATAATTGTTCAAAGCAAGTTTTAGGATTGCTGGGAATAGTCAGACAAAGTTCTTGTAGATTTTCAGTTCAAGAACTTTCTAAAAGGTGTTAGCCGTGACCTTTAGACCACCTCGCTGAATAAATCACTGAAGTTCCAGGAAGTGCTGTAGGCGTTTGTGTAATTCCAACCCCATCAAAAGAACATTTAATTTTCTGTGGCATTTTGCCTAGTGAGGCCACAATCCTCAACAGCAGTTGGATGTGGGAGAAATGTATGAAAACAGTGGGAAACAAAAACCAGCAGTTAGAAATGAGGAGCAATGAAAAGAGCACAAGAAACAAGACTAAAGAATAAGAAGAAAGACAAGGGGATAGAGATTAGAGGACAGCAGCTGGTGACAGTGAGGGGCCTTGTCTCTGAACGCTGGTGTAAAGTGATGACACCTGGCCGGCACGCAGAGCTCAGCATGACCAGCCAGTTCTGAAACCTTTTCCTCAGTAAAGCATCTCATTATGAGGAACATGGATTGTAAGGAGAGAGAAAAAGAGACTAACAGTGTGCTGAAATGTTTCACTCGGTCGGCAGATTTTAAAACTAAAATAGTTGCAATGTTGAACATGTTCCAGCATAGACAACAGCATATATACTTACATACATAGCATACATGCTGTGTCGAGCAGTTAAAGCCAGGCAACTTTATTGGAAATGTTGCTTGGTGTTTAAAGTTAGTAATATGTGAAGACTGTTTGAGAGAGCAGCACTCATTTTTTTTTAAAAAAGAGTGAAATTTTCTCACATCTTTATGGATGGCATTGTTGGTCAGCTTACCGCAATTATGGTAGTGTGTTCCTGCAGGACACAAAGCAAATTCTGTTCTTGCATTTTTGCACAAATTTAATTGCAGTAACGTTTAAGTTCACATCGCTCTTGCAGGTGTTTATTTGCTCCAAACAGTCAGAATACTTCACTGTACATTAGCCTTAATCTAGTGACTCTAGCAACAGCAGGCAAGGGTGTGTAGCTGTGTGTGTGTGTGTGAGTGAGTGAGAGAAAGAGAGAGAGAAACCACTTCAGCCTCTTACTGAACTCACCACTCACCAGAGACTCTTCTTTTTCCAATGTCCTCTCTGTATGTGAATGAAGTAAAGTACGTCTCTATTGCAGTCTGCATTGCAATACATAAACACCCAACAATAGGCATGTGTGTGATTCATCAAGATAAAATTAGATTAAAGAAAAATGCCTTTCCTGTCTCTAAAACAAAATATAAACTCTTGAGGAAATAAAAGAACTGTTTTTAATTTAAGATTATTACTTTTGTATGCTTAACATCCTTCAGTGTAAATGAGAGTAGTTTTCCTGCCTCTGCTTTTATTCCTCATCCAAAGACTCCCATTTAAATGAACAAAATTGCTTTGATTAATGTCATATATACGAGTTAAAAGAAAGTGTGACTCATCCGACTGTAAGAGCAAAGTTGACCTTTATGTCAAGATGGCGAATGTTCCTCCTCCTCGTTTAATCCATCATACAGTCTACGTACATGTAATCAGGCCAGAGCAGCCCATGCTGATGCTTTGTCCTCATGGATGCTGCTTACATTTTCTGTGGCTTGTCTACAAGCTCAGTGAAGTACAAAATAATTACCAGCACAAGTGCTGCACCACCTCACAGTGTTGTGCGCTCCACACAGACTCACATGGGTAATTAAGTCTGCGAGTTGGAGATAAGAGAAAATAGACAAAAGACACTCAAACACATCTATGCTAAATGTATGCAGGACAAATTGCATTAAACAATAAATGTTGTAGTTGCAACTAATCTGTTTAATTTGTCACACCTTTCACTGCCCTGCTGAATGCTTACAGAGGTGTGTGCAAACCTATTTCATATTTTGCCATCTCTAAGTAGCAGAGAGCAATAGTACTGCGTAAAAATATAACCTTTAACACCTGGAAATTAAGTAACGTGACAGAAAACCACAGATTGGTCAGGTCAACCTGTAATTTCTTTGACCATATAATTATTTTTTGACCATAAAATAATGCATTGTACCTTCTTTAAAAGTCCAACACTCCCAGTTTGCAAACAGGCTTTCTGTCAGAATTGTAGAAGATCAGTTGTGTTGTATCAGCTGTGGTGTTGCCACAGGCTGAATTGTACTCCTCACCCTCACTAACTGCAAGTTAAACAGGAACTTTCATCTTATCATGATCTTATCAAACACTTGTCAATTTTATTGATTTTTGCCTTCCCAGATACGTTTTTCTGATATTTTTCTAAATTAATTTATATCTGTTTTCTCTGTTGCTATGCCTGAGCAGTGTTTTTTTTTGTTTGTTTGTTTGTTTTTGTTTCAGCAGGCTGCAATGTATAGAAACACAGATGTCACAGGTGTTTCTACACCTACCTGTCACTTAAGTATGGTTCTGGATGTAGTTTCACTCATCTGGTTAGTCTCTATCTGCATGGCTTTTGAGGCTCCTCCCCTATGCACACACCCTCACTAACCCTCACCACACACACACACACACACATACACACACTCACAAACTTGCACTCTTTTCACACTTGTGCACACACAGGTCTCATGGCAGATAAATTATAGATCACAGGTTTGGTTGGCCATCGTTGTGAAGAGTTCAGAGAGGAAGCAATACTGTACCTACCCACACCCACCCACGCGCACACACACACACACGCACACCTAAAGACACACTACACATTCCCTGTAGCTACAGACCTATATGACTGAGAAAGAAAAAGTTATGTTTTCTGTTCAGCAAATGAGTGTGTGGGAGGACAAGATAAAGAGAGCTGAAGAGGAAAAAAATCTGCATAGAGGGTAGAACGTGATGTCTCCTTTGACATACTGCAGTCTTCATTGGCAGATTTTACTGATGACAGAGTACACTGTGGTCCTTCAGCTCCACTTCTAGAAAGTTAATTTGTGATCCTGCAGTGTTTAAAGTAAGACAATCTTTTGATTTGGTTAACTGACAAGGTAATCTTTCAGTTTTATTCATGATTGCAGCCTTTCATGATCCTGAGAGGGAGAATCGTGCTGATTCGGATGATTCCCTGATTTTTCATCTTGCATAATTTGCAGGTCATGTTTTAACTTGACCAGTAAAATACCTCAACAGTCTTTGTGTAGGTTTAAATCTTGTTTCAACACAAATTGCACTTGTTGCCTGATGACATTGGCCTACATGCCAGACATGCCAGTATTTCCTTTTCAGTTATGACTATCCTTGACCAGGCCATGGTACTTCCCTCTTTTCCTCTTGAAGGCCTCCTCCAACACTGTCATGTTGGAGCTCTCTGTGCCACAAGAGGAGCTCCAACATGACAGTGTTGTTCGTTGTCTCCGACACCAGGACAGTATCGGGTGGTCTTTGCTACATGCTGAAGGAACCTGAGTTGTCAGCCTATCATCAGCTGCCAATCCTGCGCTGAGTTAAGGAGCCCTGGTCCTTGGGTGTTCTGCTTGGCCTCTCTACTGCTTTAATGAAGCAGATTGCTGGCTTCACTGGTTTCGCTCTCCTGCAGTCAGCCATGGCCCAGGACATGGGCCATGGCTGCTACTACTACTCTAATTTTTATTTTATTTTATTTTATTTTTCACAGGTGTTTTCTTGCAGATAAAGAGTCTGCAATCTTGATATTGGAGGAGACCATGAAACACGGCTACAGGGTGTGTCTAAGATGTTTACTGGATGGCTCATGTGTGACTGGACCAGTTTTGATGGCTGATAGCTTTAATGGCTTTATATGATGTGCTGTAGAGTGTCCCTTACTTCAGTTCCACTGATAAGGTAGAAATATTGATTAAAATGTGCGTTTCAAAATGAACATTGAGACTTTCTTGACATGTTATAAAAGACATTGTGCTGACTTGTAATGTCACTCAGCAACAACACAGCAGACCTATTGTTATATTACTTTGAAATTCATGTTAAATTAAACCTAGAGGAAAAAAATGAGCTGAACAAAACTGTAAAAGGCTTGCTGAGACAGAGTTCTGCAGTGAGTGCCCATCTGAAAGCTGCAGGCAGGAGGAGTTTTAAAATGCAGGCTCCGGGGTGGACAGTTGCCATCTTGCCTCTGGCTTTATCAATGCTGGCATCTGACACTGGCAGCAGTGCTGGAGCTCAACTCTCCATTGAAGAAGAGGAGAGGGGGTCACGTATTTCCACTTTGCCCTTGGACACTTCTCACAAAGACATAGTCTGAATGATATCTGGAAAGGGGAAATGAAAAGTAAATCTGCTGTTTGGGGAGGGTGCTGTGATAGAGCTGTCATGTGTGAAATGTCTTTGTACATATTGTATTTCATATAGTGAATGTCTACTTTTGGCTATTAAACATAAAGTTTAACATATGTGTGATTTTGCAGGAATATACTGTTCCAACATTTATTTTGGTGATTGGTTTGAAGATGGAACATACTCAGGGACGTTGTGCTCAACTCTCAAAACCCCACTCCCTTTTGTGTGGCTCTTCCTTTTCAATTTCGTAACAGTCTGCCATTTGTGCATCACCACAACACAAAGCAAAGGAAATAGTGACTCATGTCTGAGGTCTCTTCAGACTCTGGGCGTCCAGAAACTAAGAAGTCTGTTTATTGCAGAAGGCTGACACAAGTGCATTGAATATGCCTCAAAGTGCATGAAAATGAGAGTGCTTTGAGGTGCTGTGAACAATATGGCAAGCAGTGACTGCAATTTGTGAACAGTGAAATGCAGGGCTAATCATTTTGAGAATCTCGTATAATATCTATGAGAATGGCAGTTTTGACTTCAGCTTGTAGACCAGTAGGTAATACAAATGATAATAGTGGCTCTTGGCACTCCTGGTTTTTCAGTGCAACACACTAAGTTTAATCAAGAGCGTACTCCTACTTTTGGTGCTTTGTCTAGCAGATTCACCCATCTAAATTACTCAGTATTGTCTGCCTTCTTTGTGCTTTACAGTGCAGCTATAAGCAACAGACTGGCTCCTCTGAGAACAAAGGAGGGACAAAGCATGGGGGCTGTTAGTGCAAATGAGACCTTCTTTCTGTGCAGGGGTGCACAAGTCCGAAATAACCAGCGCTGTGGTTGGCATTTTGATGTCAACTCCAGGCAAGTCTCAGGGGAATGTCAGTTTGACCTAACAGTAAATGGTAAACTGCTGAACAACAAAGGAGGGCGCTTTCAATCGTTTTGCTCCTTTCGTCTTGAGCAAGTCATGCATGGATAGATTGACTGGCCCAATTACCACGACAAGAAAACATCTGACTGATTTTAATTCCAAAGGGCTATATATATTGTTAGGACCTCTTGTAATGTCTGTTTGTGTAGCATGTTTGAGGCATTTTTGTCTTCAGCTTTGCTGACTTTATTTTTGGACTTTAAGCTGATGATGGTTGGTGGGCATTGTTACAACTCCCCAAAAATATCCATCCATGTGATCAAGAATTTGTTCATGTTTTCTAACCGCGATGTTATATAGAAATATTTTTTGTAATATAGAAACTGCCTGTTTGTCACAGCGTTAAGCTGTGAAGTGATATTTCCCAATAACAACCAAGATAGTGCCACCTGTCAGACACCTGGAGGTGCCCTTGATAAAGCAGTGTCGACTGCATGCTTCTTCTCAGGTGTTGTGCATCAGCTCTTCTCCATCATGATATCTCTTCTTTCATCAACAGCAGTGTATGTGATATTCGACCCCCCCCCACACACACACACACACACACACACATTTTCCACCTCATTCAGTCAGGCTATCAGCCAGGAGCACATCACTTTAGAGTCAATTATTAAGAGTCAGATAATTTCCTCAACCTGACCAGTTTGACTCACACGCATGTTCTTCTTTCGGATTTTTATGAAGAACAGGTAGCTGTTATTAGCCAGTCAAATTAAACTGCACTGAAAAAAAATGTTTTTAATAAGCAGGGATAACATATATATGTGATTATTCTGGTGGTTAGAATATGAGAATGCAAATTAAACTGCATTCTAAAGAGGTCTGCAAAGTCCATTAAGACTACGGTTTTATAAAACTCATGAGGTTAATATTGTTTTACTGGGGTCCACATTAAAGTCGTAATTTTCAAGATTACCACTGTGATCTTTCTTATTTTTTTCATAGCTACCAAGCCATAGTCATTTAGGAATAAATGCTTGTTGCTATGAGTTCACTGCTGCTGCTCTCCTGATATTCTGCTATGCACTCATCCCCAGTTTTATCTGACAGAGGTTTCCATATAAGCTCTTGCCTTGCATCACAGGGGACATCAGTTGTTGAACATAGAGATGCCATGAGTGCACGTAAAATGGAATGGCAGCCAGATGAAATCTTCATGCTAAACACCCTGAAGGCTGTATCAAAACTTTTCACCTGGTTTTATCCCTCCACGCACAAACTGTAGATCTCCGACTGTGAAATACTGCCGGTAATTAGTTGTTCACAGCAACAGTGCATGTGCTTTAAACAACAACATGGACGTTTCTTCTAATTGGTTTCTTCATTTTGCTCATTGTAAAAAGACTGTTTCAAATTTTAAAGAAACAAAAAACCACAGATCTGATTTTTAAGATTGGGACAGTTTAATTGAGGATCAAAAACTTAAGGAAGAATTAAGAAAACAGAAAGGAAAAGAGTTTGTTTCAGAAAGCTTAATTGCACAATGAACACCTCTGGTGCAGATTGAGCTTGCTTTTTTTCATAAGGAATCGAATGCCATGAAGATGATTCCATTCATTAAGAATTGAAGTGTTGCTTCACCCAAATTTAATTAAAGCAACAACAAAAACATGTAATTTCTCATTTCACGTATTGAAACACTTGCTTCTGACATTTCTGCTGCCTCTCTAACACTGAAGAGTTGAGTTTTGTTGGAAATGTTATCAACACTGAAGAATTTCCTGTTTTAACAGCATCATCCTTTTCCAGAAGCAATGTTCCAGTTTTTGTCTATGAATTACTCGCATAACATGCTGTGAAGACTTCTCATCAGAACTGGTATCTTTCAAAGAAACAACTCATGACAGTGTGTCTTTACCTGGTAGAAAAGACTTGAGTATCTCTCAAATCAGCAGTCCTCATCCATCATGACCAGAGTTTATTTACTCCAATTAAATTGGATATTAGATCTGTGTAAGACATTGAAAGGCAAACACTGTGGTAGACCACTGCTCTCTTAGCTCCATACCACATTAAGTGGTATGCGCATTACACTTGCTAGTATTCCTTTGGGACTGTTGTGTTACGGTGACCAGTGATGTGCCAAAGAAGCAACTATCAAAACCTAGAGGACACAAGCTGGAAGTAAAACCTCATTGTTTTCATTCTCCAGCAAATCAGTGCATGCAGTGATTATTAACTGCCAAAAGTTCCAGATCTCTATCATCATCACAATCTAATTAATGTTTTGTTGTTGCTGCTGTTGTTGTTCTACTTTGTTTAACCCTTTTTAAAGCTATGTCAGTCCCATTGAGATCAGTGATCACAGAAAGGTTTCTGACAGCATAGCAATAAACAAGTTTCTTAAAATATCTATGGACGTGGAAAAGTACCAACACAGTCATTCGCTAGTGCACTCGTAAGAGCTTTAAAATCAGACAGAGACCATGTTCCATCCATTTCAAATGTTTTTGAAGGCTATTCCAAAGTGAGGCACGGTGAGCACTTAAAAGCTTTCTTTCCCAATTTGTGACTCTTGTGACGTCAAACTATAACTACAGTCGGACCTAGGTCTCCAAAAGTACATACTAATCAACATAACATATCATCTGAAATCAATCTTTTTTTTCAGATGCATCTTGCTAATTAACTCACTATAATTTCAACTTTAATTTGTGACAGTGATGTTTGCTTTTTCTTCACAATACTCTGCATGCTTCACATTGCTCTCCAAGCAATAGCATCAAAGCTTATAGTCCTCTGTGTTTATGTATTAAATTATGTTTCACTCTGTATGTTACCTCTGCCGTTAATATTGCCCAACAGGGATAAATTTCAAGTTTATAAATTTATTGGTTTGGATTTGAAATAGGTTTGAAAAAGTTTCCTGTACCAAATCATTAGAGAGCTTCCCCCTCTTTGAACTCCTGCGGCTGGTATTGCTTTGTAAGGCATCTTTGTTATCCGCAAATCCGGGGCCATATCTGTGTACCTGTGCTGAGTTGGGAATTGTGTCAGCAAAATGACAATAAAGATAACAAAAGCTTCAGAACGCTCTATTCTAGATTCTGCTGAAAGCAGGATCCATGGACTCAACTCGGCCTCGTGCCAAAACTGCGATTCTCCGAAAGAGTCTGAGGAATAGCTTGTATTTGATCAATTTTCATTGAACATTTAAGATGTTATTTTGAGACAGATAGCTCATTACAGGCTGTATTAATAGCTTAAAAGTGTCTTGCTTGCAGAAATTGTATGAGGCAGTTTTTTTACTTATCACATTACTGAACTGTCAACACAAGAGACTTATTCAGTTCTTTTTAATCTGTGGCCCACTGCCCGCGTTATATTCAGGCTGTGCCAAAGAGCTGAAGCTCTTTTCCATAGTATTTCCCATATTCACTAAATTGTCCCACATGTCACTAGATTGTTGACAAAAAAGTATGATACCTAATCTACATATTACACAGTTAGCCGCAGTACTTGCATACGTAAAGCCGCAATTTTTAACAAATGGATTTCTTAGATGTTGAGACAAAGGAGCAAAGGTATGGGTTGTCATAGGACACTGGACAGAATGAGTTCATTTTCAAAGGCGGCAAACAAGATGTCAATAAGCAAGACATTTCTCAGCTGTGTCTGGGTTCATGTACAGTATCTTAAAGGCAGTTCCAATTACTGTATGAAATGCACTTACTTGTGGCCCATGGAACATTGATTTTGTCTCCTTGGAAACTCAGTGCCAACCATGTCTGTTGTGTGATTTAAGCAGAGTGAAGCCTATTTGCCCTCTGTCAGTCACCCAGCACACTCGTTAAGACAGATTCGTTAAGACATTACCCTGCTTCATTTGAAAAGCACTGGGCATTTACATGCATTCAGCTTTAGGAATAGAAAATCACTTCTGATGGATTGCAGCAGAGCCAACTAAAAAGCTTTTTTCAAAGGTTAGAAAGAGTTGCTGGAGATCCTGTGGCCTTAAACACATTTGTCTGAATCAGATGACAGGTATTATTAGTATCTTCTGTGCTGCCTTTTTTTCAGTCGTCAGTATAAACTTCAGCACTGCATGTGTTTTCCTCAGGCATATTTTAATTGGTACATTCTCACAAAAACAGAAGCACTATGCCACTGAATTATGTGAAGTGAGCATTTTGTTTCATTGAAGATAAACTACAGAATAAAAAGGCATTTAAAGTTGGCCTGAAAGTCATGCTTATGAAAAGTGCTAGACACATACAAATAATCAGGTTTCACACATTTTGGAAGTTTTTTTTTTTTTTTCCACAGGAGCAATGCAATGTAAAACAGTTTAACTAATAATTTCATGTGTGAGCTAAACTGGTGGCTAGCTGCCATATTTATTACTTGTTTAGAAAAAAAAAAAAACAAGAGTAAGAGAACTGTTTGACCTGAATTTAAAAGATTGAACTTAAGTCAGATACCTGGTGAGGAGTTTCCTTCATCATGGATATTGACACATTTTATTCAGGTGATACTTGTACCCATTATAAAGTACATAATCTCCACCATGTACTTCTTTTGGCTGAGTACTCGCTCAACCCTTGTAATAAAATTAGTTTTGCACATTGTTACATTAGCTTACATCAGCCACCGGTAAGCTAATGGTCAGACCTGACAGTGATAAGCTGTTGGACAAAACCCCCAAGTTTGCTGATTAAGCAGGGATGCATTTCATTTATGAGTTCAGCATTTCATGTGTAAGAGGTTATTACTTTTGTCAAACGCTATATTTCCTTTGATTTAATATTCTAAGATTACCTCTTAAATTGTTTTAGAAGCATGACAAAATACACAGGGCTAGTGCTACATATTCAGTTATTCTGCACCTCACAATGTACTTCCAGTGATGGTTAACATCCCAAAGCTTTCATAGAGAAATCATTCAAAAGATAGAGAGGAATAATTAGTTTGCAGAAATGCAAGCTGGAACATTTTGTTAAGTCTTGAGTATTGTTGCTTTTTAGCTGGTCAGCCCAAGAGCAAGACTGCTGTGTGCAGATGTGGCTTGTTAAATGAAGGAGGATACTGTAGAGACATCCAGTTAAATATTTCATCCCAGTTTGTGCATGAAGTGCCAGAGTCAGATGATGCTCATGCGGCACAGGCTGAATCTTTCAGCAGTAAGTGTGTCATGATCAAGACCAGATAAAACATGTCTTTCCTCTCCCTGATCTTCTATAGGGTAGCCTTAAACTCTGATGCCCATTAAAACTGAACGGCCTAACACGAGCCTTAGCCCCAGTTTGTGCCTCTCACGAAATCATCTTTTTTGTATTGTAGGATTTTGTGTCGATTATCATGGTCGAGTGACAGAAACAAGAAACGAGTGATTGCCATCAATAATAATAATCACCGTAGGAGTATAAATTTGACAAACTCAGGCAGACTTTCAACAGACTTTCACATTTTTTAATGAGTTGCCATTAATACTCAGACTCATATCTTCCTGTAAATGCGTTGTTACATACAAATGACTAAAATTATAGCTGTGTAGTACAAGCGACATGATGATAAATTGCTTCTCTTAGTTGCAGAACAACTGTTTATTTATCTGTTTTAACATTTAAAATTGTGAATTACTGCTTCCAAAACACACTTTTCATCATCACCTTTTTATCCATATTTATCAAAAGGCTGTTCCTTCCAATACTGAAGGTCTGCTTCACCAAACAGCCACGAGCATAGAAAACACTTCAAAACATTCTCAGTGTTTCATCTCCCCCTCAGCCTGACAATCATCTTTGGAAGCGAAAGGTCAGGATTGTGCAGGCATTTGCGATGATAACCACCAAAGCCTGTGAGAAGAGAGAATCCGTTGCTTGCTCCTGTTTATTCCTCATTTTGCACTCAATTCTTGTGCATCAATAGTCCTACACTTTAGAGGAAAAAACTGCCATAAATATCTGTAACCTGTAAACCAACAAAACAAAAGTTAAGTACTTCTCTAGATGCCAAGTCACATTGGATAAGTACGACAGAAGCTTTGACAAACACAGTCTGTAATGCACATTTTCGACCTTGGCACTTGCTCAGTTTCTTCACAAGGAAGAGATGATAGCATTTGTTGTTAGTTGTTACACAACATACATGACAACATTTACATTGTCATGCCATCAAATGCTATTTTCTGTGTATTTCCTCTCTTAGTAGCAAAGGTTTAAAAAATCTTTTAGAGAAAATAATAATAATTTGAAGTCAGATACTGTCAGATGTTGTACCAACAGTAGCCTCTGTGTTGGATTCTCTTCACCATTACTATGATCTTTCCTTAACCAGATAGCTTTGGCTAAACTTAACTAAACCTTAATCGTAAGGGTGGCAGGTCGGAAATGAAGCAGATTTCTTAAATATCTTGTAAACCAGAAACCTGGTTCCCACCATCCCGGTGGGGGATTAAGCAAACCTGATTTGCCTGGACAGATTTCCTGGCATATATGTATAAACCATGTTTCTAAGCAGCTTTTCAGCAAGACAAATACTTTTGTCAGGGAAAATACTGCTGTGACAGCAGCAAAAAAAACCAGAGGTGATTACACATAGCATTCCATCCTCGTCAAAAAGCATCATCTTCTATGGCTAATACAGTTAAAATGAAACAAAAATGCTTTCAAAATATTGTTCATGTAGGGGACAAATGTGATTACTGACCTGCATGTCTACACTGATGTACACTAACCAGATTACTACAGCGTATGAATATGTTCTCTGATTACTTCAGGATCAAAAGTTTGATGCACAAAATTTACTTATCACTTATGTTTCTTTATTTATTGGCAGGGAACTTTGGCTTTCGACATGAATCATTTACTTCCGAATGGTCCAACTTGACTGTCATTCGCAGGGTTGAAAAAGTCTTAATGAAACAACTGATGGAAACAAAATGAGCTCGGGGCTCAGAATTCAGAGAAACATCTTTATAGCACAATATAGAAAAAAATAAAACAGCAACTGAGACCTTGTTGACTTGAGTGTTTAGTTTAAAGAAACTGTACAGCCTAAATGTCAGTCTTTATTACTTTACTGAATTTATTATTAGTGCTTCTTCATTTGCTGTAAGGAAGCTGAGCAATCCATCATGTTCTGTGTTCTTTTATATTTGCACCTGCTATTGCACACAGAGGATATTAAGAAGCACAGCCGAACAAGCGAAGTAGCCAGGACCCAAGCCAAAATTCAAACCCACACATAGGGCTACAGTGTGCGGTCGATTCTTCCATGTATGAACATTAATTCGCTCCACTCTTGAGACACACTGTTTTTCACCGGCATCTTGAGCTCTGACAGAGTTGTTCAGACGCATTTTCTAATGAAAATTACCACACAGCGAGAGGTAGTGGTGGCAGTTGGTGTGACAGGATTAGACAGGAGTAGGGTGGATATTTTGGAACGAGGCACCTGCAACTCTGGCTATCATACTGTACTCGTCTAATGATGTCAGATTACACGGTCACCTAGGAAACCAACAAAAGACTTAGAGCAGAAATAGCAAAGAAGGCACAATTTCACTGACTGGCAGGACTATGTAATGCTGTGCAGCATGCATAATTAAAGACGTGGCACACGCTCTTTCTGGCTTGTTGAGTGTGCTGTTGAGCTGAAGCAGTTTTTAACGTTGTTCTCGTGCCTTCACTAGAGTGTGCTCTGCACTGACGACTGTCCCCTGTGGCTGTGTGGGAAGGAGAGAGGAGGGGGAAGAGTGGAAAGGAAGGAGAGATGGCTGGCTAATGTCTGCTTCTTTTTAGCTGCCGCTTTTAGATGCAATCAAAATAAACATCGTATCTCAGAGGCACAAGGCCGACTCCCAACTGTGTTTAGTTTCTCTCTATTTTTTTTGCAGTTTGTTCATTTCTTTTTGTTTTTGTTGTCAGACAATTAGTCAAACATGGCAAAAAGGCAGATGGATAGGAGGGTAGGAAGATGGACTGGGAGGATGGCAGACAGGCACACAGACAGGCCACGTTGCTGAGCACAGGGTGCACCTGGGGTTTAACCTGTGCTGGATTTCATGGGTCAAAACTCTTGGTCTATGCCCGCAAGAAGTTCAGGGATGGTAACTTGTTTGCAGCCAAAAAACAAGAACATGATGACCCAAATCTCTTCAGTATTACTCCAAAGGAGTTCATTTTTTCTTTGTACATTTTCTTGAGAAACATGCATTAGATTGGAGCTATTTAGTATTCTGTGATCCCGATTATTTTCTAAATAATTTATTTTTCAGAAAAAGTAATGAGATGAAACAAGTGAATACATACACTCGCAGGAAGGTTAAACGTATATGTTTGTTTCATCATTTTTTTTCTTTTTTATCATTCTGTATTGTATCTCACTGTATTTCATGTAGTTAAGCTGCTGCTCACCCTTCCACCTCCATCCTGGAGGACAAAAATGTGGGGAGTCATGAGTTGTCACCGGGAAAAGAGAGTCGTCTGCGGGGAAACAGGGAGACGCAGTGATGTGACTCTGTGCCAAATGTTTACAGGCGAGCTGACATAGTTAGAAGATGGAAAGGGCTGAAACGAGGCTGTCTCTCTCTGCACTCTTGGAGGAATGAGAGATAGGAAATCTAGGTCATCCCCACTGATGCATTGCAAAGCGAACTTCAAACAAACCTGGCCTTTAGCGTGATGGCTCTCCAAAGCTATGCTACATGCCATCAGAGACTGATCGCCATTTTCCACCAAGATCTACCTCCAAGTGATGAATAGAGTCATGCTTGATATGGAGAATGGGCACAAGCACTGCAAACTCTGTCAGCCTTTCTGTGTGTTTGTGTATGAATATAGCTTATGTATACAAAGAAGTCATCCTTTTTTTATCTGTCTTTGTAACCAATTAGTTGGCGTATAGTTAGACCACATGGTAGGTTTCAATTCCTCATCTGCCCTTCACTCGGAATTGCCTGAGGGATGTCTTATCCGTAATCATAGCCTTGGGAATTGTGGTAAAAAGCTTTGTTCTACTATTGAAGGCTCGATCTGTCTATTTCAAGGGCAGCTGGTTGAAACAATGGTGTTGTGTGAGAAAAGACTCATTTCAGAGGTAATTCCTTCCAAATTCACATTTTGACTTTTCTCCTGTCTTGATCCCAGTAAAATCATTTCTGATGTTATTATTAATCTGTTTAACTTTAGATTTTATTCAGACATGAATCAATAATTTGGTAAGATGCCGAGAATGAAGCAATTTCAAATAATGGCATTCAACATTTACTGCTTTCTCTCAAATCCAGACAACATTTGTGTCTTTAGTGACTTCTTCTCTAGTTTGTAGAACTTTTCAAAAGTGTTTGGTAGTGCAGATGCATTCTGTTTTAGTTGAGAGTTTGCGAGCAACATAAAAAGCCCCCATTAGAAATGTATGAGCTTAAAGTCCAAATGAACCGAGACCCCATTAAAGAAAGAACAAAAACAGCCGTGTAGTTCAGGAGAGAGAGTGTTTTGTGCTCAACCTTGCAGAATAATTTCAGAATAATGTTTTATCATGTGCTGCGTTGCATAAGCTATAATTAATGGAGACAAGGCGCAGGTTGTGGGCTTGCTCATTGTTGAGTCGAGGAAGGCTTTCTGACTTGCTGTTAAATAAATGGTGGCACCTGCTCTTTGCTAACACAAAGGCTGAGTGCTTAAGTAAATGTGGAAGTTCAACATGTGGAAGTTACTTGAATGCGTGTTACGTAGTTAGCTTCAAAACAACTGCACATTATTCAATGGAAAGTGACAGTATTATCTGTACATACACACACACACAAAGGTAGTGTATTTCACAATGAAGTTCTAATGTGCCTCCTCGAGTAGTTGATTGACACTACTTCAAAATGCAATTTGACATCACTGATGTGATGTTTTTTGACATCTTTTTGTCTATGTTTTGTTTTGCGGTTATGGTCATGCAATCCCACCAAGTTTATTGTCAAACTCTGTGAGAAGGCTGGTTGCTCCATGTGTTTATCATGACCAGTCATCCATCAGATGTCTTCAGAAAAATAAGCTTAGTTTTTCTCCTTCCACTTACTAAGGAGTGACCAGTGTTCACAGACAGCATTTTCTCTGCAGAATTTTAAACCTTTAACGTCACTGATTCACTGTTTCAGAGCAGAATAATCTTAGAGCAAGGCATTCCCAAAATAGTTGGAGTAATGTATCAACCTTGTCACTCTGATGCATCACAAACCAGTGACTCTTATCCATCTTTGACAGTCTCAGTAAATGCATAATATCTTAAACTGGATAATCCTATACCTCACAGACATCCATGAGACCATGGCACTCCTCCATATTGGATCCCACTGAGCAGTAGCAAGCGATGTGGTAAGATCAAGCTCTTCTGCCAGCTGTGTGGGAGGCATTGTGTATTTTAGGAAGCAGCAGTTGAATGGTCATTCAACACAAGATGCCCACATTATTCTAATCCCGTACCAACAGAGTTTTTATCGTTTGTCGCTGGCAATCTATTGCCCATCTATAGTGCCCCAGTATTACCTTGAATCTGTATTTAGAATTCCACTTGCAGCTCATTCCTTCCTTGTCAGTATTAATGATCATCTCTTGTTTCATCTTGAGATGTGCATCTCAAATATGATCTAAGGTTTGACATCAAGCACACGTGGACCACCTGGGTCTATTTCCATTAATTTAGTGAAGTATGATGTCCATATGAAGGCACGGAGCCTTTTTGTTCCAGCGTACTGAATATCTTGATTGGACCTCTTGATGCATCATTCATAAATCAAAGTGCAAGGCCTGGATAGCCTGGTTACCACTACAAAGCCAAACAGAGCTCACCGGGAATAACTTATTATTCATATCACTCAATTACCCCTAAACAACATTTCAGGGAAACATGCAGGAAATCGTGCATAGACCAAACGTGGTGCATTCACATTCCATTGGACACAGAAATGCCAGAATAGGTTTCCTTTGAAGCTGGGACCCATAATGTAGAAGCAACGTACAGCATGGCCTTCATGAGGTCCAATTTAGCCTCATTCAGTTTTAAAGTTGTACATTTCTTGTACTTGTTTCTCAAGCTCTTTTGCTTATTTAAAGATTTTTTTTTTCTCGAAAACAATTACAGTGAGTCTGATCAAGACGACACAACTAAATTTGATTGACATGACTTTCTTCCTCTGACTCTCTCCTGGAAATTAAGTAAAGTAAAATTGCATATTTCTCTAGGTTTGAACATTGTTGGAAACTTTTTGGATAATGTTGTGATAATTCAAGCAAATATAATAGGTTTTTAGACGTTTTAATGTGTCACAGATCTTTAAAAAAAAAGAATAAAAATATATATACTTTTAAAACTTAAAGTTTTCATGTGATCCCAAGAATAATTTGGACTTTCTATTTTTTTACATTGACAAGCTAAATTTGTTTCCATTTTCTATATTGATCATTTTATGCCTTTTAATAGAAGGCATAAGGCATAAAGAAAGATAATGTAATTCAATATTAAAGCTTTGGAGCTAAATAAATCAAGCAATCCCATAGAAGAAAAGCAAAGAAGAAAGAACATAAGGTGAGGCAAAGCTCAAAATTATGTTGCGTTTAGTTTTTGCAGGTATTTTTGTACATTCATGCATAAATAATAACATTTAATGAATATATAATACAGATAAATTTATATTAAACTACATCACAGAATGTATGTATAGATAATATGACATAGTGCTCCATAGTGCTCCGTTCATAATAAACAATTCTCATGGCAAATATTTTAACAAGGCATAGCATGAGAGGCACAGATGTAACATAATTAATGTGCTGGTGAACCATTATAGTGAGTCAGTGTGCCAATACACACATTAACATCCTAAAATTACACATAATTATGGAATAGAATCTGAAATAATTTCAAACACATAAAGCAATTAACAGTAAGTACTTCAACTGGTTTTTATTAGGGTGTATAGTAACTTTACATCCTCTCTAATGTATAGTTAACCTATTTTTGATTTTAAAGAGAAGTGAGGGAGTCTACAGGGACTGGTTTTGCACAGGGCACAGAAATCTGTGCCTCTCCCCTACCTACACCCGTGCAGGATTAAAAAAAAAAAGCACGTCAAGTTGCACGTACTCTTTAAATGAGGATATTAAGCACATATCTCCACTTGCCTCAGATATCATGCTGCTCAGTTCTCGCTCCCCAGTGTGTATATATATAGGGTCTAATTTTCTTCTTGAGCTGCATCATCAAAATATGATTAGAGCACTGCAAACATGCACGAATTCCATGCAACTCATCTGTGTTAGCAAAATCTGTTTTGTACAGGCTGTACAGAGCTTGGATTTTCTGTTTTATTCAAAATGGAACTGAAAATTCATTTTGATTGAATCTCTGAAATACATGCTGGATTACTTTTTTCTTCAACATACTGACTTTGAAACCTTCAGTATCTACGTTTGGCTTAAAAACAGTGTTATTAGGTATGCAACTGATGCCAATTGTGTGGCTAAAGTGGCTGACCAGAGGGTCAGTTCTTTGATACACTCTTCCCCAAAAAGTCTTTTCAAAGGTTAGCAGGTTGCTCACACTCCTTGCACTCTTTGCTCCATCCTAAAATCTTAAAAAACAAACAAACAAAAAAAACCCTGCATATTCAGCCTCAGTTACTTGTAGTCAAAGAAAGCAATTTCATCATTTCCCAGTTTTTTTTTCCCCACTTGTAGACCTTTCATGCCACCATGCAGGGACAGGGGTTATGGTTGTTGGGATGTAGTTTTGTAATTTTTCTTTTTCTTTCTTCAGTTTGAACCGTCATGCAAACAACTTATTTGCCCTTATTTGGATAATTGGTTTCATTAGATTCCTGCAGCCCAATTAAAAGTGTACCTTGGCTTGTAAACAAAACTCACTTTGGAGTTTGGGTAAAGTTTGAGTGTATGTATCGTGGGCAAAAGTCCATATCCATGAAGAAACTGAAAGAAAAGCTGAATATAGCATTGGTTTGTTGTTTTTGTGCCGCTGACTGCAGCTATCGCCCCTTGTTTCCTTATACATGTAAAACAGCTTTTCGGTGTTTTGGTTCAAAGTATGAACCTCTTTGCAATTTACTTTAAAGAGGACACTGATTGTCATTTTCAGTGTGGTTATTTGGTGCAGTACGAGACAAGGGTATTTTACACCAAATTTCCTGCTTTTGTTTGGTTTGTCTGGGCAGATGAGACGAGGCCATTCAGACAAGCTCAAAAGAAAAAATGCATGAAGAGGAAATAGTGGCTCTCTGACAAAAATAACCGTCTTGAGCTGTCAGATGTAGGCCAGGAGGGCTATAAAAATATCTGCAAGACTTACCTCTGCCAGAACATGCAACTATTTATTTTAGGAAAGCAGGTAGCCAGTTCAGTGACTTTTTCACACTTGCATTTGGCTGGAAGGACTGCTGGGGGAAGTAAATATGGTCCAGGTGGAATTTTGCTGTAGACCACAGACTTTGTATGTCTTTATCTCTATTTTTAAGATATTTGCTAACACAGCTCGATGTAGCAGAGGCGAACCAAACCACTGTTTTCTTTCTGATAGTCAGCTGAAAACCTGAACAAAACAAAAATGTTTATATGAATGCCACACTCCCCAGACGAATGTACCATGCAGCCTGAAATAAAAGACTCACACAGCTGACATGACACAGAGATTTCTGCTGTCAGAGAAATCAATGTCCATCATGCACAAATTGTCTGGTCTCTCTTTGTTTGGCACAGCGGGGGTTCCTTGTGACTTTGCAACACCCAATGTGTTGCTTTCCCTCACATGCTGAAACAGACATGACACAGAGACAGAACACACTCGCCACTTGGTGCCTCAGCAGTACTTCAAACTGATCTGTGTGCAACCGACTGCAAGTAAACTACACTGCTGTCATATTCAAGAACTCTTTGTGTAGTCCTGGGAAGAATAGCTTTTTACTTGAATGTGTTAATGTAGCAATATTGTGTTTGCAAAATAATTGCCTTCGATATTTTAAAATGGTGCTCCCCGTGAATTTCTAAAACTCAAGCAGGAGCCCCATCGACTGTGTTTATCACAGTCAAATTTATGTCAAGTTGTATCCCATTAAATCTCTGCTGAACTGAATTGGAGGTAAGCGGTGAATGATGCATCAACTGTGTGATGACATCACCCCAAACACACATACAAACACACACACACATCTCTGCCAAAGAGGTTATGTCCTCTTATTGTTGGAAATTATTCACTTGAAAATGTTTTTGCTACAGATCATATAATCTTGTTATTATAAAATACAGACAGTGTAGTGTGTGTGTGTGTGTGTGTGTGAGTGAGTGTGTGTGTCTAGATGCATCCTGAATCGTTCTTCAAGCACAGGAACAAATTAAAACAAGCCTTATTGGTTTAATAGCTTTGTTAATATTTGTGGTGCTCTGTAATGACTTTGTCACGTTGAGATGTTTTTTGCTCGGTCCTGTTGGTACTCTGTTTGGTAGGCAGTAATTGGAGAAGGACTTCGAGGCTTCCTCCAATGACCTCATTACCCCAATTAAATTTGTACCCTTTTCTGAAAACAATCCATCTTATAAAGCGATGTCTGATTTTCACTTCCAATCCAAATAAGATTTAGATGCAGCTGAGGAAGTGGGGCAAGAAGGTATGGTCGTGCCTTTTATACAGCCTGCTGCAGTAGGTCCTTCTTTAGTTAATTCAGCCAAAATAAATATCATCAAATTTAAAATGACTTTTGAAAACTCTTTAAAGTCAAATATATAATAAATGTTTAGAAACTGTTTGCTCTTGAATAATACCTGTGTCCTGCAACATTTGTCCTCTAAGAGCAGGGAAAAGTGGTTTGTGGCTTGTGTTTCCATGGTAAGAACAAGCTGGGACCAAATTATAAGCCTACCAGTGGTCTAATGGAAATGTGCTAATTAGCAACCATGCAAGAAACTTTTAAGTGCCAAATTTTTCAAACAAAATAGTGAAACTCTGAAACACTCTGCAGAATGAACCACACAATCTGCACAATTCCACATTGTCAAAAAGCACAGTAATGCATTTCATTCTGCTAATTTAAAATCATTTGAGTACCACACTAGCTGTGGCATTAACCATCTTGGAATAATGCATGAACACATCCAATTTGGTAGAATGGAACATATTTGTGTTCTAAATTTAAGGAATAATGCCCAACCAATTGTTCATTGTCAGGAGTAAATACACAATGTGGAGGACTGAACCGATTGTGTCCTGGGAATTGATAAATCAGTCAAAAACAGCCAAATGAATTTTGTTCAAGCTATGACTCCGTTTCCCTGGTAACATCTTAGTATTTGGTAAATACCTGGAGCAATCATTCCCATCTCATAAAGTTACTGTGCAACTGGATCATTGTTAAAATACTCAACTAAATAGGATGAACCTTAGATACAACTTAACAATGGGAGATATTTCTAGTCAGCTCAGCTCTGGTTCAGCTATAAGCCCGGAAAGCCAATATTAGGTTTACAAGATTCAAAGTCAATTATGTTGCATGCAGTTGAAAAACAATAAATATAATGTCACAGTATTTCCAAAAACAAGACTATCTAGTTATCCAGCCATGTTACTGTCCCCATGTCAATCTAACAAATGATAGTCGGACTACTGTTGAGGCAGCACATTCATTTAGAATTTTGACCAGTGGAACTACTTAGTAGGTTTGCATTATGTGGAATTCATGGATAGCCTGCAGCAGAATCAAATATTCACCCAGACCATGGTATAATGTTCGTGATTGCTGTACCACTCTTTCTCAAAGTTTCCCCATTATTAGCATGCGGCTTGTGAGACAACCCCCAGATGGTTTGATGTATTTCTAATGAGGCTGATGACTCCACTGTTAAAATGTAACTAGAAGCGTTAAATATGACAGTTAGAGGCCACCGTACCTGAAGTATGAAGGGTTGGGTTTGGATGGTGTCCAAGATTTGTGTATGTGGGACACTGAACTCATCAATCAGCATTTCATTAGTGGAGTGAATCATTATTTTCATTGCCTTAGAATGTTTATCTACAGAAGGAGTGGGTCTTCTGACCACCACGCACCACTGTGTTCCTGCAGTAGCCCAGAACAGACTAACAAGCTCTAGAGAGGATCACTTGTGTTTTTTGCAGCCATTATAGGTTCTTCTAGAAAGTAGAGGATGAGGGGCGGAGAATTCAGTTGGTTGCAGTCTGAAACTTTACTGGACACTGGACCCGTTACTCTGCTTCAGTATGTGGCTGTGATTCTCTGCTTGTTGTTGCTGTTGGTGATGAAGTTGTACTTTTATCCCCCAAAGGTTTTACTTAAAGTAAAAGTAGTGGAGACGCTGTTTTTACCAAGTTATTTAAAAATCTTTCCCACTCAGACAAAGCGAACGTCAAATTAATGATTCAGACGAATCTTTCAAAGTTCACTGCAGTTTATGATTCCATGTTTTGTTTTTTGTTGTTGTTTGTTGTTGTTTGTTTTTTTTATACAGGTTTCACAAAGTGGATTACACCTTCAGGTAGCGAATCGTTTTGTATGAGCACGACATGTTTTCCTCACATCAGCAGATGTGTCATTCTTAATTGGAACAGTATAAAGTTTGGTTCCATTGTTGTCAAGTGGAAATATATTTATAAATTTTCAGCTTCTGAAAAGAGAGCCTTGTTTTGAGCTCAGTGATGAGATGCTTTTGAGTTTATAATTTGGCTTTTTAATCATAAAATTATTCACCCATAGGGGAGCAAAACTGAACCAACCAAACTGTAGGATGAAGAAATCACATAGAGATATGAAAAATATGCCCACCAGTGGATTTGTTCTGACAACACGCCGCTGCTCTTCCAGGCTCGTACCCAAACCCTCGAACCAACAGACAAAAATTCAAAGACGGAGGGAATAAAAAAGTCAGCCCTCACTAGACATTTGTCCTCAAAGTTGCACACTGACTGGTTGATTAAGTTGGGGCCATTCGCGGACGACAACCTCAGATAGAAGGGGGGAATCAATGCCTGTTTGTCCACTTCTTTGCTCATTAAGGAACCTCTATTCACATCAGGGTCTGCATACGACAAAGAAAGCTCACAAGTGCACATTTTCAGTCCTAGGAGGGTGGTTTTTCTCCTCCTCAAAGCCCTCCCCTCATCGAAATTCGCCTCACAGAATCGCTGTGCCAGAGGCCAAAGTCTTGACAGGGGTAGCCCAGTGAGAGGCAAATCAAACGATTCCCTTTTTTATGGCCTGGCCCGCCAACAGGGGGGCCCCGCTTACCTACCGGTCCTTAATCTGTATCACACCTTGCCAGTTCAGGAGGAAGGGAAGGCAGCCTATCCATTCATCATCTTTAGTGATTCAGGGCTTTGTCTCCTGCCTGTTGGATGCAAGTCCTTGGTTACTCATAAATACTGGTAATACTTGGACTGTGCAGATTGAAATCCTTTCAGGCTTTTCAGTGGACTGCTCACATTCATCTTAGTGTGTAGTTAATATCGAGCAGGAAAAAGATGGTGATAAATGTTGATTCAGTGGAATGAATACCGGTGTCAGATGTGGATATACTGCATGTTAATATGAACTAAGCCCACTGTAAGGCCTCTTTTGAAAACAAAAAAGTACTTTTCCCAATAGAGACCAATTTGTCAGTGCAGTGGGCGAGTGCATGTTTTTCTGTTCCATCAAATGAAAACACAATTGCTTTCATAAGCCCAGTAGGCAAGGAAAAAAAACATCTAGTTTTGCAGTAATGGACCATAGCATTTTGTTAAAAAATGAGGGTCTGGTTTGTGTTAGGCCACACACAGCTCCTGTACACAATTAAACGGGATTTGGTTGGTGTTCCTTGTTTTGGTACTTTATTATTATCCCCCAGTATTGATTTTATTCTTGTTCCTCTACATTCCCATAAAACACACTGGATTTCTACTACTGAATCCTTGAAATGATTGAAGGGATGTTTTTTTTTTGTTTTGTTTTGTTTGTTTTGTTGTTTGTTTTTGTTGTTCATGCATGCATCAGAACACACTTCTCAACCAGACTGTGCAAACTCGGTGAAGTAATTTGTCTTAATTCCAAAGCATTTTTCTCTTTAATAATAAATGTTATATCGAAACCAGGCAACATGAGGACGATTGACAAACTGGATGAAAATGTGTCATTAATTATGTTCACTGATGATCAATCATTTATTATTTGGAGGGCTGAACTTAAGAAGCTATTATTTCTTATGATCATGTGAAAACTGTTAATTTGTTGAGTTCTTTATATTTTGAGGTTTGTGGTGAAATGTGCTTTTTGTTGTCTCGTGATCACAAAAACGTGCTCTGCTTCTGTATTATTTACATGATCAGAAAAGAAATGAAAAAAACCGTTTTTTGCCCATTTAGCCCACTGCCACATATTTTTGTTCTTTTCTGCAATAATAGCGCATACTTATTTAACTTGAGTTGTGTAGCTTGTTGAAAGTATTTTTTACTGTGCATTTCAGACTCTTTTTTGTCATTTCCGTTGGGCGGCAGTGCGTCTGTCCTTAAACTTGAGCTGCACTGCATTGCCTGACCGGTCCCTGCACTCTGTTCAACACTGTACTCTCTCTACTATAAGACAGTGAAAGAAATTCCGACATTGCGACTTAAATTCTGGAAACATGCGCATATTATGGATGATTTCCTCATGCGCGTTTGTTGGGAAGGTTTCAGTCAGTGTGCCATGTAGAGGATGGAGGACTCCGGAGGAAAGCTTGGCAGACGGGTTTACTAGTGTCAAGTTGGACGGAATCAAGAAGCAACGTGTCTGTTGTGTTCTTCAAAATAAAAGCCATCCAGGGAAACACTAAACACGGAAGTGTAAACAAGAAGCCTGGGAGGAATTAACAGATTTGACAGGAAAATACACTAATGTACCGCAGTTGTGTATGTTCAAATTATGCTGCATCTAAATGCGAGCATGATTTGATGGCAGATGGTGTGCTTTTATTGTAGTGGTAATTCCCCCTGTGTCCTCTGTTGTCTCCGTCAATTTGTGCGCACTTGACGCATCTCGCGTTGACACAGCGGCACACACAGAGGGAGGGAGTGAGGGAGAGAGAGAGAGAGAGAGAGAGAGGGAGACGGCGTCCGATGTGTCTTTTTCTGCACATCACTTTGGAAATTTGCGCTCGTGTAGTCCTGCCTAACGCGGTGCTCACCTGCCGGGGCTGTGTGGCTGCGAGCGGCTGAGCAACTGACTTAACAGGATAATCAGACTAATTGGCTCCTCTGATATATCCCTTCATTGATTCTGTCGACCATTTCCCTAATGACTGTCATGATTTTCTTCGTTTTCTTCTCTCCTGCTGTTTCAAAGTGACCTGCTGCAGGTGTTTCTGTGCTGTGATTTGCGCCAGTCAATGCTGGCAATATGTAATTTTGGGATAGACGCTACGTTTTTCTTTTCTTTTTTTTTTTCCTTTTTTCCTCCCTTTTTTGAGAAGTGGACTATTTCACTGCTGGAATTCCTTTGGGTTTTTTAATTATCCTTTTTTAACATTACTGCTTCACTCTGTAGACCAGAACAGATTCTAATACACCGTGATGGTTTGGGGCTGTCAGAACTGAACAGCGGAGTGTACACTATCGTTTGGAAACTGCTTGTGGGTAAGTTACATTTATATTTTTTTCATCGAAACGCTTCCAAAGTTGTTCACGCTGCCCTCTGTGGATAAAACAGTTTGTTGGCACCAGCGATTCATGTGGATGACGCTGAGTTTTCATAAGCATAGATTTGGAGCACTTATCGACGCGCTTTAACAAACGGATTCCTGATCTCCTAGTATGCGGCACCTAAATGCGCAGTTGGAGCGAACCTGTTTTTCCTCCAGTTACGCATGGATCCCAGTCGCTTTTTTTTTTTGCTTCTGTTGCGGAGGCTCCTCAGTGGAAGTGTTCACGGCTGCAGTAGGACCGTGAAGTCTTCTGTAGTCGTTACTAAACCCTAACTATGCGAGCAGAGCGGTTACAGTGTGCGGGGAGGTTATCTCCGCGTTAATTGTGCAACACTGTGCGCATTTGCTCGTCGCTCCGGTGCGTCAGCAGTGTGCGTTTGTGTATGTGCGCCCGTGGAAGTGCGATTGCGTGCGTGTGTCGGTGGGTGCATGCGAATTGGTGCACATGTGCGTGCCGCTCTGTGCGCGCTCACCCAAAGCGCCCGCGCGCGTGTTTGTCAGAGGATGGAGGCGAGAGGAACCCGAGCTTAGTTATTTCAGATTATTTCTGCTGAGTGATTGCTTGGCGAGTCAGCTCCCTGTGTGCCTCTCCTCGGTATTTGCGAGTACTTCCTCGGCTCTCCCCTGCTTGGATGGATGATGGCCTATGATTGTCCAGATGGATATTAGAGCTCCACTCTGGCTCTGACCAGACTTGGGATTGCCAGTTCAACATATTTGGGAATCAGGAAGTAATATTGATGTAAAGTTAGAGCAGATGCTGGCTTAAAAAACAAAAAAAAAACAAACAAAAAAACCAACTTCTCTCACTCTCGACACCTAGAAGATACTCGTGTCATCATGCCATTTCATCACCAAAAGAGATGCTTCTACAATTTCCCCATGCTTTTTTGTAAACCTCTGATAAACCATAACCTAAGGCCAAGGCACACATCCAGCCAGCAGCTCGTTAATCACTTTTGATTTTCTAATTTTATCAACAATAATATTTGCTCTCCATTTTATCTGCTCAATAATCTACTGCTATGGTGCTGCTCTAAATCTTTCCACCCCAATTTCTTTTTACTCTCGTCGATTTAGGTGATATCTTCTTGGTTTCTGGTGTTATGTTTTTATAACTTCCTAATTTGTGTCCAACATGTAGGGTCAAGCTTTGCTCCAGGAGTAACCAGCAGCACATGAATTAATAGGTAAGTGGCAGCGGCCACTTAACGGAAGCCCTGCAGCTACATATTGAACTGAGTCGAGTGCTCTCACACAGAAATTGATTTAGACAGAGATTATGTCATCCAGCATTGGCACTTTTTTTATATGCTGGTCAAGTTTACCCAGAGGCATTGAATCCCTCCTCCTGTCCCCGATGAATTGGGTGTAGGTTTAAATGGCTTGTAGCAGAAAATGATCAACTTTCTGGTTGCCAATAATAATTGAGATTTAATGTTGTCTTTTGATTTTTTTTGTCTCTATTTCATGAGGCAAACCTCGATCATCTGGCCCCAAAATAAACTAAAACACACCATTATAAGCAAATAGAATGTGACCCCATTACAAGTGTCTCTCTCTGTAGAAGACGGTAGGACCTGAAGACATCACAAACCTTTCCTCTTGATTGATACTTTCAATTTTCAAGGAGCTGTCACCAAGGCCTATTGGCCTTGGCTTTGCAATCAAGGGGTGGACAGTCAAAGGCTTTCAAATGAAAGAGCTCATTAATATGGTGGGAAATAAGGTTTGTCTCACCGTAGAATATTGGCTCTGTGTGAGGAGTGATTGGAGCAGTTGATGAGGATTTGTCAGGAAGAATGTGGGAGAGGAAGTTGGGGGGGTTAATCATGGCTATTAGATTATAGTAGTAAGACTCAAGGGGAAATGGAAAAAACTGAGAGATGAATCAGCATGTGTGTTTATACTATGTGTGTGCGTGAGCATGTGCATGTATGATGAAATGCCACTTCAGCTTGAGCACCTTCCAGTCCTGCTTGGCACTGCTGTGCAGACGTATTGACTGCTGTGAAATCTGAGCATCAGAAGCTGTGGACTACGTGCATAACAGACCCACTCTCAGTTAAATCTTTTGAAAATCCAATTCCCGTGAAGATGAGATTCCTCTTTCCCCATGCCTTGTTCCATTTTCCATCGCAATCATTGGGCATCGATCTGATTCAAAGCTATTTATTTTTGTTGCAGCCATCATGTCTTGAATTGACAAGTATGGTAGATGGCGTAGATTACAATATGTCTGGGCATGCCGCCTCGCACATACTGACAAGAATCACGACTACCGTGGTTTCATACAAAAATTTAAGACATATCTATGTATTTTCACCTTTCAGTCAAAAAATATTGGCAGTACAACTTTCCATTCATTGTTTTAGCTTATGGGTAATGTCCCAGATTACAGTAGGAGACCTTTTCTAAGTACTTATGGACTTTCTTCCTTGTGAATCCTTTAAATAGAAACAGTGTCCACTCATGACTTGTGTATGTTTTTAGCAGTCTTTTTATGTTGATTATCTGGACACCCCACAGGTTTATCTTTTGGGCCACTGATCCCAAAGTCGGGGACCAATTTTTAAAGAATGAAACAAAACTGTGGACCAACGTGGAGAAATACTCTAAAGAGTTAAAATCAGAATAGCAGTCGAATTCATTTCTGAGACTTGATGAAGATCTCACATTGTGTCATTTAGTGCTAGAATGACTAATTGATTAATGAATTAATCATTTGACAGAAATATAATCAACACATTTGATGATTTATCTCAGAATTATTAGAAATAATTTAGCTCCTCAAATATGAGGATTTGCTCTGGAAATGAATCTTTTTTGGTTTTGGACTATTGATGCGATCATCTTGGGTTCTCTGAAATTTTGATGACCATCTTTTAATAGTGTAAATAATAGTGAATCAATTAATAGGAAAAAAGGTCAATAAGTCACCTGATCTAATGAAAGTAGTTACTAATTGTGGCCTCAGTTTAATTTGTATGTTGCTAATGTTGCAAATCAATGAGCTTGACTGTTTTGTATCATTATTGTATTTTTACATCCATGGTACAAATTACTTTAATTTGTGACATTGCATTTCCCAGATTGGTCAAAAACTGACACACCTTTGTGATTATTTTATCCATAAACATCTCCTCGAGTAGCTTACAAGAAAAGTCCATACCGTCTTCTCTTGAATTGTACTATCAAAATACTATATTTTCTGATATATATTAATGAAATTTGTACACATCTGCCCAGGGGACTCCAGCAAGCTTTCAACAGATGTCATTATTTATGGTTTTGCAGCCACGGTGTAGGTTAGCTCACATGAAGAGTTCAACAAAAGAGACTTGCTTGGTTCCCTATAATCTATTCCCTGAAGTGTCATTATGTCCCTTTCGGATACTACAGCAGCCACAATCACTTGCTGATGGGAGACCTGGCTGTGTGGAAAGAAAAAATAAATAGACCCCCCTAGATCCCATTCACTTTGTGGCCCTTGAGCTCCCTGTATGGCCTTACCTGCTGCTATTCAGTGGAGAGGTATCAAAAATAATGGTCTTCCTTGAAAATCATTTTCATGAGCCACTTATTCTTGAGACCTTGATCTGAATGCCTTCATGTATGGATGTTAACTGAGTGTGCTACTCTGCTAGCTTTATTTATTTCCTACATGTAATGGCATTGCTATCCCAACAGAGCAAGCTTAATACCAGAACAGAACGGATGGTAACGGCATCATTTCCATCCATTCCTTTACATTGCTTTTAATAAAAACATATGCAAGCTATTCCGTGTGCTTGAAAAGTGCAAAGTTGACCTGAATCATATGCAATTTAAAAGCGCATTATTTTCCCATTCGTTACAGCAAAAAATAAAAGGACTCCAGGTCAGACACAGTGTAGGACACCCCAGAGCTTAAAAGTTGTGCTGGTCAATTGTAACACAGCTAAAATGAAGAATGAGGTGATGAAACACTGGTGTTGCACTTCCTCTGATGAAACAGCCATCTGAGGCATGATCAATTACCTCAATATACAGTATTTTTCTTTGCTAGGGGCAAGTGATGTTTAAAATGACTTTTTTTTTCCCCCTCCTTTTTAACCAGCAGTAAAATGAGAAGGATGCAAGAGGGCAGAATTATCATTTTCATCCTTTCTTTTCAGCCCCAGTATCACTGTGCCGTGTCTGGAGGTGATCCTCCGAGGCCCATTCAGCCTAGAAAGATGAAGTTGATGTGTTTTAGATAGCTTTTAGAGAGATGTGGATAGAGGATGGAAATTGCATGCCAGGGGAAGCAAAATGAGCAATTTTTCCTCCCATTTCCCCTCTTCTCTTCATCGGATCTGTGCTTACTCATTCATGAAGGCTTTGTTGTGACATTCCATACGTTGTTGTGGGGGGAGTGGGAGGGGTGGGGGTCCTGACTACATTATCATTCAGGCTAATGCATTTGCAGGCTAGTTGCATAGCAGAAGAGCCACAGCACTTTAATGTTATCAAAACACAATCACAACTACCAATTTTACTCACATTTTGACCTGCTTTCAAAGTGGCTGGTGTTGAGAAATTGAGGGAATTGCCTTTTACAAGCCCATTTACTATGGTGTGGTCCCAGCAAAGGCTTTCAAGCATTCACTAGAAGAAACTGCCCATATATACAGCATTTATTTCATTGGGAGCACCGGTCTTACACAGGAACACACACCCCATGTACAGTATAGTAATGCATGCATAGGTTGCTTCTGTAGGAAACATTTTTCTGACCATAATTTTATATTTGACAGGACTTTAAATAGAACAAGCAGGCCAAGTGATTAATTGTGAGTGAAATCGAGAAGGGCTTCATTAGCAGTTCTTCATTTGTCATTAGCTGTGACACATAAAACCTTGAGCAACATAGTATTTACAGCTAAACTTGTATGTTTCAACCTGTTTCTAGCATGGGTTTCATGGTGTACATCAGAACAATTCAGACAGACCGTGTGCAGACTCCTGATTTGATACCTAGTGCACTCAGTTTCTGTTACATGTAATTGGGTAAATGTAAAATTCATTAGACCCCAAGTTAAAGGATGGCATATACTTCATATATTTTATATTCTCCTTCATCTTTTAGATTAATTGTGGCGTTCTATCCTCTTTTTTATGCTCCTTTGTCTTATTTTTCAATTTTTCTCAAGTAGGTTTTTTTTTTTTCTGTTTTTTTGCCCATCATGTTTTGTATTGATTTTCCATCCCTGTTTTTATATTCCCTCAAAGATGTCTTTTTAATATGAAGTACTTGGTGCGTGTTGTTTCACCCACACCACTTCTGCTAAAATCCCACAATTCACTTCCTAAACTTTGCTGGTACGTTAATGTCATGTCATTTAATATAGCACACGGTGATAAATCAACAAGCATGCTAAATTTTAATTGTCCCATCATTATATAAACTATTTTAGTCTTTACTGTTATAGTAGAAATAGTGAATGGGTGATTTCCGACACAGTCACAGCCAAGTTGGATCGACAATGGTGTTGAATTAAAAAGACAACACAAGTGAATGTGTGGGTGTTTTACTGCATGTACAGATGAGAAGATGAAACACAATCCAGGATGTACAGTTTGAGTAACTTATACCTGAGTTTGGCAGATTATCAGATGCAGAAACACTACGCTACAGTTTAAGACTAACAGACAGGATTTTACAGCTCTGTGAATTTATCACAAATCGATCATTTTGTCCTCCACGGCTTTGATTTGCGACCTTAACAATAAATTCACTTCATTTATGTTACACAGTGATCTAACTGGAATGCACAGATTTGGCGCAGACAGTACTAAATGATGACCCAACATATTGCGGTCAAATTGGAGCCAGGTATTTTCACTGGACACTTTTGTGTTTTTTGTGGAGACAGGCAGTGCCAGAATTTTTTTTTTTTTTTTTTTTTTTGACTAAACTGGCTTTCAAACCTCCCTTTGAAATATAAACCAACAGTAATAAGTATACAGTTTGACCCAGCTCAGTTACATGCATGACTGGACACCCTACACCTCAGCAACATAAATATATTCATACATAACAATTCTGGTAATAATCCAATCCCCAGGTTGGCTAGTGATGGTAATAACTTTATGCTGCTAAGACATGCTTTGCATTACATCTAAAGTGGTTGCTGGTATGGCTTTTTCCCAGCCAGAGCGCGGCTCTGTTTCCCCCCTGCTGGACCAGACCCACAGAGACCGGCTCTCAACAGGGTTCTTGATTTATGGCCCACTTTACAAGAAGGGCCTGGGGACGCAGCACTCCTTGTCCTACAATATTGAATCTCAGCTGCCTAGCATGGAGATGTGGGTCATCTGTTATTATGTGAAAGCTTATTTGCATTGCGCCGTTAAGCTCTCAGTGGTAACTACAGCATGTCTGCTCACCGTAGCACTTAAGTTTATTTTTGCTCGCAGAGCTGTTTGGTTCAGACATGTAAGGAACATTTTCTGAAAAATGTGCGGTGAAGATAAATTGCTTTGACACTGACAGGTTTGTGTGTGTGCGTGTCTACTTTTACAGTGTAGTTTGGAACCCTTTAATATCTATAAAACATAAGTGCTGTTTGTGGGAAGAGATGGATAAACAAACTGCCCACATCTCACAATGTATTGTATGTTCCAGTCACATGTTACATATCCACCATTATCCTCTGAAGGGTGCATACATCAGTGATGAAAACTGAAGTACACACATGGTGTTCAACCTCAACAGACAAAATCTGTTAAACTGACTGTAAAATTCAAGCACATTGTCTGTTAGAAGAAAGACTTTGATTATTGGTTCAGAAGCTCTGTTTGATTCGTTGCTGTCGGCTGAATTTCTTCCACTTTTGGCTGAAAAAAAAAATCTGCAAGATAAATGTTTAGCAGCCTTAATGATCTTAGTTGCTGTAGGGTAGGCATTTATTAACTTGTGTTAATAATCTGGCAACCCGACGCCCCCCCTTAAATCAGCCCACAGTTTTGCTGTTTGGACAAGACAAGTATATTCTGTTGTTTGTGTGGCAGAGCATTATTTGTCAATTTTCTAGACCTGTACTTTCATTATTGAGTTGAATAGATTATTAGTCCCAGTGTAATCTATAAAAACATTTCAGTGTAATCTATAAAAAGCTGCTCCTGCTTCCTTTAAACCAAAAAAGACACATCCAGTGAAATCTTTTCCTACTGTTCTACTGTAAAATATGCAGTGTTTTTTTAAACTTAAGTCAGAGCTCCTTGAAGAACCCAGACTTTGATGCTCTCCAATGAATAGCATTAGCATACTGTAGAGTTAGCTAGATTGCTTCAGCAGCAGATCAGTCTCAGTGTCACAGATTTAAATTTAGGTGTTGAGTAAAAATGTGTGTTTGAGGTTGTGTGCGAAAGAGATAGAGAGAAGCGCCTCAGTCCGTGAATATCTCGCTGTTGCCATTGGAAGCCTCTGCCTCGGCTTGATGAATTTTCATTTTATTTAGCATTGGGAATGTTTCTCTGAAGTGCACCTACTGCTGCTATAGTTAGATGGAGCTCATGTTAGACTCCAGATAACCCTGCAGCACGGGGTTTTACAAGTGTCATTCAGCAGCTAGTGAAGCATGCTTCCTCTTGAGGTGAATCCTATTTCATACCTTGAACTCTGATCATGTTTGAGAGATTGATGAACGCTGATGCAGATCAAGTCTGGCGAAAAAAAAAAAAGACAATTGCTTGAGTTTAACTAACTTCCTGGATTCTGTTGCACAGGTTACTTCAAGAATCTGAGTCAGTCCAGACAGATCTTCTCACATAACTGCTGCAACAAGCTATTGGACGAGCCAGATATTTCTTCAATATAAGTGTGCAGTGACTGTTCCATACCATCCTGTATGTGCTACGTGACCAGGGAAACTGATTTCCTGTGACGTGTTTAAAGAAAAGCGTGTTTTGCAGCTGATAGAGAGCACCAAATGATCTGCGACATAGCAATAGAGCAGAGTTATTCGATAATTATCAGAATCATCAGTGTTAATTCAACAGCGTTTGAATCTTCACAGGGATATTTTGCTGTAAATCCATATCTGCTAGAATTATTTTAAAACTTTTAAACAGTTTGAATAGCGTAAGTGCACACAGCAGCTGTGGGTGAACAAACAGCTCTGTGACAACACTAGTAATTGTCTGTGTTTTGTGAAATCCACATCCGTTAATACTGGAAAATTTGCTCTGTCACCACTACAGATTGGTTTAATCTTGTAAATCACATGAACACATTTCTTGTAGACTATCAACTCAGTAAAGCTCAGATGTTAATCAATAGGATGTCAAACAATGGATAATTTGCATACAAAAATTACCAGAATATCCCCATTTATTTACATCTCTGTGTGTTTCAGTGCTCTGCTCCTTGGGGCTATCTCATGGTGCTGCCTCATAGTCGCCTTCTCCTCATCCTCTCTTCTTCATCTCCATTTGTCTAGCGTTCATCCAGCCTCTCCTCCCTTCTAACCTTTTTCTCTCTCTTCTCTCTCTTATTCCGGCATATCCTCGTAGCCTTGGCCTGGAATATCCAAAGAAAGAGCTCCATTCATTTAATGTCATCCTTATTTTCCTGACACCCACGCAGGATGAAGAATCTAGTTAGCAGGCAGCTCAGGTAATGGGACTAAGAACTGGACGTGACTGCGAGGACATGAGCCTGTACATGCACATTCATCCATTGTAGTTGCTGAAAGTAAATTTTGTCAGCCTGGCTTGTAGCTAACAGCTCCCAAATCCAAAAATATAAATTATACATCAGTGTGGCATATTTCACTCCCAGAGAGCAGTTTGTGTCACTTCTGCATAGCTTACTAGCAGTTGCGGTCAAAGGGCAAGTGAGCTCAGTTTCATTCCAAGCCCAGTTGTTTATATGGTTACTTGATGAGTTCAGCATTCTTATACTGAATGAAAAATTTAGTAAATGTTGGGGAATTGTACTCTAACAAAAGATTTCCTGCAGAGCCGCAAAGGTTGTATTTTTATTCATTTATTTGCACATTTATTTCCTATAGTCATCCCTAAAGTTGTCATTTATTACTCATTTTAGAAAAGCATGTATATCGTGCATAAAATGTATGAATGGCAGTGAATGTGATGTCCTTACGGTTGAAAAAAGTTGTAATTATGACTTTAAAGCTTGTGCTCCACTGCTTAAGTTGGAATGAAACAGTAATTTTGTTAATTTTGGGGAAAAGAGAATTTCTAAGCTTCAGTAGTAAGTTGAAGAGTACTACACTGCAATGTGCAGGGGCATTACACATTTAGGTCCATGCTAGCTATAACTAGCATGGTTAGTGATGATTTTGCATCACCATGGAAATGAAGAGCTGTAGCAACATATTGTAGCTGAAAGGTTAAGAATTTGATTTTAAATGAATGCCATAGTTACTGCTTAAGGCATCTGCAGTTTTAAAAGCTGTTAAGGAGTGGAAAAAATTAAAAGGGCACCAGATGTATGTTGTGCAGCACCAGAATGCAGAAAATCATGATGCAATACAGTTGGGTAACACAGTTGTGCATCCTGGTTAAGATTAGAATTCTTTTATTATGTGTCTTAGATGTTACTGGACCTCTGGAATAAACATGCATGGGGAATTATTATTATATTATTATTATTTAACCATTTAGGCAAATGTAGGGCACCCTATACGGCACTGCCTGACACTTTGACCCCTGGAAGAACACCATGGAGAGTGCTGGATTGCATTTTCTCCATTTTAATGGCACCTATTCGTGGACTGCATCACATTTTGTCCACTCAAAGGGCACTTTAGAGGGCACATCATTACGTTGTGTCCACTGTATCCTGTTGCTACACAAAGTGTGCACCTTTCGTTGTTTCTTATTCACCAGCCAGGGTGGAAGTGCACTGCGTGCATATTTTCACACTAATGCAGAAGAACCATGTATTTGAAGACATTTATGTCTTCAAGTAAATGTTGAACTTGTTTTGAGATGTCGATTGCGCTCGAGAAGCATCCTCATATCTCTCTCTTGCTTCCTGCGTGCATGTCAAGAACATGGAGGCTTGTGGTTGCAGGGTTATTAGATAATCTAAAATGGAATAATTCAGTGAGGAGAGCACAGACTCATGTGGGTGTCTGTGTGCGTCAGCCAAGGGTGTAAGGGCTTGAAAAGTGTTCTTCACAAATAGAAATGTTAATAACTCACCAAGCAGAGTACATATCAATTTTCTCACTGGAGGTAGGAGGAAGGGTGCAGATGGGGGACATGAGGGAGGGGGAGTTGGGGGGGGGTTAATGACAGGGACAGAGAGGGGACTCTCTTTTTTTTTTTTTTTTTTTTTCCATCATCAGGGTTACAGTTCTAATTATTTTATGTGATTCAAGGCATATGATCCATAACGCTTCTTACACTGAAGAGCGTGAAAACCAAAGGCATAGCCGTGGATTCTGGGGCCTTCAAAGAAAACTGCTCTTTTCCTGTCTTTTCTAAAGATTTTAAAATTAAATATTTTTGAAAAATAATTTTCTTACACTCCACTACAATAATACAAGTGAGTGTTGTCATGGAAGTAAGAAATGATGTCATAATTGTGAAACCCATGACTGTGACCCAACACCGGAAGAGTACAATTTCCAAGTTTTACACCGAAATTAAATCAAAACTCAAAAGCACTGAACTAGAATGTTTTCCAAATATTTAGGAGGAGTGTAGGTGCAAAAACAGATCTGTTATTGCTTTTTGCTTTCAGCATTCATTGGTATCTCGTGGGCAGCATCCTACAATGATCTGAGCAGTCATCCAGGAACATCAGATATGAAGAGTGGTTCAGATTTGTGCAGGAGGGCCTTCAGCTTCACCCCCTCCCAAAAAAAAAAAAAAAGTGACAGAGCAAGACAGGCTTCAAATGAGAGATCCAAATAAGTCATCATCTCAATATCCACCTGGTGAGCTGTAGTAAAGCCTCAGTCGTCGATTGCTGAAATTGCTTGTGTTCGGATGTGAGAGGGAGATGCAGTCCTCGGGGCCAACTCCGAGGCCTGGTAGTGTTGAGAGAGTGCCCCATTTCTCTTGCCGAACCCTCCTTGAAAGTAATTGAATTTTGGATGAATCCGCTGAGGAGGAAACACTGTCAGGGAGGGGAGAAAAGTGGATGCTTGAAGAAAAAAAAAAAACAATCAAAGAATGAGAGGCAGGTGACAGCACCTTTTGGATGAGCTTTTCTTTAAAGAATAGCACACTATGAGATGCTTGACAGGATAAGCTTTCATTGTGGGATTTTCAAGGGAGGTTATTTCTTTCAAGGATTTCATATTTTCTTGGACATTCAGTTCCCGTTCATTTGTTGAACGGGGATAACTCTTCTTGCTTTTTTTCTCCTCTATTGTGTTCCCGATCATATCTCTGACAGTTAGACAGCTGCACTGAATTTTTCACTTTTCACTCACTAATAACCATGTGCCAAGAAGTAAAACGATAGCGGCAATAATACATTGACACCCTTTTCAAGATTACTGATATCAAATTGAGTGTTTGACCTTGATAAGCCCTTGAATACCTAATTTCTTGAGACAGGTGGCCATCAAAGATAAAGAACGGAGGCAAATTTAACCATAATATTTATTGTACTTGGGGAAACACTGCCAGGATTTCATTATGCTTCTTTACGGCTAGATTTCTACAATGTTTACTCAAATGTTGTGCCGGCTACAAGCCCGCTGCCCCTCCATCTTGAACAATCAGACCATTTTTCCCTGAAGTCGCACCTTAGCTCAAGTGCAGGGACTGTACCAAGAAAACCAGATCAACAAATGGAGTATGCATCATAATATATAAATCATCTGATCATGCTGCGGTGACAAAGACAGTTAAGTCAGTGGGGTAAGGGTCTTATCCAGTGCCAAAAAAGCTGCTTTCAAGTGAGTGGGTGTAGAACTCCGCAGGAAATAGACAGAATGCAGCCAATACAGACACAAAGGGGAAAGCATTAAGTAGAGCCTCGAAAGGCTCCTCAGTGACTGTAACGGCCACACAGACATGTGGAGGGCAATCATGTATTACAAAAGTAAGAATGCCTGCATCAATACATGCATGGCTGCCAGATTAGCTCAACACCTTTTATGCTTCCTTTGATCTCCTCAGCAGAGCCTGCCAGACAACTTGGCACTTGTGTATACAGAGGACATTTAGAGAGACCCTGCTGAGGGTGAATGTGATGCTTGCCATATATTAAGAACATTTGCCCAGAGTTTAGCTGATGTCTTAACGGGCATATTCGACACATCACTCTTGCAGGAAAGCTACTTACCTGCTACAAAATGCCAACTATTGTCCTTGTATCTAAACTAACTTCTCAAAAAAAAAAGCAACATGTCAAAGATCCAGAACTGAATTGAATTAAGTGCAACAGGATGTCATTTCCACTCACCTCTCATGCATTAAAAACAGCACCTATGTTTGAATGTTGTATCAAAAGCTGAGCAGTCTCTTCTGTCCTGCCTTCTGTAATTGAATTATGGACTTGCGACCACCATGAGACCATTAACGGTTTGGATTGATACGCATCTACATACACAACAAGTTACTAAACACAATCACAGTGTGCTCTGGGTGCCCCAGAAGTGACTGTACTTTTCAGATGACAATCTGGCACCGCACACATGAGAGGATGTTGAAATTTACTCTCAACATCATTATCATCATTGTTCTCCAATGTGGCAAGAACCGTGAAAATAAGTGACAGACTGAATTTCTAGATGACGTGCAGCTGCAGTTGTGCTTGAGCCACGCTGTGGCTGCCCTGAAATGTTAACATTTAAAGCAGGAAATTCTGTGACGCGCACACACTGCTCATGCTTGCAGTGTGTCCCCAGGTGTGATCCTTAATATAGGCAATGCTGTTTACTGTAGCACAGAGATTCATTTTTCTTTCTTTATTCCATTTACATAACCAATATTATTGTGCTCGTTTGCATATGTCATGATTTGACAGTGGAATTTAACTTTTTTACGTCTTATAATGGACAGTCATTGAGCAGCTGCAAAATTGCGTATTATTTACAATTGGATTAATTAGTTTTATTGTTTTGTTATTATTCAGGAACATACTCATATATTTTCACTAATCTTGATGAGAGGCAAAAAATGAAAACATTATGTCGCTATGTTGTTTTCCTATGTGATTCTTTAATATATTTAATCCCACATTCCACAGTTTTTGCTCTTCACACACATACAAGCATATAGTGCCTGATCAGTTCAACTAACAGAAGATAACTTACTATATTTGCTCACCAGTATTTTCAGAACTCACAAAAAATTAATTGCCATGCATTGCAAGAGTTTTTAACCTTTCCAGTGATAAGTGTTTGCTTTGATGTCAAGCAGTCCAGGATATCACTGTGAGCCGGGCGGAGGCCGAGCAGAACTGGTGATTCAGTCCTTTCCTCCACGTTCGAACCAAAGAGAGAGACCATAGCTTTTGTGCTAATGTTGCAGACTGTCACCCAACATGGAAAAGTAATTAAAAAGATAAGATTTTTGTGTGGTGGCGTGTAGCATTTCCGAGGTGGCATTGGTTGCAGGAAGCAAGAGCTGACGACAATAGGCCTTTGACGAGGAGAACACGGCGATGTTGCCATTCTTGGATACTGGCCAGTTTCGCATGCCTCTGTGTGAGTGTCTCAAGGGCTGTTGTGGCTTTTCAGGGTTTCCCCTGAAAGGCTTTCTGATGCAGCTTTGTGGAATCTATGTGAAGAATCTTTGTCGTGACTGAAATGCCAATGGAAGCACCCTTGCAGCCTACATGGACATCTTGTTGCACCATAGCAGAGATGGCACTTTTGCCTCTAGCAAAGAGACGACTTAGTAGCCAAACAGAGAAGAATAACACATAGAGGAGTTTAATAAGTGAATGCATCATTGAATAATACTGTTGCCGCAGGCAAGAAAAAAAAACATTACCTTTAAAGAAGTTTAGGCCTGTCCCTTTTTTGTATTCAAGTTTGACTCCAATGTGATTTTCTTGTCATAGTGTACCTGACAAATTTTGACTGAATTCTGATAATCACATGGTTATCATGTTGCATACATATTATTTTTCTGAATGACTACTCAGATATAAGACATCCCAACACATTATTTTTCAATAAGTGCATAGCATTATCATTTACTTAAAGCTGTGAATACCGATATGTGTTAAAAACAAGCTTTCATTTTAAGTTTTGAGACAAACACATTGAATTGGCCAGTATTCTAGTTATAATTTTTTTAAGGAATAAAACTTTTTGGTTGAAAAATAACCTTGTGGGTCTGTGTGTGATGAAATGACCAATTTCTTTTCCTGACTAATTCTTTTCTTCTCTATTTGATTATAGCTCTGCAGTGATTCTGTAGTTGTAGCATCCTGATGCAGACTTAAACTTACTGACATCAACTAAGATGTCATTTTAGCCCCAGTATCATCACCGTGTGTGTTTGCAGACAGACAGTGTATCTTGGTGTTGGTAGTTACATCTTTGTGTCGTGTTGTTTTGGAGAGAGAAGTTGCATTCATGTTGTAGGTAGATGACAAACGTGCAAAGCCAGCTTTGTCATGGTAGAAATGCATCTTGACATTTGTATCATCAACAGCCTTCCCCTGATTATACAGTGGGTCCCTGCAGAGTTACTGATATGAATAAAGCAGAGGCACACAACCACTTTGGGGAATATAATTTACACAAAAATGGTGTTAAATTTTTTCCATGTAACTTTAGGTCTTGTATAAGTTCTGCAATCATTGTCCTTTTTTGTGAGCTTTGATCAAGCATCTCATGCCATTATTTCTTCTTTTTTGATGTTTTAGATGGATTCAGTGTATTCACAGCATGTCTCAGTACAAAATAATAACTCAAGCTTTTGTTTTCTTCTAGGACTGGTTAAAAAAAAAGAAAAAGAGCAAAAAAATGAAAGCTCCCATTCCTCTTCTGATCCTGCTTCATGCCATTGTGGTCCATTGCCTGAAAGTGGTGTCGAAGAGAGGGTCAGGTAAGTCTTTTTTTTTATATACCATAAGAACCGTATCTTCCTTTAAAGACGGTCCCATGAAAGCGGTGCGGCAAATGTTTAATATAAATCCACTTTCCGATCTTCTATATCCATTAATTGGAGTTACAGGTTGCACCTTCCAAGGCTTTTTCTTTCCTGAAAGCACAAACCGTGTTTCAGTCAGTCAGCAGGGGGGGGTCACAAGGCCTTGTGCTGTTGTACTGCAGTCCAACCAGTAACCACTAACTTGTGCGTTCCACTTATGGTATACATGTGAATGAAGGAGTATGAGTGAAGTATTTTCATTTAGCTGTGCTCTTTGTAATATCCAGGTATTTTCATCAGTGTCATATTTACATTGAACGCTAATACAGAATGCCTGTCTGTCCTCAAAAAATAATTACTCTCTAGAACAGAATAGTTGCAAGTTAAGGGGACAATCCACAATGGCTAACATGGAGCTTAAAGTAAGTCTTTTGCCAGTCTCCTGCTTTTTCAGCAGGAGTCCCTGCAGGCTATCTCCTCCAATGCTTCACGAGCCATTGCCTGGGGCATGGATTTGAAACGTGTCCACTGATAAATGAACGCCCCATCCGAGCCAAACCTCCGTCCTTTGTTCCTTCTCTTTTAGCTTGTACAGCTTTATTAGAAGCCTTGCTGGTTGAAATTTAGAGCACCATTGTAAAAGGGATTTCTGGGCAATGAAAGCCAGTTTGAAATTGCTTTGCTTTCATTTTTATGGAATGGAAAGAAACGGCAGGGTCAGGAAGGTGAGTATAGTCATGTCATAGCAGGTATATTTTCAGAAAAACGATTTTCAGCGTTTAGGGTTCGTTTATCTATGAGACACGACTTTTGTTGTTCATTTGGACACATTTTTATTGCAGATTGGATAAAATATGATCTATAGTCTCATTTAAAACTCTGAATTTCACCTGCTCTCTGTCAGGAAAAAAGTGGAAGTGCTATGTAATATCCTCCACTGTGTATGGCCTGTTTATGCACGGTCTAAAAATACTCTACAAAAAGCTGTTTGTAATTTCAATTTGAGAGGAAGGAAAAATATTTTTCAGGAAAAATAGAGGGATCCAGCTGAATCTGATCAATCAAAGTACTGACAAATTCTCAAATGATCCAAAGCCTGTAAACATGGGGTGTTTTTCATTTGTACCTTTTCTGAAAAGAAACTTACAGGGCACAATCAATCCGGCAAATGTCATCCTATTAAAGAAAACCAAATGACCTGATTGACTCCCTCAGGGACAATGAATCCACTATCTCGCTTGCTTTCCCTTTCAGTAGTCACACAAACATGCATACACACTCCAGGAACCCCTGCATGGTGCTGCATGTGCACCACTATTATCTGTAGATGATTAAATTCAAAACACCAGTGTTTGAGGAATGCTTTGTCTGCATTTGCACTCCTGGTGGAAGAGTGCAAGAACATACAGTGCATATCTGCCATACTAATCCTCAGCATGAATAAGTAGGAGAATCTATCCATTTGCTTTCTGCTGTGGTTCCACTTCGTTGGAATGCTGATATGGCCTGAAAGGTTGGGCGAACAGAATAATTATGTATATTTCTGCTTATTACAGCACAGCAAGTCAGATGTTAAAATAAAACCTCACTCTTGGATGCCCTTCCATTGTTTTACCAAGCCAGTACAGCTCAATCTGTGGCATACAGTTGATTCCAGGAGTTGTTTTGTGTTTGAACTCTGTGTCATTTGCCTCGCATCTTTGTTTAGTGAAGCTGTTGTCCGTGTAGGAATTGGTGTTTAAGCACAGCTTAAAGCAATGACTGTACAAATAAACTCTCTTTTTTAAAATTAAACTGAAGGTCAAATAGGATCTGATTTAATGTAGTCCTCCATGTGGCACTGTATGTATCTGTGTGCTGTGTGATGCTATGATTTCTGTGTGTGACTACTTGTCTGTTCAGCAAGCAAAATACATCAGAAAATGCTCCAAGGAAGGTTCTCAGTACATAGTCTACAATACATAATCTTGGTTGACTGTTTACAGCAGGGACTTGAGATCCCAGTTGCTTGTAAATCAGTGTTAGTAGTTGTTTGTGGTCAAGACTCACATCGCACTTTGTCAGATTTGGTGTGATGGCAGAGGTCTCAAGATTAGATAAGTGGGCTTGTCGTATTCACAATGGGCAAATCCGTGTTGGAAAAGTGAGCGGGTGACACAAATACTGTCAAATTGGCCTTCAGCAAGATACTTATTGATGATTTTCTTCTTTCTGTAGAGCAACACTAGAAGCCTTTGGTTGTACGGGGTAGCTCTCACATCTGTTGAATGTGCTTGAAGGCTTACGGTGTACCTGGAAAACAATGATGTAGTCGGCAAAATCTTTAAAGGTTTTGAAAAACGGGTACTAATCTGATCATTTGAAAATATTCGCACACTTAAAATATTCAAATAAGTATAACCTTGACTACTGACTATGAAGTCACTAGCTGCTGACCTTCTTACATGATGAGTCACTTCTGATGTGTCTAAATGTGGACATGTAAAGCTAGAAAACATACAAAGATGACTGCATTTAAATAATACTGTTAAATGAATTCTAGATGATCAAACATGGTTTATATACTTATTCTTATTGTGGAGTGTTCCATGGACAAAGTTCCATGGACAAAGTCTGGTTTTGTTGTCTATTTCTGTTGTACTTGCTGTCATTAGTTATTTAAAAAAAAAAAAAACCTGCTTTCTGGAAATGGGATGTGGTGCTAGTCTTGTATTAAACACACAATTGGCTCCCTTGTTGACCACTTGTACCGTACCACACAATAGATGCTTGGTAGAGCCGTGTGAGAAATCCCTAAATGTGCCTGTTTGGTTACTTGGCAGTCAGCTGAAAAGAACAGATTCCTCTTTCTGTACACTGCACAGCTGCAATTTATTTTGATATGAAATAGAAACTCCAGAGTTCATGTCGGGTCTCTGTTTAGACTCTCTGAAGTAATAACTATGCATTTATTCTTTTTCTCACCTCTGAACATGGATTACAATCAGAGTGAGAAGCGGCTTCGGAGGTTACCGAGGATGACTTTTGGCAGACCTGAATACAGAATCTAATAAAAACAGCACGCACACGCACACAAAAGTGATGAAACAGAACATTTCCCAAATACTGTAGTAGTTTTCTAAAATATTTTATGGCCATCACCGTTCATCTGCAGTACATTGTGAGCTCTGCTGTCTTCTTTAGTATTCAGTTGTAGTCTGTGCAGCTTCCTGTAGTTTCCAGGCATCAGGAGATTTTGTTATCCCCAGGGATTTATTGTGATTCTTCTTGCTTAGAAGCAGTTTTACAGCATGTCTGTTGATAGCGTGTGTGAGGAGTTGTCTCTTTTTGGAACGAGGTGGTCTTTTACAAGGATCACAAGGAGCTCTTGAATGAACTGGCTTTGTTTTTGGGGCAAAATATGGCTAATATTCATTGAATTTCCTCTGTTTTATGCCCCGAATGAACACAAGCAGTTAGGAAACCACTCTAAAAATGAGCTGTCAAGAATTTCTTTTTTTTTTTTTTGGTTGGTTCACAATGAGAGACACAGTCTCTGTCAGACGCCAGACATTTACCCATGTGGACACTGCAGCGACAATAACAATAACCTCCCTCCATTCAGAACAATCGCAGTTTTCTGGCTTTTTGGTCGCCCGGTTGTTTGGCTCGGCATTTAAACTTAACTCAGTGCAGTAGAGGAAACATTACAAGTTTTTAAACCAGTAAAAGCCACCCCTTAATAAAAATGTTACCACATGTCCCCTACTGAATTCTGATGACAGTTGTAGATCATAATCCCTGACATTGATTGAGACAAATTCAGCCTCTCTCCTCCCCTCTGCTGTACAGTCATTAGTCCCCATTTCTTCACCAGACAGTGATGAGTCCCCAGACAAATGATGCTTACCTTTCCACAGTCTCCCAGTAATTCCGGCAATATATTACCCATAACACTCACTCACAGTGAACACTTCATTCTGTTATTCATGCATATGTAAGAAGCCGGTCCCAGACATGTGTTCTCATTTGGAAACGGAATACAAAATTCCGTCTCTGCCTCTCTTTTCTATTAAGGATGGTCCGAAGGCCTGTTGTGTCACTCTGATGAAGAGCAGCTGTAAATAAAACACGCCACCGCAACAAGACCTTGGTTCCTATTAGAGAGCAGCCGCTAATCATCCGTCTCTCCTCATGTATTTATCTACTACCGCTACAGTAGGTCCACACCATATATTCCCCTGACTCCTGCCAACTTCTTCTATCCGCTATTTCAGTAGAATCAGAATCAAGGACATCCTGACAGTCGGATAAATTTACAATCTTCACACCCATCACAGGAGGATGTCAACATTAATACTTCATTTAAAGGGTGGTGTCTTCCCCCCATATTAATGGGGCTACTCGCAATTTGGCCAATAATAAGGCTCCTCTTAATTGGACAAGACAGTGATTCCTAACAGGGGACGTCAGCGCACAGCACAAATTCAATCATGGCAAGCCGCATGACTTTGTAATTGATATTAAAGGACGTTAAATATGGCAGGAAGCTGTCAGCAAGAAATTTGAGGGAGGGAAGGGGCACAGCATTAGGTCAGATTTTGTTTTTTTTTTATACACGTGAAAACTACTGGATCTCAGATAACTCAAATAAAATTGAAATTGAAATTAAAATTCTTGCAAAAATAATAAAAATCGAGTTAACTTTAATGCAAAAGAACGATCAGATCAATTACACGCCACTTGAATGATAACGGCTTGGAATGTAGAAACTCAAAATAAAACAAAACCCGGGAAGCTGAAATCTGAACTCTCCTTCTGTCATGCGCACATGCAGAGACACACATGCGTGAACACCCCGCGGTTCATTTCTCCATGGTCAATACCACATACCTGCCACAAACGCTGAATGATTGCCTCCACAGTGCCGCCCGCTCATTGCGGGGGGGATTGATCACACACATGACATTAGAAATTAAATGACTTGCCACATGCAGTTGTTTTCTCTCCCGCTGCTTGGAGAGAGAGAGAGATAAGCGATTCAACAAGTGTGCCAGATACAGGCCTCTTGACAAGGTTACCGTGGATATGTGTTCTGGGTTGGGGGACACATGCCATGGCCCTCCCTGCGAGATGGATGACGATCAATCACCTGATTTATGAGCAGGATAGTCTCTCCGTGGCCTGTTTGCTGACCTGTAATAATGTAACAACACCACAGCAATTGAGAAAAATGCCAGGAAAGGGTGTAGAGGGCTGCAGCTGGCGTGTAGCTGTAGGCTGAGGTGTTTAAAGCTCAAATGCACTGTCAGTGCTTGCGCGCGCGGATCAAACCTGTATCCAATGACAGCTTTTATTTATTTATTTGATGCGTCTGGATTTAAGGAAATGATTGTCGGAAAAATGTCACCCACAGGCGTCAGAAGGCATATGGGATGATTGGATTTGGGTTTAAATCCAGATTTGTGAAATTGGGTTGAATTGTGGGTGGAGCTAATAGGGTCAGACAGCTGTCAATCAAGCAGCTTTGCCTCTAAGCATGCTTATGTGTTATGTCTGTAATTAAACAGCAATCTTTAAAATAACAAAAGACACCAAGTCAGGTATTAAGACCTAAATATAGAGAACTGCTGCATTTGACACCAGAGTCAGTTCTTGGTAAATTACATGTACAGACACATGATTACACTCATTCAAGAAAGTGGATTTAGTTTAAGGTTTCTCTTGACACTTATTTTTCAGCTTTGGTGATTGTTATTTGTTCTGAAGCCAGTCCTTTTTGGTACATCTCTCATTTGATGTTTTATGGTTAGTCGAATACATGCAGTGGGTGTTGACATGGCTGATGTAATATAAGACAAACACCCTCATTTGATGTTAGAAGCTTGTTCACTTCCTCTCCCGATGTAGAAACTTGAACAAGGGAGCGTGCTTTTGGATGCATTCTATTGAATTTTGTAGCATCATACATGTGCATTATGAATGTTGTTTCTGTTCCTGTAGCACTATTTCTTTCTGATGTTCTCTCACTATTAAATATAAAAAATAATAACAAAGAATATAGTTGTTGCAGGGTTGCAACAAAATGTACAATGTAGCATCCTTAGACTTATCTGTCACTGTGATATCTGAAGTTGTCTTGAACAGCAATAAATCATCTTGACTGCGTACTTTCACTTTTACACCTTTTAGAAATTTATACTTCATGTGCCCGTTTCAAAGACTTACACTTTATTACTCCAGTAGTAAATAGTAGACAGAATTTTTGATGTCAATACAGTAAGCAAGCTGTCTGACTTAACTCAGACAGTTTTTTTAAAGCTATAAAATGGGACATTGTTAAACCTTGAACTGAAAACTAAAGGATTAAGATTTGAAATACTACAAATTCTGTGAGTGCATTATTTCTTCCCACCTTCATGTGTTGTGTTTTCCTTTTTATCTGCTCATTGTCTTGGAACCTCAACTGTCTGCAGGCATTAAACATTAAATGCCAGATATCTCCACTTTTAATATTTCGTTCTGAAAGATAAAATGTTCATTTCAGGCTCCCGTAGCAAATTAGGCTGCCCACTTTAACAGCTGGGGCATTTGGCACCAATTTGAGAGATTATATGTGTGGATGATAATGAGCTTTAGTCCAAAAGAGGATTTAAACATGGAGAAGGCCGGCCACTGTTTAATTTAAGAAAATCTGGCTCTCAGGTTTTGGGGAGGGGGAGAAGATATTGGAGGAAATAAAAAAAAAACCCAGAAGAAAAGGAAGGAAAGAAGGAGGTAAAAGTAGATAAGTAACATTCATAATAAGGTTAAGGCAATTTTGGATATAAACAGTAATTGTCCTGGAAATTACTTTAACTCCTCTTGACTGATTGGCTCTCACAAATCTAATCGACGGGGGGGGGGGGACAGAAGCTGTAGTCTTTCTGTGCTTAAATCTCCTGGAGGCGGTGATGGCACTGTGCCCAAAAATATTATACATTTTAACCTGGGGCTGCATGCATGATTAATCCATGTGGGTACTCCTCCTCATTCTGTGTGCTGCTTTGTCTGTATGTATCTGTGTATCTATCAATTTTTGCTCAACTTTTAGGTAGTTAAGTTTGTACATGTCATTTCCCACTTCTGTTGAGACAGCAGTTTACTTTTATTACTTAGTCTCACAAATAAAAAAAAGGCTCGTTCATCTCACTGGTGCTGCTCTCTCTTGTGATCTCCTGGCCATTTGTCTGTTACCTTTGCCTGTCTTTACCTTTCACCTAACATCTCCCATCAACCCCCTGTGCATGGAGAGTGATGGTTATGGCTTCCATTGATTGGCGACTTTCTCCAGGGGGCCAGACATAATCACTGGGAAGTCAGAGAAATGTCTCACATAATAATTAAAGATACACTGATGCCTAATTCCATAATCACCATTAGATTTTAACTGGCTTCAACCAAGGTGATAATTTACCAAAAGTCTGACACGTTAGATTCATTTGAGAAAATGTCTCTTGAAGCAGTATTTCTGATTTCTGTGTGTGCATCTAATTTGAAAATACCTACCTCTCCTAATATGCAGTCAGGGGACCAAATTCTATGCTTCGACTTTAAATTACACTCTGGCGGTGTCTGTTTGAGTGGAGTGAGATTGGGCTAAATGATAGCTCACATCCCCCCTCGATAAAAGGTCTAGCTCGAGACGCGAGATCAGACTTTTCTCCTGTTAAAAAAAAAAAAAAGTATTGAGTCTTTTTTTTCTGTCATTTGTGGAAATCAGACACACTGGTAATTTGATTTCCACTTGTCTCAGCATATGCAATCTCTGAGACATTTGATTCTTTTTTTTTTTCACCTCCCAGTGTTGCGACTCTCAGAGTACATTGCTTTTCTATTGATTGAGGCACTAACTTTGTTTTGGGTGGATGCAACTCAGTTAAGTTTGATTTCTGAGGGGAGATCATTAATTTGCATTGCAGCACTGTCTCTTGTCATTTTACAGCTTTATTGATCTCAATAATTAGCCTCATACTTCACCTGCTGGTTGTCCAACACACAGTACAAGGATTTTCACACCATAACCATGTGTCTACTCTTATATCACATTTAAAATGTTTTTTTTTTTTCCTCTCTTTGGAAGAGCATGCACGACTTTTTTAGAATGCTTCACATAATCAGTGACTTTAGCTTTACTCTGGGATCATTTCTCTCGATTGATGGGTCAGGAAGAAAGATGAGATGTTCAGATTCTCCCACGTGACTGTCACTGCCACACACACAATAATTAATCTGCAGTGTTTTTTTGACATGACATTATGCATACATCAGTTTAGGGAGATTTCTGTCCGTGTGTCGGAATGATACAGAATGTGTTATGAAAGATAAGCAAATCAACTGAAAGATTTATAGTGCAGGGACTATAGTTTTCTAATGCACACATTCATACACCAAGCAGGGATGTGGATTATTGGCAATTGCTCAATACAGTTATGTTTTTCACATCCCTTATTATGTGGGAAAATGTAAATGTGAGAAACGTCCCTTGCCGAATGTTGACGCAACAAGCAAAGGTTCATTCATTGTTTGTCAGTGTCAGTGTCAAATGATTATTTCTAATTAACATTTTCCCATGGTTAACAATCTTCTGCCAGTGAGGGTGGGAGTCCAGTGGGTCATGTGTCGGACAGGGGTAGCCAAACTGGTATTTATAAGCCTTTTTCACTGGCTCTTACCACTCACTTACAGTATAGATAAGTCGGACACGTGACACCCATAGGTATCTTTTTGGTAACGTTGCTAACTAGACAGTTGCGTGACCCTCATATTGCAATTCTACCCATTACCTGTGATTTGATCGCAATGTGGGCCGACACTAGATAACCAGAACATTCACTAATCAGACATTGATATCCATACAGTGTAACCAGAGACAGATGTTAATGCCAGGCGTGAATAGGGTTTCTTGACGTGCCAGCAAAAATGAGGAAACATGGGAAAACCGTGGGATGGGATGACTACTTTGCACACACACACACACACACACACCCCTCCCGCCCACACACACACATTTGACCTTGTGAACCAATTATTTGCTTGTTAGGACCAGACTAGAAAAATTCAGATGACTGATGGATGGAGAGCTTTTGGCCTTTTCCAGCCTTCAGTGTCGCCACTGTGAACAAAACAGCTTGAATCGTGATTTTTAATTAGCCTACCCAGCACAATGGGGCCGTGGTCGCTTGAGAGGTGAAGTTTTGTGAATGCAGGAAGTCTCTCAACAACGTCGTATTTGATGAGGCTGTCAAGCTCTCTCGCGTCAGCCAGGCACTCAGCGTGTGGCCTTTTTCAATGCTCCTTTATTGGAAAGTTTTAACACATCCTCTCTCCTTGTGTTCATTCCCTGTTTAGTCTCCCTGTCGCTCAACGACAGCTAAGAACAAAAAACACTACTCTCTTGTTCTCTTTGTACATTTTCTTTCCTTTCTTTTTACACCCCCCCCCCTCCCCAAATTTTTTTCTTTAGTCAAACTGGATTGGTCAAAGCACAATCAACCTATTTCTGCAACAAGCAGAGGCACAGTGAATCCTTGCAGGTCTCAAGGGAGTCCTGCCAAGTTTGGGGCTTTTCAGTTTTCCCTTTTTTTTTCTTTTGCAAGGGAGAAAGGATGTAAGCTCGCTTGCCGAGGAGTACCCCTTTGTTGGTTGCAGGAGACTGACGCACTGCAGGAGTTTTGGAAACAAACCAGGTTGACTCTATTCTGCAGGCCCTGGCTGCTTTTCTCACCACTGTTCTGAAGATACAAGCAGATCCCATTCAAATCCCACTGCTTAGCATTTTTATTATAATTAGCAAGGAATTACCTGGTATTCCCCCCTTAGGAAAGTGTGTCATTTTATCCAAAGCGAAAGTACCTATTGTTTGAGAAGAGATATGCTACTTTAATTAAGATGCACCAAATTTACTTTTAAAAATCCACTCTGTTCAAAATTCAGCTCAGTGTTCCCTGAAGCATGCCTTGTAATTTCATTTGGCATGATTTACCATGAAGCTCCGTCACATATTTTCTGTCATGTCTATTGCTTGGGTTTGATGTGGTGCACGGTTGAAATATTTAGGACTTCATGTTTATGATCCTCCTGGGTCCAAAATGTGGTAGAAGATGGCAGCTGATTTCCCTGCAGTGCAATGATCAATAAATTCTACATATCAATTAAGTTCCACTGTCATCTCCAAGGCCTCTCCCAGGGATAAGACTCTCTCTGGTGTCTTATTTGCCAATCACAGCGCTGCACAGGCTCCCCCACAGGTCCCCAATGTTCATGAAACAAACATGTACAGATGTGCTGCATTAGGAGTGTGTGTTTCTCAGTGAGGCATGGGAGGGTGTTCGAACATCTGTAATTTACAAGAAGTACCTTTCATTTATTTCTTGTGTGAGAAATAATAAAAATAATAACAGCTCTGTAAACATGAAAAGTTCTCAGCTCAGGATCAAATAACCATGAAATGTTTTCACAGCCCTGGTGGCCTTCTCAAATGATTAGATCATATTAAGCAGTGAAATGTAAGTCATCGAGATTCATTCCTGAAGATGCCCGCAATTTGTTTCTGATGCCTTATTGTTAGAGATGAAAGAGGAACTGGGAAGAGACAATACAAGTGGAGAGAGTGACTGTCATTATAGAAGGAGTCTATTGTGTCAAAGCAACACGAGATTTCTTGTTGGAGGCAGTTGAGGTTCTGTAGATTTCACCCTCATTGTGACAGGTGCAGATGCTACAGCATCCACACAGCACCAGGTCTCTATTAGCATCCTCTGCTAACTGAGAGGCACTACAGATGTTAGTGGGCGTTGCATCTCTGTACCCTGCCAGTAGCCAAGCAACACACGGCACACTGCAACCTCATAATCTTGAGTGTTTCAGCACTCTCAGCACGTCACACGATCTTTCCCTCCAAAAAATGCTCCACAGCCTTTGCCCGAGATGCGCATGGGATCTTGCCACAGGGAAATTAAACTGTTTCTGCTCAGTTCAGCCTCTCACAAAAGTCCCCCTCAAAAACACTTAAATGTCTGTGTAAAAATACAATGTTCAGACAGCCAATTAAGTTTGATTCGTGATGTGTTAAACTCCGAGTGTGTGTAATGAGGCCTGTAGCCTAACTGTGAAGTCTGCTAGCTCCTGTTTGACAAAAGATGTTTTTCTTTTTTCGTTTTTCATTCAAATAGAGCCTAATCAGTGGTGGGGATACTACCATTTCCCTTCACATCAGATAATACAGATCGAATAGCTTTATGAGTGATGTACACCCTTTTTACAAGGTCGCTGACCGTACAGCTTTGTGTACACGTGCAAAGACAGTCAATTAAAGGATACAATGGCCGTAAATTACAAGCAATCATTAAGCTGTTTCATTTACTCCTAACCTACGGTTTATCTTTATGCAGGCATATTTGGCAAAACAGCACAGGAAAAGACAACAGAGCAAAGCAGTTTATGGTAATGCCATTTTGATTTTTGACAAGTCATCTGTACCGGTTCCAGTCCCCAAACACTCCGGTTCACTTCCAAAATAAAAGTACCCAAATCTCATTCCAACACCATTCATTTGCTCGGCATTGAAATTCAAATATGGCCTGATTATAATGTTTAATGTGCGTACCACCCTCAGCGATATTTTTTTTCTTTAATCGTGTGATATAGGCTTTTAAAGGGCCTCCTTTTGCTGTTCGCAATGCTCTCTAAGGCTCTCTGTCACTTTTTTGTGAACCAAGTGCCTGGTCTTCAAAAAGACAAGGACAGCGAAGGATTATAGTTCTGTATGTGTCTTTCATTGCCTTTAATATGCAAATTGGAGATTAGCTTTGGAAGGAACCTGTTTGGCATGAGAGTTATTTCTACCAGGAGGTGATGCTAACTGCTTGCCCTTTTTTTTTTATTTTTTTTTTTTTTTACACTTCTCAGGCTCAGAGTTAACCATTTTAGCAAAGCATAGCGGCTAGGAAACTATGGGACAACAAGAAAATATATGTATGTTGTACATATCAAAAATGCTCCCTTCTCATCAAAGCAGTCATGTAGCCTATAGCATAAAGACTTAATAACTTGCAGGTGTAACATACAGGCCAAACACAAGGTTTCAGTAACATGACTCAGTATTATCAATCAAAGGCATGTGTCAGTATTTCATTTGAGCCACATGGAAAAATTCAAACTTCTCCCTCCATGGCACAGGCACATCAAACAAAATAAGAAAACTACATCTCTGCAATTCATCTCAAAAGCCAAATGCTGCCGAATAAATGACTTTGGTATTACACTGTCAGAAAACCGTTTCAAATGTGCCATGGGAAGCAATTCCAGCATTTCTTTTGATCTCAGTGCGGCGGGGAGGAGGAAGGATTAGGAAACATTTCATATCATGGAATTGCGATCCCGGCATTAGAGCTATACAATGCACATGCAATGTCAACATCTATAATTGAGTGATTTAAATGACCTAATTTTTGTGTGTGGGCTACCTCTGCAGTTGTTGCTGCGTCAGAGAGTTTAACCCTTTCAAAAGGAGCTTCAGGGTAGCTAATGATGGATCCAGGCTCACATCTACAACACCATCGAGAGGTTCAAACTTCCCTGAGGCATGTTTGTTAAGTGACCCTAAACTGTGATCTCCTGCTCTCCCATGAGAACAGGAGATCAAGTGAGTAGCACACGATGCACTGTCGAACGCATACGTAGAAGTAATACACACTCAGCGCTTTTCCAAACAAAGTCACTCAAATCAAGTGTTTGTTTGCTTCTGAAATGATTTAGATTGAAAGCTCAACACACTTACGAAATCAGCACCAAAGCCGCATACACCTTTAGCCGTTTGGGATATTGACTCTGCTCGCATGCACACACACAAACATGCAACGACAGAGACGTATGAGACAGTGAGGTGCAGATTATCCAATCAAACAGACATGCTGACCGTGTGCAATTGATCAGAGTACATTTGCTTGGGCTTGACTGCCCCCTGGGCATTCACAGTTTCTCTGACAGCCTCTTGGGGGCGGGGTTGAGGATTATTGACTATGGGATAAAGAAAATGGAGGAATCTGCAGGATACATTCACCAAATAATTAGATAAAACAAACAAATTAACATGCTGAATGTATAATCAGAGCAAAGAAACCCTTCCTTGGTGGACTGTTTGTGCCACTGTTTACATCCTGAGGTTTAAAACTAATTCAGACAAGATAAATGCCCCAGCAATGACCCTAAACGGCTGTCCAGATTTCTGTCATTGCCAGCATAAAGGAAGACATTTATTTATTTGGTTTTTAACACATGTTGTTCCCTCTACTACTTGGTCAGTATGTGGACATTCTTGCCCATAAAGTTTTTGTGTGTACAGAGACCCTTAATAACTTAAACATAAAGGACATTCTTGCCTTTCAGTCTTGGCTAGCTTGGGAAATGACTCTGTTTTATATGTTCCTTGACCTCTTTCAGGCCTACAGAATGGAGTCAGTGTGTGCCTGAGTGGCGTAATTGGGTTGACAGCACAGTGTCTTGCCTTTCGTTCACATGCATGACATTCAGGCCTTTGACAGAGAGGCCTGCCTCCGCAGTCCTTCGGCTGTCTGAGGCAGCAGCACTTGAGTGAATGTTTAAACAAGCGATTGTAGGCGCCTCAATGCTGTTGACTTCACTGAGCACTTTTTGAGTATTTGCATTTTTATTGTTGAGTTGTAAACACTTATAAACAAAACCAACAGCGGATGAAATGTGGCTCAGAGTTAATGAATAGATTTTAATGGACACTCTCGGAATGTGTTTGTTAATTTGCTGTCAGCACACATGTGTGCAGTTTTAATGAAGCTGAATGAATTGTGCATCGGCTTGCTGGTGCGTGCAGTGTGGTTATGTCGAATATGTTCTCTCTATTGCATGGTGCCAACACTTGAGGCTGTGTAGGTTGGACAGTGGGAAGCGAGGAAGGGCAAAGGGAGACAAAGGCAAAGTGGAAAGACGCAAGGCCGGGCTCCTCATGAATTCATTTCCCCTCTCTCCTGTGTCAGAGGGACCTCGTCTGAACCCATTAAGATGGTAACAAGGTGACAGCGAGCGGTCCTGCGATGGGTTCTGGCCTCCGGAGCTGTCTGGCTGCCCGTCTATGTTAATTAAGGGGGTGAATGAAAGTGTGAGGTATGCGGACACTGTTAGACAAAAACGTTTAACTAGATGGTCCCGGTAAGGACAGAGTTTTGCTCTTTCTCTCAAATGAGTTTGTAGCTTCGAGGTGGAGCTAAATAGACAGCGATTCATGCCGAGTCCTTGATTCACACAGGTGGAGTGAGCTATACAAATCTCACCACAGGCACTCAGCAGACTATGAATTATTGAGACTCCATTGGGCTTGTTATGTTGTATTCTTTAAAGTCAGGAAGATTGACCAATCTCATTCCCTAAATTAATTTCCTTTACACAGGTCACAGATGCTCTTCTAAAATAGTGTTCTCCGTCAACCATGTTGGTGCTTAAAGATAGACGAAGTAAAAATTCCTGCGTGGGAAAAGTGGCATCATCCGTCTGTGAGGGAAATGGCATTAGCTAAGTTCACTGGGAGAGGGTTTTTAGTGCAAAGTAAGTGGGCGATCAGGAGATGTCATCAATTCCAATGCATGCCAGTTGCCACGGAAACAGAAGTGGAGAGGCTTTTCTCAAAGATCCTGTTAAACATTTAAAGAGTGCAGGGCTCAGAGAGAGAGTGAGAAATTAGAGAATGGAAGAGATGTGTCGTGGACAATTGTCTTTTCTTTTTTTTTTTTTCAATTGGGTGGTGAATTTCAAATGGAATATGAATGAACTTTAGTCTTAACAACCGCTTGTGTAAAGCAAATCATCTGCTTAAGAAAAAGATTGATTCCACACATCCCCTTTGGAGTTTTCCTCTATTTGTGAACACAGATTTCAGGGCTCGGCCTTTATCTGCACAAGTCACTAAATCTGTGTCCCGAGCTCGGCACCGAAGCACATCAGTTGCATGGTGCCTCCTGATCGAGGAGCCCTTCTTCAGTGGTAATCTCTCAGCAGACAGGCCCTAAATGGGAAAGGGCTCTCTGTGGTAACGACAGGGGCTCAGCAGATAGGAGCTCTGTGTAATTCCTGTTAATTACTGTCCATGAGGTGATAAGACCTGGTTGGAAAGGCTAAGAGAAGAGATAAGGAGGATCAGGAATTTACCTGAAGGATTTTCCATCCCTTGGGCCAGTTGTCCAGAAACAGTCTAAAGTTTGACGCTGCCCTGAAGTATTTGTTGTTTCCTCCTCCCTTACAGAACTAATGGAGCGGTTTGACATCCATTCAAGAGTGGGTGAACTCAAGATTTTATCTATTAAGTCATCTCAAAATGTTTTCTGGGCAAACAGATTTGAGATGCTGTTATCATCTATCATTTCAGTGTTGAAATTCAAGCGTGAATTTCCAAAAATGAACCTTTAATCGACACAGATTTCTATTTTGTGGATATTTGTGCTGCATATTCAAAAGAACAACTGTACATCTCCTGTAAACCTGTTACAGTGTTAGTTGATTGTCTAAGTCTAAAATGCATCTATGTTAGGATGCTTTTATTATTTAGGTCACTTTTAAGGCAGCACAACACATTCGTGGAGTGTTGGAGTTTGGACTTTGTGGTGTTTTGTCAGGTGTTGCTGCTCAGGTCAAGAGAACCTTTTGCAATGCTGAGCGAGTGAATTTACATTTAATTGTGAGTTTTAAAATCCTGGTACCCCCCAACCACCACCCCCACCCTTTTTCTTGCAAATTCAAAAAGCACATCAAAACAGGCTTATAGTGCACTTGAGTAAGACCATTGATGCCATAGCAAATATTCACAGCATGACGTGAGGGATTTTCTTTTAAGAATAGTTCAAAGCGATTCACCAAAAAACATGAGTCCTATGAAACCCAATTCATTTCTTTGCCACATTCCAAGCCTCCATTAGCATGCGCTGGGGATGAATCTTACAAGTTGACAGTCACCTCTGCTCTACCATGAAATCAGGCAAAATCCCAGTCGCTGTTTGTCTGGTTTTTCTCTGCAGAGACGTTGCGGCGTCACAGCAGACCTCTGACCTGATCGCAAAAAATGCAAAAGAATGGAATGGTTGATGCTGTTGTGTGAAAAGTAGGAGGTTGATAACAGAGGACACTGTGTGATGCTTTGAAGGAATTGAACCCTACATAGTAAACTCTCTGGGGTTTCAGCTGCAGGGATATATGAGCTCATATTGGAGAAACGAGGCTAGTTGTCTAAATGCATTATAGTAATAGGACCTGGGAGGGGGGAGTGGTGCTGTGTATCTGCATGTTGACCTTGTTTGTATTAAGTTCTTGAATTGCTCTCTAGGGTGTGCGTGCTTGGCAGCGACGCCGGTGGTCTGACGATAAACTCCTCATTTCTTACTTTTCAGTTTAATTCTCATCTTTGTTCCTGCTTATTAACAGCTCAGCGAAGGAATGGTGTCGTCTTCTCTCAGCAGCTCATCATTAGCAGCTGAAGCGCATTTCGCCCTTGCAATACACAAAACACCAAGATACTAATTACTTTTCAGTAACCAATAAGGCTTGGTTTTACCCCCTGCTTCTTATTGAACAGTCACTGCTGCAGAGAATCTGTTTGAGACTGGCGTTTGCGGAGCGACTATACAAATCATGCATAATAGGACAGCCATTCATCAGTTTGATAAATGATCATCAAAGAGAGCTACTGAGAATATGCAAATCCCAGTGCTGCAAGATCACAGTATACCTCAGTCTCATTCGTTAGGGAACATGCAAACTTTCTCACATGTAGAAGTAAGTAGTTTTTGATTACACAGAGGAGTTTTTATTTATTTATTTTATCTGCACTGAAACAACACCAAAGGAGTAGATAAATTTGATTTTCCATCTTAACTAGGTCTAAATGCTCATAATTCCCATCTTCTCTGTCTTAAGTGGTTTCTCACTTCATCATATCTTGTGATTAATTTAGTCTGTATCTAATGGACTCTCTATTGTTTCCAATATTAGACAACGGGGAAAGTTTGACATGATCCACTTGTCTTTTATGATAAATGTGTAGTGTGATGATATCAGGGTACCTTGACTATTGATTGCTTCTGTTTAACACAAAAGACAATTTCAGATTTCTCAGTCTTTTAGCGTTGTTATTTTCTAAATAGCGGGCATGGTTTTTCCAAGTTTGGTGTTGAACCACTTGACTGGCCTGCACAGAGCCCTGATCTTACTCCCATCCAGCATCTTTGATATGACAAGGAATGCAGACCGCGAGCCAGGCCTTGTCATCTGACATCAGAGGCCAACCTCACGAGTGCTCTTTTTGCTGAACGACAGTAAATCCTTGAATCCAAGTTGTAGACTCTTAAAGACTTCCTAGAAGATTTTGTAAGCAGCAAACAGAAACCCGTGGTCTCTGAGGGACATGTTCGACCAGCAATATGTTTGTAATGATCAGGTGTCCACATACTTTTGATCTTATACTGTATAGGAGTGTATTTTAAATTATTTTCTATGCAAAAATGTGATCAAATTTATCTTGCTAAGTAGCATCATGCCATCCAGACATATTTGACAGAATTCACACAGTTTGAGGTTGCAAGGTTGTGGTGAGGTTGTAGTCCACAGTTGTAAATGCAGTTAAACTGGAACAGCGTTTTTACCATAAACCCTTCAGAAAAAAGTCTGTAGGCATGGGAGTGAAGAAGATAAGACATGAGAGGGATAGTAGTGGGCGGGTCAGTGAGGAGGAGAGATTGTGGGATGTGTGCAGACTCTGCTGTGATGTAAAAAAAAAAAAAAAAATAGAGTTGTCTTTTCTGGAGGTGGGGGCCAGTGAGGAAGGACGGTTCAGTAACTTTCTCGACTGATAAAGCTCCGCATAAGCCAGATTCCGCAAAGCAGATTGGCAAACGATAAAACTGAAACCGACATGCACTTGCTGAAGTATTTAAGTGTCCAAAATGTGCAGAGTAAACAGGTTCTAATATTCCTAAATGGAACGGTGGTGTAGTGTGAATATGTGTCTGTGTATGTGTATGCATCCTTTGTGATGAAGTGTCATTACAAGAAATAAAACCAGGTCCGTGGTGAGGAATAACATTATAGATGCTGATACCTGGCAGGAAGATTTCATTTCCCTCTCTCAACACCTCATGAATTTTTCTGGTCACAGTATAATGTAGCAATAACAAGGGTGTCAGTCTCTGCAGGATTTGGGAATGTCGGGTTTGTTACAAGAGGTGCAAGACTCCTCAATCATAGCTTATTATACAGCAGTTTGGGTTATATATGTCTAAAATAAGAAGAAGCTTTCATTACACAGCTACAGTTATAATGCATCATGCTGTGGAAGTGCACATTCAGTGGAGAATACTTGTTTTCTTCCTTTTGTTTCCTCTCAAGGCATCAAGGCTTTTGAAATCACTAAAAGCTGATTTTGAGATACCTTTTAGGACCACTGCCTTAGAAAGCTGTTTAATCATGTTACTCACCGTGGGTATGAAAACAGATATGAGCCAGAATGCTAATATTTCCTTGGCAGTGAGCTCTGACAAAAGTCTTTTGGTACCTCTGGAATGGCCAGGCACTATATGTTGCAGTACTGTCTTACAGTGCTCAACACTACAACAGTAATGTGTACTCCATTCACTCATGTGCAAGCAAAATCTTGTTGCAGCTAGTATTAGAACCACAGAGGTGTTACCAGCATTTAAACAACCATAATGTGATTGATTTTGTGACTTGTCCAGATATTGACTTGTGTATTGGATCTGGAAATATAAAACATGTCTGGATACTTTTGTCTATACAGTGTAGATTGTAACACTGCTACACGACTTAAGGGTTTCAACACAAAGCAGAATGAAACCACAAGCTCAAATCTTTGAACTATTTATTCAAAACTAATAGTGCTTTTTATCATCGTTACATTGTAAGACAAGAACATATTGCAAAAAAAAAAAAAGTTGCTTTTGAAAGCCTCCCTTTCCACCTCTCCATGTCTCTGTTTTGCCCATCCACTGAAGCATCACGGTTACACAACAATAAATTACACAAAGGATCATGATGACTCTGTTGTTGTCTTGTCATATCACAGATAAACACTGTCTAATGTGCCTAATCTCCGTGGTTCTTGAGATGCTGCGAAAACAAACACTCCTTTCTGATACCTAACCATTTTGATCAATTTGTCAAACGTCACAGCAACTTTCCTTTTTAACACTTGTAGAAGCAACAAGAGGTTGTCCTAAGTACTTCAGTGTTTCTTCAACACTAATGCCAGTGTTCAGGGTTGATTATGTCGTTGAGGGAGCGAGCAGGTACTTCTGGGTTACCTGTGAAGGACAGAGGTAATGATGTGAAGGACTTTCGGGCGCACATCCTGTTTGGTTGTGGTGCTTTATTTTTTCATAATGCTGTCTCGTCCTGCTTTTCTTCTCTTCAGTATGTTTCGCTCTTAAAACTACTGTCTTAAAACTAGTAGCCAGGATTTTGGCTCACAGTCAGATGTCCCTCCTCCATCACATGCTTTTGTTTTTATATTCCCTCTGAATGGACAGTTCTGATGACCTGCAGCCCGCAGCCTCCTCAAACTATGCAAATGAGCACATTTTGTTTACACGGTGCAAATATGGGGCAATAAAACAATGCAGAGAGATACAGGGGAAGAGTACTGTGCACTCTATGGCTCTCTTGCCCCAGAGTGCTCGGTGAATTATTTATGAAAGTGCTGACAGAAGAGGAGCAGGTTCAACAAGGCGCGTTTCTCTGGGGGGCAACAACAGCCGACAGTCAGGTGGGACTCGGTTTGGTCTTGCGGCCTCTGGATTTTAATGATGGTCCAGTGGTCTCGTTATGCGAATCTACGGTGTAGCTTTTCTCCTGTGTCAGCTGAAAAGAGTGGTTGCGTGCGAATCTGTAATCTCTGCTGTGGCTCGACTCCCCCACCACCACCACCACCAATTTTTCCCCCCTCATGCTCTCTCGCCCCATCACTTCTACTCTCAGCTTTGCCTCTTTGAGTGTCTGTCTACGATCCTCTCCACCCTTTACCTTCTACGCTTTCTCATCTTGTTTTAATACATCCCGACTTCACTGTGTCTGTTTCTAAATTTCTCTCATCCCTTCTGCCCGCTGACTCCTCACTTCCATCTCATACGTCTCTGTCTGTCTCCTGCACACCCCTGACACTATCACTGATGATTGACAGTGCATTAAAGACAATGTAAATCATTGCTCTTAACCTACTTTAGCTAATTAGAAGTCTTTCTTATTATGTTATTGGATTAAGATGAAGGTGGAACAAAAGTAGCTTGGCCATGAAATCAGTCTGGTACTACTAAAAGCAAAGATCATAATCGTATATGATATCTAATATGAGTAAATGGGGACTTCGAATTGAGCTGGGGTGGGCTCACCTCTCCTGCTTCCCTGCAGCAACATCTGTTGTGAATTACAGATAAAGTAAGAACTTGAAATGCTACCTGACAATTAAATAATACATTTTTCGGGTGCACTTTGCCTCTGTTGAACACTGCGTCTCTGGAGCGACTGGAGAGTCGTGGGAGTGCTCAGTGGCAGGTTTTGATGGGTGAGAGAGATTAGCCTGTGAACCTTAAGGAGCTGCCCACAGGATTGTACCAGCAGGCAATGGATGTGGCCGCTGTCGATAAGACATAAAAACACTTCAGTAAAACTTTCATCCCTTTAGAGAAGCTTTTATAGTTAAACATCAGCTGTCTTAGCAGGTTCCAGAAACTTTTGAAGCCAAGGAATGGCTGATGAAATTGTTATATTCAGTGAATTATTGATGGTTTATTTTGGAATTTGTAGTTCTGAATTTACATTAATGATCTCTTTGTTCTTCTAGAGTCACCACTCTTTTATGGACACTTTCTGACAGTTTGTTGTCCTTTCAAAGTCAGGAATGTGACAAAAGACTAGTTTATGTATTTAATACTGTCCAGTAAATTTCACATCCATCAGAAGTAAATACACTGTTAGATCTTTGGAGTTGCTTATTATAATGAATAAGAATTTGACAGTTGATTTTCTAATCTACGCATGTTAAAACGGAAGAAAATGGCTTCAGTCACAAAAACATGCTTTTTTTAAGCTAGTCCTACATGTTGGTACTCACATGTAGTCACGCACAGCAGTAAAATGCTGATTGTTTAATGCTTTCTTGCTCACATATTGAAATTAATTAAACAAGCTTGTGCTTTCGCTTCCTGTCTTTGAGTATCATTTTAGTGTAAACCATTGCTATCAAGAAAGGTTACAATTCACATTTTGCGGCCTTCTGACACCAAGCGGAGCAGCGTTCTTCATAAGTGTGACGCTTTCCTTAATTAAATTTTGGATCGACCTCACTAAACTGATGCTGCCGCGCTGACAGTCCTGTTTTAAATTATTGCTTGATGTGCTTACCCGTACAGATTGAGGTATTGTAAAATTTTAGTGTTGTGATGACTCACTCCGTCTTTCTATCTTGCTTCTATTTCTCTCTTTGGCTCACATTGTCCAGGGTTTTTCACTGTCCTTGGTTCTCCTTGTTGCACACACAGGCATAATCACACATATGTATCTCCTGGTGTGATATAAAATATCTCCCTTTTCTTTCCCCTCTTGCAGAAAACTGTTTTTCCCCAAAAATTAGATTCTGATAATGGACACACCCAGCAAGCGCTGCATAAATGGCAGCTTTTCGACAGTTATCATTGAGCATGTACAACCACACTTACCGCCCTCCGCCTCCCACCCCCTTCCTAATGCACTGTGCCTCAGGGCGACTGCATAATCTGACAGCACCTCCGCTTATAGGTCCTCTCACTGTCAGATTCACCTCTCCAGAGGATGGACACATCACAGGCCTCAGCTACCACCATCTCCCCCAGGGCTCACTTGTCAACAGGAGCAGCACCTCCAATGTTTGACCTCAAGGGAGCAGAGGGGAGACAGGGACGAGGGATTGGACTGATAAGTGTAGATAGACGTGGAAGAGTAGGCAAAAAAAAAAAAAAACATGTTTCTCAAATAGGATTGCGGTTTTAGGATTTATTTTCTTTTCGACAGTGCTCTGATCCGAGGGATAAAACTTTGTTGGTTCGTGAATAGGTGAGAGATGAGGTAGCCCTCTTACTTATTCCTCTCATCTGTCACTATATTTAATAGGCTTTTAGGCTTTTCTGTGGTTTGATCCCCAACAACGGCTGCATGTTGAAGTGTCCTTCAAAAAGACTCTAAACCCCAAATTTCTCCAGAAGACTGTTCCCACTGTCTGTGGGAGTACGTGTCAGTGGATGAGCGTAGAAATGACATGGAACACTTGAAACGCTGTATCATTCCTGTTGAGCAGGTCGGCACCTTGCGTGGCAGCCTCAGCCATCAATGTAGAAGTGTGTGTATGTGTGTGTGTGTGTGTGTGTGTGTGTGAACGGGTGTTGTGAACTCAAAAAGCACTATATAAATGCAAGTCTATTTACCGTTTCAGGTTTGGTATTGGAGATTTTGAACTGTAAATTCTGTAAATTTTTGAGAAAATATACAGAAACAAACAACTACAGCATTTGTTATTTTTTTTCTTTGCAGACTGTTTCATTTGAAAATATTTATTAGTGTTTGATAACAAAAAAGAAAAGTCAGGAGGAAAAAAAAATACAATTTTGTGTAGAACTACAGAATCATCAGCACCATGACATTTAAGCTGGATAACTCAAAGTAAGAACATTCTATGAGTTACTCTCTGATTCCCACAGCGCTTGCTGAACAGAGTTGTGTTGCAGCTATAGGGCTGTGTTGTGCATAGACTTGTGTGGATTTATTGCAGTGTTTCTCAGCCTCTTTGGAGACCTAATGTGCCAGAGTGTTTTCCTTGGTTGGAGCTTAATGTGCTGTTTGTGTTTGCAGAAAACACACTTTGGAATCCAGCTTAAATTCTGCTTGCTGTGTTTTCCCATCTCCCTGTGTTGGGTACAAGTGCTCATACAACCGTGTTTACATGGAAGCAACGTCCGGCCCTTCACATCCCTGCTGTGTTCCACTCTAAAACCTGCTTCAAATTAACTGAACTTTGGCATGAACTGCCTCATTCAGCATGGCAGACCACATTTCCAACTGATTACAAGGGATTGTTCTTCTATATCACATTTCTACCATTGTGGCCAAATCTCGCTCCCTGCTGTGCATTTTTCACAGCACACATCTATTATTTCCGCCTTATTCCACTGCGATCAGATATGGCACATCCTTCCCGAAAATCCCCAACTTTAACCTTGTGAAAAAGCTTGCAGATTGAACTATCTCAGCAGTTCCCAGCATCTCTAAGCTGACAGAATGTCTTCATAGCAGTTCAGGGCTGCTCGGTGCCCATGGATCTGTGCGCCATCCGAGAGCTTGACAGGCGAGTGCGCAGGCGCCCACGAGTACGCGCACCAACACACATACTGTCGACAATCCCACGCTGTGGTGAGAAGCAGGGGGCCAATTATGGGATACTGTGACAGGGAACGGCTGGAGGGAAGTCAGTGTCCCCCCCCAGGCAGGCCACAGTGCACCCGACATACTGCCAGCACATCCACTGACAGTGATATGATCCCTATGATACCTCAGTATGGGGAAACAAAGGCACAATAGAAACCTTAAAGCTGTTGTGGAGGATATGATGGCGTTTTTTTTTTTCCTCAACAGACACCATAATCACATCATATTGAACTGTGCTGCACTGCACTCACTCGCCCACTCACTGTCTTTAGTGAGGTAGAAATTAGCTAATGTTTTCTCGTGAGAATGCCATCTCTCGGGCTAAAGTCGGGACCAGTGTCTGTGTGAAACATCTTCAACTTAGTCATAAAGTTCGAGGCAAGAAGTCAGACTTATAGAGGTACTTCCTATAAAAAAAAATGAAACTTAATGCAAAATAAGAACTTTAGTGAAGTCTACCATGAGCCAGCAGTTGGCCTCCACATTTTTAGTATCTTTCATACTGTATCTTTATGTGTCATACTGCAAGCATAATTTTAAAATCTGTAAGAATCATACACACACACACACACACACACACATATATATATATATATATGTATATATATACATAGACCAGGATCACCATGTCACAATCATGAATTCAGCAAAATGTGTGATAGTGTTAAATTACTGTACTAAAGCTGATTTACTCATTGACATTTAAAACTATGGCCTACTTTGAAAACTAATTGACTGCCCTGCTTTTCAGTCTGAGTGGCCAATATGGATCCCATGAAGAACAGCTTTTATTTTCTCATTTTCCTGTAAAAGGATTGAATGGAATTTGAAGGTTAGTTTTAGTGGCACAGGTGGAATTAAATGAAAGTTTGGCATGGTCACATGTATTCAAATACTCTGCACACACAAAGCCACCAATTGAAAATATGGATGCTGAAATCCAAAAACAGGAGACAATTCTCTTCGACACACAATGCATTGGGGGCTTTGGTTTTACAAGATGGCTCACTGCTTTTTAAATGCACACAAACGTCGACGCTGTGCTCATTCAAATGCATCTTTACTGTGTGTTTTTTTTTTCAAAATGAAGATTAGTGCTTCCCACAGGAGCAGAAGGTGGCTTATTGGGTGAGTAACTATGTTTTGACATAAACTCATACTGTAGGGAATGATGCCAAGACATGTGAGGTGGCAACAAGTGAGAGCGCTCAAAACAACCCCCCCCCCCCCCCCCCCCCGATTATCTTTACATGCCAGAGAAAATGAATTACCCTCCTCCTCCTCAAGATTAGATTAATAATATCACTTTGTGGGGTTTTTGGCCATAAGTTCTGCAGTAATGAATAGTCGAGAGGCTATTGGCTCTGGATTGACTGAAAAACATCTGAACACAAAACACCTCTCCAACATTTTCACAAAGGTTTGATGAAGCAGATTTAATTCACTGGCAACTCGGCAAAGATGTTGCACATGTAGTGCTTCTTGAGGAAAAAAAACATTCACCTCATACTGTTAGAAAGTAGCTGCCAGTGATGTGTACTGTATCTTTGTTTTGGCAGCTGTGTAGTTTTCTTCTTTCTGCGATTAAGTGGCCAAACAGGCAACATGACATTATGTCCAGGTATTTCTAGTGGAACTACAATGACAATTGACAGCACAGACATTTTCAGCCCAAAATCCAAAGTGCAGAGGCTTGTTTTTCCACTCAACATTTTGCACAAACATTCAGTCATCTTACAGAGAGAAATCCATAGCAGATGCCGCGAAGATACCAATTTCTGTGCCGACAGTAGACTCAAAAGCCCAGAATTCAATGTAGCTGCACCCCTCACCTTTCCTTAAGCAGAGAAAACCTCTCCTCCTCCTCCTCTTTTGCTCTCACCGCTGCTCCATCTGCCCACACGTTAAGTAGAACCCACAGCCAAACACAAGAGAGTCAAGCTAAATCTTAACATGTAGAGAATCATTACCATAGGAAAAGTAAGCAGAAGGTTGATTAAAAAAAAATTAAATTGTAATACAATTATATAATGTAGACTGATGATATTCACCAAACTAACACTCTACCTAGATAACAATAGGATTTCAACTACAAGGGACTCTACTTGCTTAGTCTGCAGGAGACAGTTGAAGAAAGTGATGATATGCTTGTGTATTTTTTATTTTATTTTATTTTTTTTGCGAAAATCAGCATTTCACAGCTCATCACACTCTTTTGTAATTTGGCTATAACCTCATCAGCATTGTTGTAAATGCAAGGCAAGTCAACAAACAGAATACTTGAGTACCCTTAATTATGTGAGGATATCATGGTGCCACGGACCTGACACATTGCAGCACAACTCAAATAATACATACAGTGTAAGAGATACTGTTCGACATTTTCCCATAAAGTAAAGCCTCCAAATACAAAGAACTGAAAGGGAAATAGCTTTCCTATGGGATTTTTCAAGGCTCTAACATAGCACGTTTTGTGAACATTTTGTAAATTCATCCTTTCAAAACTCAAATTTAGTGCACAGCCTTGTTTCTCAGTGACAAACAGGCCTTTCCCATTGGCACAAAGAGCTGTATATGTGCCTGGCCGCTCCAGCGCCCCCTGCTCCTTCATCTGCCGCCGCTGGCACAGAGTCTTCAGTTGCTAAAGCCACCCAGCTCCCAGAGACAGGGCATACGTTTGTTCCTCTTTCAACCAATCACAGCAAGGCTTCGGATTCCCCTGTTTATTCTCTCTCCTGTATATCCTTGTCTGTGTGTGTTTCCTGTCCCTATACACTCTGTGCATCTTGTGTAGCTTGTGCCATCTGGCCTTCTCTGTGACCCCATCCTATACACTCTCCTTTCCATCTCACTGCATCCCTTGCGGTCCCCCTGCTCCTGCAGGTTAAACACCAGAGACCGTTTTGGTTATGTGCTCACCTGCGGAGCTCTACTGTATGTTTGTTCTCGCTGCACTGTGCAGTCCTCTATTGATTCAATATACATTCCTGCTTCAGCAATCCTCCCGCCAACCCCTCACCACCCTCAGTGTGCCCTGCTGCACTCTCTCAGTAATGGAAATGTTTCTTGAATGGTCTTTCAAGGCCACTGTGGATGTGACTTAAACTCTTGTGCGCATGTGTAGTAATGCATCAGCAATGGAGTGTCGTGAGATCCTGCAAGACAATTGCATTGTTCATTTTGCGCCCTTCTAAGGTAAATAAAGGATGAACTTTGTGAAAATGCCATTAGAAAAAAGAACAAAAAATGTCCTTCAACCTGAGTTGTATCATTGTTGTGGCCACTTGAGGGCAGCAGAATGACTCAACCAAGAAGTTTTGAAGTTGCTACAACAAGAAAAAGAGCTGAAAGACAGCACAAAGCCCTCTAGAGCTGTGGGTAAATATAGGGTCTGGTGATCTCAGTCTTGCATACTAACACTGTATTTGAATCAGTCTTTTTTTTTTACACTGTTGGGTGACATTAAGTCTCTCAGTAAGGTGTTGCTCCATCACTCTCCAGAACAGCTTCATTACTCCTTGCCATAGAAGTGTCTGAAACTCTACTGGAGGGATACGATGACTTTTGTTCCATCTCGATTCATCGTTTCCAACAAATTGAAAGCTGTGGCAGCACTTTTTAGGAGGAGTTAACTTCATGGTTTTTTTTTGTGACATTCCAAGAAATGTATTTATAGGTTTACCCAATGTACCTGAAGGATTGTGTCAGTCTCATCAACACTTGTCATCATGTCAGTTATTTATGTTACTGTGGTAGCTTGCCAGATATGTGGGAAGACAATGTACCAATTTTTGTAGGCTTTATTGCTAACCAACTGAAATAGCCTTTTATCATTAAAGGCTATTTCAGTTTTCAGTTTCAGATTTTGTAGGCATTAAAGTTTAATGTCTACAAAAGCAGGCATATTTGAAGAGCTGGACAAATCTAAGATGTAGGTGCAGCTTCAGATCCTGAACCAGGCAGTGATCTAAATGAAGATCTCCCTCACTGTATGTCCCGTCTCCTTAATTGCATCCATTGTTCTTCCTGACGATTTATTCAGGTTATTACCGTGATTAAACACCTGTCTGTGAAAAGGCCGAGCACAAAACGTGTTTCGTGTCTTCTGTGTGAGTAGATGTTGACTAATGTTGTCAAAGCATATAGTGTTTTTTAATAGGTCAGAATTTAGACTGTGGCCTAAACCTTCAATAGAATATCCTTGTGTTTTAGTGCTTGGAAATGTTCCATCTTTAATGCATTAACCTCTTTGGATTAAGCTAAAGGGGACGGTGGTCCATTTATGCTTGCTGTGATTGCTTCCTAAACGGCCTCGAGTCAGAAATGTTCATTTTCTTGAAGAGCTCACTTTCTTAAAGGCTGTGCGCTGCTGCAGATGTCAGATAATAAAGTATATAGATGTCAGATAAGACTAGAAGAGTGAAAACACAGTACTTTTTGCTTGGAGCATCCCAGAAGAAAATGATAACCTCTCCTAAACTGTCCACGATTGGTTCGAAACTATACTTTAGGTGAGTAAAAGTGCACTTGTTTTCAATTGCTGCTTGTGTTTTTACTTTTTATGGCCTCCTAAAAACAGGTATTTGTAGATTCATGCGAGTGTGTCTTTCTGAGTTTTTGAGCTGCTAAACAAGCAGGGATCATTACCCGTGGAAGACGTTTTCCTTGAATATCTTTCCCTGCGCTGTGAGCAGCTTTCGCACGGCTCTATAGACATATTTGAGTGGGCGGCTGTGCAAACATCAGGACTCGGCGGGTCTCAGCTGTCCAAATGACAGTCACACATTTACTTTGCTGTGACAGTCACACACTTAACACAATCTGAGTTACACTAATGCATCCTTGCACACAGATGGAACATGCGCAGTCACCCTGCTGACAGTCTTAGTTACCCATCTCAACCTGATATGCTTACGCTGAGCTCTCCCTTCAGCACTTTGCTCTCCATAGGCCACTTTGAGACAGCTAACACACTGCAGCCCTCAGCCAGGTTAACCCTTTTCACACGTGCCTTATATACCCAGAATGTGCTTTAAACCAAGGTTCTTGCCTTGTTGCAAAAAGGAACCCTGTTAGATGATGTTACAGTCTGGAGGGATGGAGTGTTCCAGGGGTTCTCTCACAGTCACTTCAACTTAGAATCCAGCTCTTCAGTGTGCAGCAGAGAATGAATTAAAATACATCTATTGTTGTTTGTTTTTGCCTGATTTTTTTCTTGGCTTCGGTAAGAATTTGTCTTGTTCTGTATAGCCCTTTGACAGAAATAGTCAAAGAATGTGAGTCTTTAATGGCATAAGGCAATTTGTTGCCGTGGTACTGTATGGTTGTATGGCTGTATAAACATGATTTGACGGTGTACCAGAGTCTATATTTGAGCTGTCTGCAGCTTCACTTAGTTTGTAACAAACCAGTACGAGCAGCTACTCACTTCCAATCGAATATCTTATAGCCCCATGAATCCTCGCGTTTTGGGTTTGTTGCCTGTTGTTTTTCATTTTTCTCAAAAGGTATCCTACCGCTGGTATAATAGACGAGTCGCCGTGGACATAGGTCTGAAACATGCAGCATTTGCGTAGCAGTTCAGACAGCACAACAGAGCATTCTTGCCGGTGGTGTTTATTGCGTAGATACACTGCAGCTGGTGCCCGGAAATCAAACTGGTGAACATGTTCACTTTGTATCACGTTGGCTCAATCTGCAGCACTGTCAACTTGCTTACATTAACCAAATGAAAGAAGTGATTTCTTAAAAATTAGATACACACAGCAGGCTGAGCATTGAGACAGAGGGAAATGTGTGTGTATTGTTGCTAATCTCGTTCCTTCCTTTTATAGACTTACCAACCATCCTGTGGCTTTTAGTGGTAAACCTCAATTGATCTGCAACTTCTTTTCTCACACTCATCTGCCAGACTAATGAAAGTTTCAGCTGGAAAAGCCAAAATTACCTTGCTTGCAAAACTGCAGTAAAGCCTAAAGAATACTGTTTTGAGTTACCTGTCCTTCCTTGGACATTTGTGTCTGCCAGTGAGCTGACTTTGTGCTTCCCTTTTTTCAGCAAGGTTTAACGAATGCATCTGGATCATTTCATCCTCCAGAGCAGCCCTGCCTCTGAGAAATGTTTGAATAACAAACTCCAATCTGTCAAATGTTTATTTTGAAATACATCCACCAAGCCTCAGTCCCTTCCTCCACGCTTCAGTTTCCTTCCATTCACAGGTTCATATCCTCGCAGCACCAGACACACTGACAACCTGCACTGCACTGATTTAAAGTAACTCACTGTTACTTCTCTGCAAGAGCTTTGTGCAGTATATCTTGGCTAGAAAATAGCTGCACTGACGACATCAGTATTAACTTGCAAACCTTTATGCTTCAACCTTTCGACCTCATTTTTTGATTTGTCATGATTTTTTTATTTGATTGCCATGCTCTGCCATACTGCATTCATTATTTTATTTTAAAATTATGGTCCAACAGTGTGCAGGCTAAGAAAACTACTAAACTACATCAAATATTTAAAAATAAAGATTACCTATTGATCTATTAAGATAACATGGTAATTTATTGGCCAAGCAGAGGGAAAATTAACCCATACAACATGCTTGTTCATAATATTAATGTGTTGTATAGGCTGTAAGGCAGTTATTTCGCCCACAGCAATTTTTCTTTCTTATGCACTTCTTTCTTTTCTTATGCTTACAGTAAGTACATAATGAGCTATCAATCTCAGCCTTTTTTTTTGCATTACTTGAAGCTCACTCTCTCAACTTTATTTTACATTACTTTATTTTGTTCTGGACTTCTCTCCTTGCCGGCAAGTTATGTAGCATTCAGGTGTTACAGCTGATGCAAATTGATATAAACACAAATTAATTGAGCTTCTCTTCAGTTTTTTCCAAGAGCTCCTTGGTGACCGTGGAATTACCTCCTGGGGTACAAGCCCCCCTGGTGGGGAATCACTGCTCCAAGGGAAAACTGGCATCTTATTTACCTTCATTTGGTTATCTTTGAAGGAAAATTACCAACAAGTGGACAGGATGGCTTCAAGTAACCATAGTTACAGAAGCTGAAGGATAGGATCAAAGCTGTTGGTAAAAGGTCTTTCTGTTGTTTAACACACAAAAACACACAAATAGATTGACAAAAATTATTCACAAAGTTTAAATAATACAATACAAATAATACAAAACGGCCAGCCCTCCTTTGGAACAAATCCATTTAGGTTAGAACCAGGTTTAACCTTCCTCAGATGGGTGTTAACCCAGAGAGCTCCACTGTTAGCTAAGAATCATGTGTAAATAAAATTGTGCAGTGAAAGAGTTCCTGTTCTTGCTCCTGTCATGCAATTCTAAGGCCCTTTCTGCACTACTTATGGGACATTTTTAATTCTCAAATGTATGGGTTCATATATGCCTGATCTCACTGTTTGGCCAATTTTTTATGCAGATGTGTGCCTGTTTCCATACATGGATACATCATTTATTACTTGCTTACCAATACATGCAATTGCAACAGCAAAATAGAAAAGGAGGCACAAATAGAGCCCTCTTGAGCTGTTTGTGAGACAGAGATAGTCTGGCACTAGCTTTGGGGATAGCTTCCTGTCGTGCAGATTGGTTCCAGTCTGTGAGAAAACCAATATGAAGTTTTGGGGCAGCGATAGCCGAATGGAAAGGGACTTGCATTTGTGTTTAAAAGTGCAGCTTTTTCAAATCCCCATAGCAGAAAGAAAACTGTGAAAACTGAAATTCATATTTCATGTTCCTTCCATACCTCAGATAAACTGCTCTTGAGCAAGGCATTTAACCCAAATGGCACCAGCAAGTGATACTGGAAGACCGCAGCAGGATCGCACGCCTTGCTCTCACTGCAGAAAACTCTGCCAGGCTGTCACTGTGAATGAAAGTGTGTTGTTAGTCAACCTGTCTGCTTGAATAAAGTTTAGACTGTGGCAGTGGAGTGTCACTCCAAGTTTCTTACAGGCAAGTAGTTTGTTAGCTGTGCTAATGCATTTCTTGTTGATAAGCCATGCTGTCCACAAGTGAAAAGGGCAGCTCTCAAACAACAGTGATAAAATACTGTTAATAAAATAAAATACTGAAATACTTATTTATTTTATGTTCCACTGAAGTGGGGTTTCTGTCATTTTGGTGACTTAGTTAGCTATTCACTCACTTATATATGTATTGATATTTATTAACAGCTTGTAAATATTCATATGTATTTTTTGGGACTATCCCAGGCAGAGCTACTGACAGCCTTTTCTGTCATTTAGTATTTTGTTGCATACCACATGTTCCTAATTAGGGGCTTGGACTCTCTAGGGGCTGGTGAGACTCTGATGATCAGTGGAGCAGAAAACTTCCTATTATGTCTGTTTTTTGTGATGCAATATTTCTAGCTGTCTGATTTTCCAAAAAAAAAATGCTGTAGAAAAGTCATCGATCGACTGTTTACTGCTCTGCATATGTAGTCTCATAGATTTTTTTTTTTTTTTATGAGTCACAAAAATATGATGTTAGCATTGTAACATGTGACGGCCCCTGTGGATTTCTTATGCCAACTCATTCCCAATGTCTTGGGGCAAATCCAGCATCTGTCACAGTGATCAGGGAACATGGACAAATCAGTAATATTAGGTGGCTACGTATGATCCACACAGCTGTTCCTTACCAGCCTAGTCAACCTGTCACTGTCTCAGCTGATACTCCCATCCTGCTGGCTGTCTGTCAATCCTGGGAAGAGAGTGAGACACCCGGTGACATCAGCATATGCCCTCTGTTTCTACGCATCTTTAAATAGCTTCGAGACTCTGAGGCTAACGCACATTAGCCTTGTTTATATCACAGAAAGGGCACAAGTTGCAGAAGGTCAAGACAGTAAGTGGTCTGATGAAAGTGTCACTCTGGGGAAATTTCATCCTCGCATAGGCGGAGGGTCAAAAATGTCGACTGGCAGTTTTGTTCTGATAGCCCTAACTTGAAAGATAATGTGCAAGGTGGCAGAGAGGTGCGGGGGACGGAGGATGGACTACAAATGCAGAGAATCATAAATCTTTCTTTTGATCACAGATAAAGATGTGGGTGGATTTGTTGTCTTCGCCAGCATGCCTTTGGAAGTGTGTCATGTCATTTGCTGCATGCCTCCCTCCTCCTGACAATCATTTCTCGGGCGGTCTTGTCTCTCTGCATTGTTATCTTCTCCTCTATGAATAAAATGCATGAGACTGACTTTAGAAAGGGTGATGTCAAAACAACACTCTTTTCGTGTTAGTTTTGTAGCATTGACCTTTGATGAATCAGTGCAACCTCTTATGATGAATTCTTCACGACAGCAGCTGCGAGTGAAGCAAGTGGACACCACGGCAAATCCTGGTATGAGTGAAACTTGACGGCTTCACAGTCAGATGTGCCATAATGACCGATGAAGGCATATCATTTTCTTTTTTTTTTTTTTTTTTCCCTGGTGCTGGAGCAAGCAATTTTGGCCATTTACTTGCAGGACGGACTTTGCCGTAGGCTCTTAGTTCCAACAGCCAGTCGATAACAGCAATAACCACGAGATACAAATGCAGGTACAAATGGTCAAATGGTACCTTATTGCATTTTGAAAAATTAATAAAATGGCAAGAGCTCTTAACCTACCGTGTTTTTCCACATGATATTGAATTTCCTCATCATTTCACAACACGTAATAATTCGAAAAGACCCACCACGTAAGCTACATATAAATGCCTGTATTGTCCTCCAAACAAAGAAAACGTGACCTTTAACTGTACAGCGGAATTGTTCAGAATCTTGTACCGATGCTTTAACACAGTGTTAGATGCTAATTCATTTATTATTATTTGCATTTCCAAGAATATTTTTACTGACATTCAGCTGAAACTTGGACCATTTACAGTACACTCGCAGTTGTTGCTTAAACCGATATTCTACTGCATGCCGCTCTGCCTGAGATAGTCTGAAAGACTTCACAATGCATCTGTCTTGTTAGTGCTCAACTCACTGCCGTGCAAGCCATCGTATTTTTCTATAAGAGAAAAGAACAAATGCTTGGGGTGCCATATGGTCCAGGATCACGCAGAGAAGCAGCTTGAAGACAGTAACCATTACGATCAGATTAGATTCCATTATAGTTTGTCTGATGGGGCACTCAGGGCCACAAGCTGCAATTAAACTCTAAATAAAATATTATTTTCCAAGCCTCTGTGTATGCAGTGGGAGGAATCCAAATTCTTTTAGTAATGCCTCATTTAGGATCCACGTTTTTCCCATTTGGGCACTTGGGCTCATTTAGGACTGCGACACCCATACTGTAGCTGCAGTCTTTGGCAGTAAAGCCCAGTGTGTCGGACTGCAGGCCTCATTTAAGGTTGGACAACAGTCTGTGTGTGTGTGTGTGTGTGTGTGTGTGTGAGAGTGTGTTTGTGTGCATACAGCAGAGCAGGATTGCTTATTACTTCCTGCCTTTTTATAGACATCAGCAGTGTTGTGTAGACAAATAGGTGTGTTAAGCAAAGACACCAGCTTGATTACACGGATCCATACAGCAGAGTGATCAATGCTCACTTTGATGCTGCCTGACCCAAAGAGTTCATCACTCTGGCTGACCTTTCCCTCGCCCCACAAGTCACACCACTCCACTGTTTGTTCCCATCAGGCCTTCATTTTGTTATATCTGTCCACAGCAAATGGCTGAATAGATTAGTGAGCGCAGCACAAGAGAACGTCTCTCAAATGAAGAACTACAGAATGCCGTCACTCCTTGTACAAGCTTGTAACAGAAAAATGAATTTAATCGAATCTCTTTAGTGATGAGCTTTAATTGTCTTGTCTCTCACTAGCTTCATAATCAAATGAATCGTGTCATTTTTTATGAAAGTATCTGAATATTTCTCATTATCTCTTTGACTTTTATCTGATATCTATCAACCAGCCACTTTTTTCACTGATAGTCTTGACATTTTGAAGTCCTCAATGTTCCACTAACATACACTAACCAACATTACTATCATTAACTTTGTCCATCTCGGATCCGCATGTGTCTCTAATCCCATTATTTGCAATCAGTGTTTTCGGTTGAGCATAAATGTCAAGAGCGCAGCTGAAAGCCGGGCACAGTGGGCGCTAGAACAAAGCAGCCCCTCTGCACCAGTCTGCAGTTTTCTTAGCAATTTTCCTGTTAATGACCACTATAACAGTGGGAGGGCAGGATGTAAATGTGTGGTTGGCGTTAAAGCACAGATTTACTCCGAGGTGTTCGACTGTTGAGGATTGGAGGCCTGTTGTCACATGTGAGTGGGCAGTTTAATTTTGCATCAAGCAAAATGTCCCTGTTGATGGATGAATTCAGCTCAGTAAGGCGGCTGATTTGCGATTTAGATCCTGATTTGAGGCTTTCAGTAATGAGTATCTGATGATACAAAGACTGATTGATTACAGACAGCAACATATGAGGTGCATTAGGCCTCAAACGCGCCCATATTAAGTTTAGGAAAGCAAGTTTTAGAAGAAGAAAATTGTTTTCAATTGTAATTGCATTCAAAGGGAAAGCTAATGAGAGAGTGAATAAATATGGATCCCTTTTAAAGATTTGGGAATTGCAGCTCTGCCAGATAAGATGTAAATCGTGCAATGGGGTTTAAGCTTTGCAAAGCAACTCCATTCAAAATACAGACTGATGAGGAAGTGGATCTGTTTGTTGCAGAAACGATTGGAATTTCTGGGGGATGACTTTCTGTATTTACAGTTGTATCACCTGAAAAGAATGCTGACATCGGTCTGTAAGAACTCCTGGCTACAGTCACTGATGGAGTGTCTTTTCATGTCTAATACCAAAGATTTTTTTTTTTTTTTTTTTTGTAATATTTATGCAGGGCAACTACAGTATCCACAGCAGGTTATGGAAGATTGTGGGTGTAGCAAATAAACTATGGGTAGGGTGGGATAGGTTTGGGTTTGAGTCACTGTTACAGTTAAGTGCAAACAACGTTAACAGATTACGATCCCCCTGTACATAAATTAGATGGGCTGTATGCCCTTCAGCAACCTCAACCTTCACATACTCACTTTCCGCTTAAGACACATCACTTTCTGCATTAGCACTGAATGTTGTCACTGGACTTAAATGATGCGCTGCAGAACTGTCCAGTGTTTGAGTATTTCAGATGACTTATGGCTTAGGTTCTTGTGTTTGGCCACAGAGAGCTCCATCCCCAGTGGTGTTACAGTACCACCCTAAACCCTTCTCAACACACATGCACACCCACCAACATAACCAACGCTCATTTCCCTGCTGTGTTGCCTTCTCTGTGTGTGTGTGTGTGTGTGTGTGTGTGGCCCGGGCTCATGCTTTTCATCGCCTCCACTCCTCTCTGTGCGGCGGCATCGCGGAGGTGAATCCTCTGCTGCCAGGAAACAGAATAAAACAATGGAGTCAGTGAGACATAGCAAGGCTAATGGATTCACCGCCGCCTCTTCCCCACCTTCGCTTTTCATGTGCAAAAGTATTCATCGAGTCTTGATGGCGCCAGCCATGCATGACACTGATTCATTTAAATGGCCTGGAAAAAAAAAAACGAGAATCTTTCACACACCTGCAGAGTTGGCAGAAAACAATTCAGGAGGGGTATATTGAATCAGCATTTTTATCTCAAAATGGTGCAAACGTTTGTTTACTGCTTTAATGCTTTGTGCTATGGCTCTAGTGTGGTTTTGGTTGAATTTTGCCGGCGATGATTATATTCAGCTCTGCATCCTCGACTGTCACGCACAGACTCCTTTTCCACCCTACAACATGGCAGGCAACATCAGCTCGCATGTAAATAAGAACTGTTTGAGAAACCAAGCCGTTCCGTTGACTCCACAAAAGAGAATTTCAACAACCAACCAAACTATATTCAGCATTTTTTTTTTCTTAAATGAGGGAGAAAACATCCTCTTTTTCTGTGTTCCAATAATAAAAGTTTACACAGAGTTCTTAAGTTGTGGTCTGAATCAGCTCTAAATTATGGATCAGGGCAAAGACACAGAGCTGAAATCCTACTGTGTATTCAAACTGTATCTAGTTAGAATACCAGGCTGATAGATTGTCTTTTTTTTACCTTTATCTTCTCCTTTAGCAATCACAGAGTATAAAGCAGTACTTTCCATTTGAACATAAATATAATTCAGTAACTTCTGGATGTGTTTGAGGGAAGAATGGCTTTGTGTTGTTATGTTTTCTTCCTGTGACTGGAGTGCCTGTGTTTTCTTTTGTCTTTTTTCTTTTTTTTTTTCAACACATTAAGTTTTCATAGACCCCTCAAATGCCTCACTTAGCATCCAGCTATTGTAATGGAGAAGTCTGGGATGAATTTTACAGCTTTCAAAAAATGGTCCAAAGCATTCTTGTCCATATGAAAACATCCCCTGTATTCAAAGAGAGTTTGGAATGCTTTCATGCAGTGTGAATAAATTGCTTTTGCTCCCCTTGAGTTGAATATAAACGGACACATTATTCAATTTGAATTGCTGTATAATATTCAGTGGCTTAAAATACAGTGAGGCTGGCAGGGTAATTTGATAACTTGGCACCTCTATCAAAAACCGATATGTTGAATATTCTATTTTGTGTAGTTAAGCAGCAAAATATGCTTCACTGGGCTATTTTCAGCTCAGGTAGCATTGTGAGTAAATTGGTTGGATACAGACGCTGTGTGGCCTCGCTTTGCTTTGCTTTGATGACACCTAAGATTAAATGGGTACTGTTGGCTGAAATTCAAAGCTCTGCAATTTGGGGACTATACAGCGTGCAAACCTGCCTTATATGACACACTTTGAAGCTTTTGGCCAGAGTTGTTGTATTTTTGTTTCAGTGATAAGCCTCAGACGTACTTGCTGTACAGTCCAAGCAGAAGGCATTAAGACAGTCACGTTGTTCTGACATGTGACATGAAACAATGACTGAGGCTAAAGTGATGACTTTGAGTTATAATTGGATTCAGATCCATACTGTGACCATGATGTCTCACAGATTTTTACGCATTTGTCCCTGACCTTGTGGCTTAAAAAATAAACTATGGAGATTCCTTTCCTGCAAAGGTCCAACTGTGAGAGCTTGATGTGAAGTATAACTGCCCCTCAACTGATGTGTTAGACTGCTGAGGACCAGACTGAGAGCAAAAAAGAAACAAGCCAAAAACACACTAAAATATTTAATGTTCCAGAACTTTAAGTTTGAGGTTAACTGTCCATGTACTTTCCCTCAAACTATCCACCTCATGTGGAGGTAACCTGCCTCATATTAAAACTAAGAGAGCACAGAGCTAATTTGAAGAAAAAAAACATGTCACTGGCCTGCTCCGATGTGACTGTGCTGTGTGTAATGGGTGCAATGAGGTAGGGAGAGGTGCTTTCCAAAAAAGAGAATAAGAGGTTGCTGTTATATTGTATTGTAATATATGTTATATTGTTTCTATGAATTTCAGTTTCGGGATAAATGCCAAACAACCGCCAAGTTAAATACAGCTCAATGTGTTCTCAGAGCCAGGTCCATCGTATAGATTTCCTCTCTACTGACTCAACCAACAGCCTGTTCTGCAAATTGGAGCAGAGTTATGTCATTAAAATTCAAATCATATGTTAGTCATTATTAGGTTTGCTTGGCTAGGTTTCATTTGATCATTTTTCTGCCTGTTAAAAGATCAATTTCTTGAAATGGTGATTGGTAAATAAAAAAAAAAACCAAAACATTCAGTTATGCACATAATTCACTGCAATGTGCATGAAATTGTGAACTTTGTAAAATAATTCATAAAATTGTGTTTGACATTGTAAATGCATTAAGGTTTGGTGTTATTCCCATCACACGTGCACGCGCACTTGCACGTCAGCCAGTGTGCAGCGACTTGAATTTGTTCTTCACACCAGAGAATTGCGGTGCAGTTTCGGATGATCATTCCCCTGTGCAACAACCCTGTTTCTCTGGTGCATTAAAAGTCACAAGAGTGGAACAAATGGCACAGTTTCCACAATCATTCCGAATTAATGAGTCTCTCCTGCAAAGAAATGCAAATTTCCAAACGCTAGATTGCTTCCTAAAACAGGACTGAGGGAGAAAAAAAAACATAAACATTTCTTTCAGCCATTTTAAAAACAGGCTTAACATGCTTTGCTCTGGTATTACCCAGTTTCACACAATTCTCCCCCCTTCATAAGAGAAGTTTTATTGGCTTTGGGGAGTCAGCAGCGGGTTAGTATGTGGAAAATCAGCACAGTTTGACATTTGTGCCATGCGGCAGTGCAGTGAAGTTACGCAGCTTCCTATTTGTTTCACTTTGATATCATTGCTTTGTTATGTGGGACATCCAGCGTCAAGAGATCAACTATGTTATAGACAAAAACACTAAGCCCAAAGAATGAAAGTTATTTTGACTTTTGTATCATGCAGTTTGCTTCCAGTAACACATACTCTACAGCTGTGCTGAAACATTAGAACTCAGGCAGTTCATATTTCTGAATTATGGTCATTTTTTTTTTTGTTGTTGTTTCAAGATGGCTACTTTCAACAGTTGCACTTCCTCTGAATGAAATGGGTGACGACATCTTGTGAGGTGATTTGGGATACTGTCAGAACTTTTCTCACTTGATTTCATATCCTGCACATTTGAGCCCCTCATAGGTGTACAAGACAAGACAGATTTTTGGATATTAAACTTCCTTTATCCACCTGCTGCGACACTCCTCCCACACTGCAGCATGCTGTCAGCATCAATAAAACATCCTCCTCCCAAGAAACAAACACCAGAAGGAAGAAAGCAAGAAGACAATGCGTAAAAAGCCGGAAGCAGATGACTTTGATGCTGAACTTTTTTGAGGCCGGGCCAGCCAGCAGTTCATACTTTCATTTCTTATTTATTACGGAGAATACTGCTGTGTCAGTGTGTGCATGTGCTGGTGAGGGATGACGCGATCGGAGCCCGAGCTGCTGTCGACTCCATGTCGGGCATCCAGATCTCAACAAGGACTTGGCCTGTACCCCAGAGATGCATGATGCGTGAGACAGAGATGTTTGATATAAACTGTCACATTGCTCTGCTGGTGTCTAGCACATAATGTGCCACCAGTCAGGAAGAAGCAAGCGCAGGCCTTATTATGAGGGGGGACCACGTTTGCTCCTGCAGTGATTAACCTTGAGCTGCTGTCCACTGTGGCGACCCAGCAGGTTTCTTCAACTTTGAATAATGACAAACCCACTTTAGAAGGAATGCCCCTGACATGTAGCCCAGCATGCATTTGTGTAGTTAAAAAGCACTGCGCAACAAGGTCGTCAGTCTAACTGTAATCACTGCACCCCCCCCCCACCCCCAGCTTGCCGAAACCAACAACACCAGAATCAGCAAATGACGCGAGCAGAAAGGCAAATGGAAAATGTGTCATTGGCATTCGTCCATTAGTCAACAAATCAGCACACGGCACAGGATGGATGGCTAATGCGGGATTTGTGGCCCTGCGTGACACCGTGTAATCCAGCGCCAGTGCTGTTTTCCTCACCTGTTCATTAGCAGGAGACAGGGGCTTGTCCCATCATCCCATAGCTGCCTCTCCTTTTTCTCAGCTACACGTCTCACTGCTGTGAGCCTGGATGGTGAGTGCCGAAAACAACAGCTGCGCTTATCTGTATATTGCACATATACATGCTATATGCTATGGTGTGCAATACTGTCAGCTGGGTTTATGGGCCGGATGGGTTTGCATGGACAACGCAGTCTTGCAGTGCATTTTTCCAGTTTTTGCAGTGTTTGGCTCACTCCTGTGCTAGCGGATTATCGAAGATTTACATGGTGCTGTAATAAGCAAGTCCTTCACCTTGGGACCTTTTTTAATCTTAATTAATTTCTGATAATTCCTCATTAACATTACAGACATAAGGGGCTCCATTGCTAAGAAAAAAACATGCTAGGCCACATTTAGAGCAAGGCTGAGCTTTAATTCTACCCAAGAGACAAAACAAAAAAAATTCAGAGATGATGTGATGGCACGAGTGTTTTCTTTGTGTGTGCGTGTGTGTGTGTGTGTGTGCAGATCCAAAGAAATAATGTGAAGGCAACACAGAAACAAGTGAAGACGGTTTAAAAGCATGCCTGCCTGTCTTTTTCCTCTCTTTTTCTCCTTCTTTTTCGACTTGACCTTGCAGATGTTCATTAGAGTCAAGTGATTTGGCAGCAGTGGCTCACATTCCTACCTGGAGTCGTCCTCTCTGTAGCAGGTAGCTGAGTAATGACTAGTGGCTCTGAGTGACATTATGGAATGGCGTTTTTGAACAGTGAGAATGGAGAAGGGAGAAGGGAGAAAGAGACACTCGAGTCAATTCATAATTCATGCTCTGCAGATGATCTGTGAATAGTGGTAAACAGGCTTTTATGGCTTTTAAATCAACTATATTACATGCCTGCATGAAAAAGAAAATGACCAATGACTCCACTGTTGGTGCAATTCAACTTGTGACTTGTGGCTAGCAAAAAAAATGAGACGCCTTATGAATGGGAAGCTTGACTTTGTTTTGATATTTGTTTGGAATGTCTTTCATTGCTGTTGACGAGGGGAATATTGTACCGGGGTGCACCATTAGGCACTAGAAACATCGACAATAACTCCTCTTTGATGATTGATTATGTGGAAATAAGGCCGTGGTGTGACAGGCATCAGTTTAATGGTAATTGTATTGTTTTTTCATGAGGAAACCTCCATCGGAGAAGCAATATATGGGAAGAAATGAGTTTACATCTCGCATCACAGTGTGCATTATGTAGATGTTGTGGTGGATATGAATGAAAGGATTTGTGAAGCATTCTTTCCCTCCTGTATTGTATTTCAGATGTGTTTTATAAGCTGGCTAGCTTGTTTTTGATTGTGCATGTTGGCAGTATTCAGCATCTGCCAAAATGGCACTGAAGGCTGTTTTGTTCTTGTACCCCCCCCCCCCAACTCCTAAGTTATTTTTAATTTGTAGTCGTCCCCCCACCCAAAAAAAAAAAACAACCACATTTCCCCTCCATTTTTTTTCCTTCATCTTCTCTCTGTAATAAGAAATGTGTGAATTTTTTATAATGTTATATAAGAAGCCCCGGCACCCCCAGAGACCCATGTCCTGGTTCTGGTGTGTTCAAAACAAGCACACGAGAGGAAGAGCGCAGAACAGACATAGAAGGGAGAGAGAGAGAAAGAGAGAGAGAGAGAGAGAGAGAGAGGATGGGGGGTGGTAAAAGTTAAGAGAGGTTTCAGTGAGATGGAAATGACTGGAGAAGAGGAGGAGAAAGGATTGCAGAAGGGGAGAGTGGAAGGAAGAGGAAAGAGGAGAGCAGGGAGAAATAAGAGGAGCAGGCGAGGGGAGAGGATTAAATGAAAGCAGGAGAGAATGCATGCGGTGGAGGAGCCTGTGGGGGGAGATCTTCCCATTAAGAGGCACAGCGCTTGGCTCTCTGATCTCCGAGTTGTGTTGTGATGCCAGACAAGAATACTCTAGGGCGACAACCACTGCCACCAGAGAAACAGCTCCTCAGCGACTGATATACAAATACAACCATAGCGAGGAGAGAGGAGGGAGGGACACAAGGCAAGTCAAAAGAGGAGAAGGGTTGAGGAGGGAGAGGAAGAGAGGGAGGAGAGGATGAGACAGGAGGCGATAAGCCTGTACTATTGTATGAAAAGCTTTCTCTCAGTGTGACAGGGAGCCTGCAAAACTTTTCGGTGTGCACTTGAACAAGGTAATAAGCAATTGCTGTTTAGAGTAACACTGATTCTATTGGCTGACAGTACCTGCTGTACATGTATCAAGTAAGACCTACGCGTTTTAAGACATGCAGGTTTCAAATTTTGCACTTAGAGCAGACTGAAGTTCCTGGATGAGGGATTCCCTCATCTCCTCCTGGAATAAATGTTAGTGTTTGTGTTGTTGTCTGTATCAAAGCCTGATTCAGTTTATTACTCTGTGCCACAGAACTCCACTGTTGTCCAAAAACTATTAAAAACACATCAGTGAGCCACACTGTTCCACTGGGTGACATGTTCCTTCATTACCATCACCGTGGGTGCCACAGTTAATCTTGAGTCAGTCCCACATACACCGTCCTGCTGCCGTAAATACTAACTCGAGCCCCACATGTGTATTAATCCACTGCTGAAAATAATCCCATCTAACGCTTTGTTTACTCTTGTTTTGGTGGTGTTTGCCAAAAACTCCAGACCTCCTCTGCTTTAGGAAATTAGTGAGTCTTTTCTTCCTTTATATTTGTGCGCCATTTTTTTAAAGATTTATGTCTTCAGGAGGAAGGCATAGACTCAGAGCTGAGTGCCAGGGACATCAAAATGTAGTAAAATGTGCACTAACGCTTTGTTAGTGGATCTTTTTAGTGGAATTAGTTGACGGGAAGAAAAACACAATGTGAGCTTTATAGTCAAAGATAAGCATTGAAATAATAGGCAGAAAAAAGCAACTTCACACTGAAATATGCATAAAATTGTGCTTTTTGAGAGTATTTCAATGTGATGATGGTAAAATGATAAAGCAAACCCATCTGCAGTTTCTGTAATTTTTGTTCCTTTTTGTTTTGATATCTTGGACTTGGGCTACATTTTCACCAGCTTTTTTGCCTTTTTAATTAAATTTATTTACTGTTGGCTGTTGTGAAGAGTGTCTAAAACAAGCTAAACTTCCATTACTAAAAACTGAGATATTTTATATTCAAACTTTTTCTCAAACTCAGTGAACAATGACTCTCATCCATTTTTGCCATTTTCGTCCTTTCTTTCATCTTACCATCATGATTATTTTAATGTAATATATCAGATGCTGTTCTGACTCCCTGAGAGAGGTATAGAAGCCACTTAGGGAAAGATAAGTAACATATGCTCTCCCTTCTTAGAATGCATTCACTTTCTTGACAGGGAGATTAAGCATCTTTGACAGCTCGGTTCCATTACCCAAAGTTGCGTTTTGGGCGCAGGGTAAGATAAGTCATCTCACAAGGTATGACACGTCAATCAGTTTGAGTTTTTTGTTTTTTTTTTTTTTTCAGGTGTGCCCTGTCTTTTCCTTGTAGATTAGTAAATCTTCTCTCAGGAATATTTTATGTGAAAATGCGGTTTCTCTTTTCCTGAAATACTTTCGAAGACACAGTAAACTGACTAGCATCAGTACAGTAGCCGCTGGAAATAATGCTATAAAGAGCAATAACTGGATGATTGTCATTCCGCGTTAGAAAACAGTGGAAATAATGAAGACAGGATTAAGTGATAAGGTGTTGATAGCCTACCCTGAGGGACCTGTTTATTTTACTTTTCACCAGGCGACATTATCATGATCATTACGTCCGTGCCGCCCTTCATGATCCTTACATGATTGCCCTATTCCAGCTAATGAAGCCGGCTCCTGACGCCTTGATGCCCGTCACCCTGCCAAACCCTTGCCTCAACTTGATTGCCTCTGGCCAAACTAATTTATTTATTTATTTTCATTAACAGAAACATTAGGTCTCTTTTCTTACCGGATATGGCAAATACGTTAATGAACATGCCAGTTAAAAAGAAGATGAAAGCACCAGTTAATTATCTCCTCGAACAGTCTGCAAAACAGATTAATTCCAAAAAAAAAAAAATAAAAAAAGCGAGAGAAGTCATTACCGCCAACTCGACTTGTCAATGTGTTGATCTGAGAAGCTGTTTACAAGGTTCATAGGAGAAGAAATGAAACTGAAATATACTGCAGGACCTCATTACAGTTATCACACCCTAGTGGGGGACTTACTTGATGAAAAAAAAAAAATGTTGTGTCTCTAAATTTGAATTCAATAAAGCTGCCATCTACCTCAGTAAAAACCCCAACAGAAACTGGCTTTTCAACTTGAAAATGGGACACCTGATCATGACGCTGGTGCGACTGTAGTGTTAAGTTTCACTGTAAGCACGTGTATTAGATGTACAGAAAGGGATCCACACAGGCTGGAAGAAGCCACGCAAAGGTCAACAGTGCACAAGCACATGGGTTTGAAATCTGACAAACTCCGATTAAATACAACCCTTGTCACAGGAGACCTTTTATCCTGGAGTGAGTGCAGGGTGGAAGTAGAAAGTAGCAAAAAAATATGCCTTACTTAAGTCATACATCATGTTCATTGTAGCAGAATTTTTCTTTTGCCCAGTTTGTACAAAGTTATTTACTTGCACCACCGATGGGTCAGCACAAAAGCTACATCCTGTTTTTCTAATAGCACTAACAATAGTAATAATAATAATGGATTTCTGAGGCTCTGGCACAGGACGGCCACAGCTCATGGTTACAACCTTGAAACTGATGTATGAGCACAAAACAAGACCTTTTTATCTGGGGACAAAAAAAAACAGACATGTGCAGGGGTGATTCACTGAGCGCTTTGTTTGTTATTTCAATTGACACACGTGCAGTACAAGTAATGTGTGAGTAATTGCGACAGAAGGTCCTGACATAGCAGACAGTGTTGGTTAAGCCTGCATCAGCTGTAACAAGTCTGTATTCTTTAGTTTCCAGCATGTGTTTTACAAGAAAAATTGAAAGATAAAAAAGCCAGAAATGAGTTTTCTGCTACTTTGACAAATGCTACTGTTTATCTTGGAATCTGTTTTTCCCTATGGTTCTCTAAATAGTCTGAAGCAGATAAAGTGGGGAGGAGGAAAGACCGATAGAAAGGCTACTGACAGTCTCTAATCTGCATGTTTACTGCTTTCATTAGGAGATCATCAAAGTGCAGGATCGATTGTGTGGTAGCGGCTCAGCAAGGAGTCGTATATTCAGCCCCTGCAGGAAACTTTTGTCGTTAATGGAAGGGGAGCCGGGTAGCCCAGTGTGTCCAAAGACACTGAGTGTGCGTGTGTGGAAGTCACTGTGTTTATGTGTGTCGGTGGACGTTTAGCTTTTCTTGGAACGTCACTCCAGACAGTGTCTGTTAGCGAGAAGATTTTTTTTTGTTTTCGAGGCACAGAGTACACGTGTAACTGTTTCTTTAATCCCAGAGCATCTCTGGGAGCGCACATATGGTGTGTTACCGCTGTCTGTTGCCAGCACTCCTTCCCCGCATTGCTTTATGACATATATTTGTGTATTATCCTAACCTGCTTACTCAGATGAGCGGGCACTAATGGAACACGTTGGCCTAAAATAGCCCATTAATGACACGGCTTGTTTAATGGAAGCAATGGGGGGGGGGATTGGGAGGTTGGACACAGGTTCATCTACAATAGGAGGCTAAAGTAATCAATTGACACCACCACCACCCTCCCTGCCTCCTCCATCGTCCCTCCTTTTTTTCTATCATCCCCACTCACGCTGCCAGGAAGGGGAAGAAGGAGCGAGACGGTAGCAGCGAGAGACACTGTGAAGAAGAAGCAAGAAATTCTGTCTTGTTACATCATCACAACCACTGGCATTATGTGCGTCCTGATCAAAATTCATGAATTCAGCCCGCCTCCCACTCCCACTTGGATCACCAGGGAAGAGGCGACTTGTTGGTTTATTAGTGATCGCCCGTTGCATCTGGCCCGGACTTGGACAGGCTGAGAGAGATGTTGCGGATGAAGAGCTGGATAGAAATGTGGCGGGAAGAGGAGAGGAGGCCGGCTCGTGGTAATCGTTGGCCAGCCTGTTCAGTCATGGTCCTGGTAATCTCTGGTGACCTTGGCCACTGCCTTGGATGGCTGGCTCTCCGCAGTGCTGCATTAATATGCACGCGGCTAGGAGATGGGCTCTCAGCCTGTGTTTGAGTCTGTTTTTGTCTCTCTTTTGCTATCCCCCCTCCACACACACACACACACACACACACACTCACTGTCTCTGTCACTGTCTTTTTCTCTCATTCTGCATTTGTGTCTTTGCTCTCTTTTCTCTCCCTTTCATACATTGCTGGCAACCATCTCTCTCATCCATTTAGATCACCTCTCTTCCCATCCTGTCTATAAAAGAATCACAAACTTCAGAATTTATGATGGCATCTCAATTGCGCCGGTGTCAGAATTTGGCAGGCTGAAGGGTTTTTAAGGTTTTTTTTATGGCATTTCTGCTTTATTAGATAACGTGCATCCGAGCAAGATGGCAGGGACAGAGAGACAGAAGGAGAGAGAGAATGACAAATGACAATGAGTCCTTTTGTCAAATAACAAATTTTGATATTTATCTCTCTTCTAGATGCATTTCTTGTGCCCTGAGGTTCAAATTCTTTATTTGCTTGCTTCCCTTCAAAGAGAAGTCAGAGGTCAGGGTTAGCGCCTAAACATCATCACTGTGTCTTGCTCAAGGACACTGAAGCAGGAGCTAAATCTAGAACTAAAAATCAATTTCATCTTTTCTCTCACTACTCTGCAATACCGCTCAACATAGAACAGTAGATGTGGCTCTCAGATGAACTTGACAGTGGTTTTGCAAACTTTCTGACATAGTGGGAAAAAAGAAGAAGACAGTATCCCTCTTAAAATACTGACGCTGCATTTCATATTATAATTTTCTCTGCAGAGGGAAAAGGGAGATGACAAGTTGGCCACCAAATTTTATTCGTGCTGACTTTAGACTCAAATAGAGTGACAGAAAAAAGGAAGGTGTGACTGACACATGCAGTAATCTTACAGCGAGGGCTTTCATTTGAAACCCGATTTTGTTTTATTACTTCAAAGTTCCTGATTATACAAAAGGTACTGTTTGTCTGCTGTTTTATTTTGAAGGCGTATTTATGCCAACAGAGTTTCCAGATGCACCACGGATCAATTTTGAAGTAAAGATAACACTCAGCATTGGTGTAATGTATGAAATAATTACTTCGTTTGTCAGACCTTTGAGCAACGAGTCTGATGCTCCATCAAAGTCCAACAATTATCGTTTTTTATCACATCAGACCCTTTTAGCCTTTTATCAGTAAGAAAAATCTAATTCACTTTCTTTATGACATCCTCTCAATCTTGGTAGGGGAATTAGAGGGTTTTTTCACAGATCTCTTACAGCCTAAAGCCTTTATCTTGTGGGGTTTTTTTTGTCTCAAGTCCAACCAAGGGCACTGCCTCCTTGATTTTCCTTGATTACTGGCAAAGGGACAGCCAAGGGAGGATAAATGAGACAGAGGCAGATTAGAAAAGAGGGAGAAAAAAAGACTATATATATTGCCAGTAAAATCAAAAAAGGTGTTGGAGTTGGAATCCAGGTAGGCAAACGTCACTAGTGATGGTTTAACAGCAGAGCTGCTCTGTTTTGGTTGATATACTGGAACAACAATCTTAGCATTTGATCAATATGAGAAGCCACGTTTTTCCAGTGCAGCTGCTGCACAGATATACTGTAGTTGGAGTTGTTTTACTCCAACCTCCTGCCCTTATCTGTTTAAGTGTCTGGGAGCGAAACAGGAAGTTGTGCAGGTCCAATTAGCTGAACATAATAATAATTAGTTTTTCATCTTTGCTTTATAAGCCACAGAAGGAAAGTGCAACATTTTCCCTCCCACGTTTCTTTTGTAGATGAATGCAGCTTCGTTCTACAGCAGGGTCAGAGGACGTTGATGCGATCATCTGCTATCTTATTTTCAATGCCAAAACAGCGTTGTTGGTCACTGTGACTGTTCCGTAGTTTGTTGAAGATGGAAAGGACGGTGTGCAGCTTTTCTTAAAAAATAAAATGAGCCTAAAATAAAAATAACACTTCTTAAAAATCCCCAAGAGCGAACTTGATCATTTCTCTTTTTCCTTGATAAACTGTTATGCCGCAACCGAAACCTTCCATCAAGTCATATTAACACCTCAGTCTGTGCTTTCACAGCCAGCTAGCTACTTATTCAGTGATAAATAAATAAACAAGACATGTAAAACTATATAAATGGCTGGAAATTAAGTTGTGACATAAAAACCTGATTCGTTAAAAGGGCGTTTTGAAATTAAAATTTAAAAAACATTTCACAGTATTTCACAATTTCATGGTTATATTGTATTTGCATCCAGTGCATTATATGTGTATCTCTCGTTAAGTAAATCTTTTTGTACTCAAAGGGAGCTCTTTTGAAGGGCTGCCATGTTCCAGGTTATTTAGCAGTTTGTGATAACAGTGATGTTTAGGCCATTGGATATTTGATAATGATTTTGAGGCTGTAACCCGTCTTGCTTTAGATTTATTGTCACAATAAAAGGACTTTTTGTCAAGTCGTTCTGGGTGTGTTTCAAAGTGCTCCATAAAGTAAGCCTAAACCAGCATATTGAGAAGGAAATGTGGAACAAAATATCAGCCTGTTTACCTCTCTTTATTTTTGGAGGCTGGTGACACCTTCAAAGGCCTCACTTCTCTGCAGGCCCACGTTCAGAGGCTGCAGTGGGAGCACTTAACAAAGAAGGGAGCCAGACTGAACAGCCGAGGAACAATTGCATTAATTTAGTGTACTCAACCACCTCTGTGGATAGTTTGCTTATATTGGATTACCCCATTGTTCACCTCCGCCCCAGCCTACAGCTGTGGCTAACAAGTCTTTCATTGGAGGGCTGTAGATAATTTGAGGTGTGTTTGGCTGTTGTCAAGCTGTGTGAGTGGCACTAATTGGAAAGGTTGAATGAATATCCAGTACAGATAATGTTCTTCCTCTGTGTACGGTTAGCAACCAAGAAAAAAAAATATCTGTACCTGGTGATGAAGGAAAATCCCATTTTGGTAGCTGTATGAATATTATTGTTTCAGATTTATAAATACTCACAGTATGTTTTAATAGGTAGTATCATAATAATCACTTATGATGCAACATCAATTCTTTTAAGTGCATGAAACTGCAGTACACTTTACTTACCACTAATGAAATGGAGCACGCAGTGATTCATCAATATGTGCTTCACTCAACACATGTAATGATAACTTACAATAGTGCATGCAGTATTATAGCTTACTGCATACAAGCAATACAAACAGAGTACATGTAATGCAGTACTCATGTATGAACACCAACACTGATGAGTCAGTGAGTTGAATCTTGGCAATTATTCCCTTCCCTGAAATAAGAATCACCTTTTCTTTAACCTTTTTATTACTGTTCTGCTTTCAGTGGCTCCCTGGTTTCCCCTCAGACGGTCATCCATCTAAAGCAGTGAACCCCGGTTTAATTAATTATGTATATGCAAATGTGTGTGCTCATAGTGCCAGGATCTCCATTTTCATTTTCTTGGCTTTTTTCCCCTTGTCTGGATCTTCTTTTTTCTTTTTTCTTTTTTTTTTAATCTTCCTCTGTGGTGGCTTCAGGTGAATTTATTGTAAATTCAATTTGCATTAAGGTTCTAATTTGCTGACACTGTGTGCGAACCCATTTTTAACCGTTATGCACCGCCTTAGCACCAACAACTGCTAACCAACCGCCCCCAATGCCTTAACGATGGGTGCATTTGGAGGGGGAAGATGGTAATGGAATTCTTGCTAAGCTTCTAATTGGAGCAGAACAGGATGGCTTATTTGGAATCAGGAAAATGAACTGCTTGTTATCAGCCAGTTGGCTGAGGGATAAGGGAATTGCAGTTTGTGTGTTGAGGGAGTTGTTTTCTTATGTGTGCACTGAGTGGAACATATAGCTGTGTTTGTGTGAATATGTGTGTGCCTGGCTTGAAGTATGCCTGCATGGTTATATAACTAAGACGTTGCTCTAAATGTCCATCACTGCTTATTTAATTAGTTTCATCGTGTTTCTGACCTATATACAAGTACTCTCTGTTTTAAAGTTATTCAATTAGATTATTATTCTTAGAAGTGTAAAAGTCACATTCTGTTTCGTTCTGTCCTCTTTTACTAGCTCTGTGTTGGTTACTTTCACTGTTTTGTCATTCGGAACAACTTAATAATTCATTATGAGAAGGCTGGCAGCTTGACTGTTACAATAAATGACTCACTTGCCTTTGTAGATTAACAGTATGAATAAGTTAATATGTGATTTGCAGACCTGTTTTTTTTCTACAGTCTGCACTATAATTGGAGCTATAATGACAGGAGAATCTTCTCTCAAAGGTAAAATTGTGATTTTTTTTTTTATTTATTTTTTTTAAGGCTCATGTGAGACTGTTAGTTATCTTCAGTCAGGAGAGAAAATTGGAAATGAGTGACTTGCAACAGAGTGTGTACATGCCTGAAAATGGTCTGCATTTTCTGTCAGTTACTATTCTGCGTTTTGCCTCTTCATCCCCTGACCGGACCCTCTCACACTGCTGCCCTTGACATTGAGAACTCTCACTCATGGCCTGCGGAGGGAGTAAGAGAGCAGTTTTCTTCTACACGTGTTGTTAGACTTCACCCACCAGGATATTTGTCCACCCTGAACCAGTCAACAGGAGTCGCTATGGTGACAAGGACATGATCCCTCACCAGCTTCCCACCGGCAAACACTGCAAAATTGTATTCACTGGACCTGCATGCTTTCACAGTATGATGCGTCGTCAGGTGCACTACCATAGTTAATACGAAGGCCAATGCAAACTATGTCCACTTTAACTTGGCATTTTAATCGATAGTTTTGTTTTCAGAGCTGCAGTGCCAAATAGAGGCAATTAATTTGTTCAGCTTTGGTACAAAGGTAGTTAAAAATCAAAGCATTCATTTAAACTTTCAGTATACTTTCAATAGCTTTGGATGTTAAGGATTGATCTGAAAACTGGTAGACATTTATTTTTTAGCTCCTTTTAAAAGAAAATGGATGTTTTGTCACTCTGTTTAATTTAATAACTTGTATGGCATGACAGCTGCAATGCCACCATTGATGACTGTATTCAAACCTTTTTTTTTTTTAATTGCAGCTTTGATCCGTTTCACAATGCTCCAATCTAATTAATAATGACCTTGGCCCAACTTTTCACAGGAACAACAAACAAGCAAAAAAGATTAATTTTGCTACGCTGATCGATACCTGTGACATCCTTAAGGTGCAAATCTTGCTCCTTGCCCTCTTGGGCTGTGAGAAAATGTAAATTCAGTCAAAGCAAATAGATATGCCGGCAAGTAAAGCCAAAAATAACTCCTCTGTTGCAGAAATATGAAAGAAACAGGCATCGGCATTTTCAGGAAACCTCTCAGCCAGCTGTCGCCGCTTCCACATGTCACTGGCTGATGAGGATGAGTGCAGTGCATCATATTATCTAGTTTGTAATTGAATTGTAGCTGGAGGTAGGTTGGTAATCAGTGTATAGCAGGTAGCTTTCGTTCCAGTGTTTGACAGTAATGTCCTCTAATGGGAAGCTCTGGCTCTACTCTTGTTCCAGGCCACTAGCTTTGTGTGGATCCCCAGCTGCCTGTGTGAGTGTGTGGCTGTAACGCATGTGTGTGTGTCTTTGTGCAATTTAAGTATGTGGTAATGTTTGAGTGTTTCTCAAGTGTCTGCCAATGTGCAGGTTGTGTGCGGCAAGCAGAAATGCTTCGTTCTGCAGCCTCATCCTCTGAATGAGGCTTTAAAAAATATATATATATATATTCAACCTTGAACACGTGTCTTCAAAGAAGTTTTGCCATCCACTTTTGATGAATTATTGGCATTTGCCAATTGTGCAGTGATTTACAGTGCGAACGCCCTTGCTTACGTGGCTTTTGGGGACCTTACTGTCCTTGCTGAACAGCAGCTTGAATCATTTCTCCATCATAATTTTCTCCCACTCTCTTTGAACTGTCGGCACAACTTTCCCTTGCCCTTCCACTCTCCTGAACAAGAATTGAATAGCTCGGAGACAGAGGAAGGGTAAAACCAGAAAGACCAAGGAGAGAGAGAGACAAGTACAATGGCAAGAAAAGGAGAGAAAGAGATGATGCCTTTGGTAGTTAACAGTGTGGGGAGAAAAATGAGATACAAAAAATAAGGTCAGAGTTGACATATGAGAGCTGACACCAGCACCCATCAGGACGGCGCCCGCTGCTTGCTTTGTTACATATTCTTGCCATCTTATCATTTCACAGACGGCTGGCACAGAGCCTGATGTGACAAGGCTCTCTATCCATCTGGGCACGCTCTATTTTCACCAACGCTCATTTCATGGGGGCACCGGAGCACAACGCCCAAATGGTGTGTCGGTGTCTGTAGTGGACCGGCGAGGGTCTGAGTCACCGGCTTAGCGCACCCACACCGCCGTGATACAGCACAGAATAACAGGCTGACAAGGCTGCCAGCGGAGGCAGCGCGGATTGTGCGGCCCGCTCTCCGTGTGTGTTCTCACTGTGTATTTGGTATCTGTGTGGGTGGGTGAGAGTGTGTGTGGGGGAAAAAAAGTCTTGTCCACACTCTTGTCCTATGTGCGCAGTCATGTCTGCAATGCAGCACTTCGGTATTTTTTCAGGAGTCAGTATTGTTTATGTTGTGTGTCTCCACGCCTCCAAAGGCTGTCTGTTTGTTTGTTAGATGAGAGGATTACTGGCGCTGTGGGGAACAGAAGGATGATTTTCTGATTATATAGTGCTGTCTCTGGAGGAGACACCCCAGCTTTAATAGGATCACTTTTACATCTGCTCCTTGTCAAATGTTCCCCTGAAATAGGCGCGAACTGGGAGTAAACATATGGATATAAGTACATTTTCATAGTTTGATTGCCCAGGAGAATCAAAAAGCTGTTCGGAAGATGTAATCACCCCTTTTAAGTCGGTGCAGTCATCACAGATTCTCACGCTGAGATGATCCAATGGGATGACAAGACACTTTGTCAGATTTGGATGTAGACGAGTGTCAGATGATATGAGTGCTCTTGAGCATGAAAAGGAAAACAGACCTAATCACCTATATAGAGTCAAACAGACTGATTTACATGCCGCACTGAAGAGAGCTTCTGTTTATATGCAGTTGACTGCTGTTCTACTTCATATGCAGGTTAGGAGGTTACTTACTATTCTTCATCCTTATGGTGAACAGAACGAAATGAAATTTTGACAGTTAAAGGCATATTTAGAGGATATATAATGTATTGTTGCCTCTTTTGTCTGTTTATGTTACAGATATTGAGTCAGTAACCACTTGATAAGAGTTATGTATTTTTTTATATAATTATGTGTTTTTAGTTAACACTTTATATGAAGGAGTGCGTATGAGACTGATATGATGCTCTCACAACTATGACATGACATAAACATAAAAGGGTCTTTATAAATGCATTTTACTCTTGTCGTTCACCGTCTTTTGCAGTCTAGCAGTCTCTGACTGACGTCTGACTGATTTAGGCCGCTTTAATGACAGGATATAACAGTACCACAACTTGTGTGTTAACAAACAATTAGCTGTTAGCTTACTTTAGCAACAAGTAAAACCTCCTAAGTTACCTTGATTCTGAGCCCCTGTCATCAAAATAGCCATATAACATTAAAGGACATCTTGATGAGTCCAAGTCCAAATCGCACTACTGTTGCTGAGGCAAAAAAAAATATTCATGACACATTTCTAATGTCTCTTGACAACCAATGTTAAAGCCAACCTCACATGACAGTTCAATGTTAACACATAAATGTAAATAGTTTCTTCACACTTTATTATTAGACCTGCCATGATATGTTTGACAGGTTATGTTGACTGGGTTAATGTCAGGTTGTCGTGACGGACATTAATTGATGGAATGACATAAACATTCATGAAGACTCGTTCATGTTCATGGCAGGTGTCATGTTATGGTTATGATGTCAGTCACGATAGCTAAACAAAGAGTGCTACGCTCAGAAACATAAATAAGGATCGAGGCATCCCACAACTTAGTTTGCCTGACTGACAAGTGATGTATGTGATGAGTTATTTGCAGAAATCTGCACTTGAAATACATTGCCAACATTAATTAACAGCATCAAGAGTCACTGACTGTTTTAAAAAGAAAACTTCCCTTTTTGCTTGGTCTTTGTGAAGCTCAGCCATTCTTACTTGTGTTGCTACCCGCGGCTAAAAGTTAGAACCGAGTCATCTGTTGGGCTGCAGCAGTGCAAAGACAAAACAGGCTCTTGTGTTTTTGAATTCTAGTTCAGTGATTTCTATCTTGTCTTTTTCTGGAGCATTTTAGTTGCAAATGTCACAAACCCTCCTTACCTTTAGATTTGTGTGTGTGTGTGTGTTTATTTTTCTCTGCCGCATCTTCTCCCTTCCGTTCTCTTCCCTGCATGGGTCCATCCTGCGGAAGTCGGCCTCGTCCCTTTTTCCCGTCAGCTGCCTCTCCGCGCTCCCCGTCCCCGCCAGTATTTAACCCGTGATTGGAGACAGCAGGCGTCGTTCTCTCTGGAGGCCGTGTCCAATCAGGGGAGCCCAATCTGATACGGAAGGGGGAATCCGGCAAGATTGCGGGCTGTGTTTATTTTGCAATAGGAAAGAAAACTGTTTTATCCCCCTCCTTTTTTTTCCCAATCACATATGAGTATTTGCATATAAATAACAGCCCCGATGGCTGTCAAGGAAGGAGAGTTGGGGAGAGAGAGACAAACAACAAATGAAGATGAAGTGTCATGAGAGTAAAGTGCAGGCGAGACAGGGAGAGATAGAGCTGTTTTATCTGCCTGTGAGGAACCAGCAAGGAGGATGGGAGGTAAATGTCACTGCAATCATGAAATAAGCAGTGCAGCTGGAGTCACCCTACAAAAATATCACTCTTTTCATCTGCATTAAATCAAACATTTTTTTTTTTTTGCCGTTTCTCAAAACAAGTCAAAATTATTCTACTGCAGGGTTCCTTTTTTTTTAATTTAAAGGAATTGTTCCATTTGTGCATACAGAAGAATGAGGAACTTGAGGAATTGGACCCAGATGCAGACACAGGAGGCAGTTCAATGATTTAATGCCCAAAAATCCAGCATATAAAACACTCATGAATCAAGCAGGCATTGGTCAAAAAACGGGCGAGGAGGGCAGTCCCAAAAAGCAAACATATATCAAGGTAAGGGGGGGGGGGGTGCAGACAAGAGACAAAAGTCCAGTGAGTTAAGTCCAGGAGAACAAAGATGTAAAATTCAGTAGTAGAACCAAATACAAGGAAAAGCTAGAGCTCTTGACACACAAGGTACTATGATGAACAAGGGAAGGACAGACTTACAAACAATAAACGTGAGCAGGTTGCAAACAAGCAGACAGTTTTGCAAGATTTAATAAAGAAATTCATGGTTTTGCTAATAATCCCTCACTGCACACAAAAACTGAAAGGAAATTAACCTGGAGTTTTCTTTTAGCTCTGAAGCTGTGGTCAGGTTGCAGTTACCCTAGCTTAGCATAAAGACTGGAAGTAAAGGGAAACAGCTAGCTTTGTTTTGGTCAAAAAGGACCTTCTCACAGCTCTCTTATTTAAATCTTGTATACTGTTTGTTTGATATGTACATGAACAGAAACACGATTTGTGATTTTACTTTTCAATATGAATCCAGTTTAGGTTTATAATTTTATTTACCTTTGGAAGAGTTGGTAGGCATATCTGATCATTTAGAACCTCCTGACACTCTTCATACATCCTGTTCTCAATCTTGGAGAGAAAATGAAAAAGTATCTTTCCCAAAATGTTTGACTATTCTTTTAAAATCCTCTGCACTGCCTCTCTATGTATTTATAGACCACTGTTCACATCCAGGTGGTTATGCTTTCTCATCTATGTGACCATATGGCCCATAACTCTGGTCATTTTAGCATTTGTAGTTTCTTATTGTTGCACTGCCATTATACCAAGAGTTTACGGTCCTTCATTTCCAGCCCACAGTTTTTTTGTTTTTTTTAAACAAGATTGTTTTTCGTTGAAGCACAATGTCTGAGTATTTCTTATTGTTCCAGAGGTCCTGTCGTGTGTGTGTGTGTGTGTGTGTGTGTGTGTGTGTGTGTATGTGTGTACTTACATGCAGATGGCCATGGCTGATTGCTTTATTGGCCGATGACTCATTCTCTTTCTCAACCTGCTGGAGGTACTTCAATCATGCAGGTAATCTCCTCCTGTATGCCGGCAGTCGAGAGGTTACCTTTCCCACACATCAGAGCTATATTCCTCTTAATTGAGACCCACTCTGCTGCGACAGCGTTTTCACAAGGTGGAAAATGGCGGGTCAAGATTTCGAGACATCCCCCTCCCTCCTTTCCTCCCTTGGCAAAAGTAGCTGTGAAGTTGATAAGTTCCTTTAGGGACCCTGGAGCCTGGCCAGCTAAGACACTGCACTTCATGAGGGCAAGTAAAGGTCGATGTCGCGTCACCTCATAGATTGCGTGCGGGTGTAGATGTGCGTTTGAATGCTTGTGTGTTTATCCAATCAGCCGAGGCCTAATGTTATGCATGCCTTTCTGATTGAATTACACTGGAGCTTTTATGGAGAAAAATGGTCATGAACCATCTCCTCGTATGTGGATTGGAGAACAGACACGTTGCGGGTGTCTCAGTGGTGACCTGACTCAATCTGCATATGATTACCCCTCAGCAGACCTGTAACCCAATTTATGAGCTGATCACCTTCTCTCCAGCAGGAGCGCATGCTTGTTCTCAAGTGACAGTAAAACGCAGCAGGAACACGATGACATAACATTTGTTTAGCTTTATCGTGGTGCCCTTTAAACCTGAAATGCATCATGCTTTTTTTTTTTTTTTTTTTTTTTTTAAATCCATGTTTACTAGCGTCTTGGTCGCATCTGTGATACATCGTTTCAGAAGTAAGTGGCACACAAGATTTATGAAGATAATATGAAGAAGCTGCATTTAAATTGGTTAGTTTCTATAAAGGTCTACGCCTTCATGCATTTAATTATAGAAAAACAAACTTCAGTAGTTAAATCGAAAATGCCTCAAGGCTGATTTCAGTGTGATCCTTTTAAGAGTGAGGGTCAGATTAAAATTGTGGTAATTATGGTATACATTTCTATTTTTGAAAGCATAATCAGCTTTAAGACTCAAAAGACCGTGTTCAAAGGCTTCTTTGAGTTGACCTTGATTTTAGTGTACCCTGTTGTCTATATTTGCATTTAAACCTTGGGCGATGATTTTTGCAAATAATTTTTTACTTGAAATAATGCATCTATGCAGCTAATTTGGCATCGGAATCTTTTTCTTTACATGAATAACATCCATGGCTTGGTTTTGGTTACAGTCATAAAACATGAGGATCAAAGCCTTTTTTTGTAATAAATGAGGCCTCAGTCTTTTACACATCAGGACAAAAGAGACAAAAATGACAAACATAAAAACAAGGCAAGCTTGACAAATGGCCCTGCCTTTGTTTAATGGCGTGGTTAAATCAGGATATGGAGAGAAGAGCCCATTTCGATGTGCTGTCAGTGAATGTTGCTCTATTAAATCTCGATTTCCATGCAGAGTGACGTGCAAACATTTGCGCTGTGATCATTTGGCACAACATGACAGCTAACAGTTACCAGGACAGCGACTGAGGAATTACCCCTTTTTACTTATGGGTCATGTGTAGCAGAGCTGCAAACGCTGCTTTATGCTCGCTGGTCCCAGTCATTGAAGAGCTGCCTGAGTTGTTATTATCACTCAGCAGATTGGCCAATTCCCTCACCAATTGTGATCCAGCAGAAGGAAATCTGGTGAGCAGGGAAATGTTAATCGAGTTCAATTAGGCTTTGTACCGTGTTTGTTTCCTGCCAACAGATTATGCAGAATCCTCACCCTCACTTACTGAAATGAACGATAACCCTCTGTCAAAAGTCTGAAACGGGCAATTTGAGGATACGTAGAAGATAACAGATATTGGTATTGGCAAGCTCCTCACAGCAGTATTGGAGATAAATACAGCAGGCCCTTTGAAACAACTGGGCTGGAGTTCACCCTTAAATGGAAATTAATTTAAGATTTTGGATGCTTTTATTTTTTTTTTCTCCAACTTCTCAGTTTAACTGGGGATATTTTCAAAGCCATGTGCAGTAATCGAATGCCTTAGGGTGGTTTCAAAAGCATCTTTTATCTGACAGTAATTTCACTGTTGAAAAGACCTACTTCTACATGTTACATGTGTCATAATCAGTCATTTCATTTTGTATCTCTTTTCATTTGTCTTTTTTTTATCAGATGCATACTAATATGTATATAATTCAATTATTTAGTCCAAAGGGTGTTGCTTTTGCTAAGCCAGCTTCAGTCTGCAGACACATTTTTTCCTATTTTGTCCTGTTATGGTAGAAGAAAATATTACGGCACTTGGACAACATCAAAATAACTCTTTCTCATTCTGTGAGTCGTTCTTTTTCTTCACTAAGAGGGAAAATGTTCAGCTGTGCAACAATGAATGGACGAGGGTTTATTTGCAGTGTTGAAAGGCAATGACAGAGCGAGGCTGCCTGATGTTTGGCAGTGATGCATTTACTGTGTTTTTTTCTGGTTCCAGTCTGTGCAGCCAAACTGAAACCACTCCTGAGTAAATTTGTCGATTTCTTTTCTGCCTGGGCCAACAGAATAGGTTTGTGCAAAGACCGGCTCAGGAGTCAGCTAGTGGGGCGTATCTGAACTGTACTTTCTGATATTCACCCTTAATATTCATATCTTTAATGTCAGTAAACAAACCTACACAGAAAAGTAAAATACTCCATGTGAATTAAAAGTCTCGATAAAATCACATAGCCAGTCCTGGCAAAAAAAAAAATGGCCCAAAAGCTCCTGGTTCATTGAATGTTAGTCAGTTTTGATATATTCATTTGCTAATTTGCACCATTAAAGGACTATTAAATGTTAACTAAGGTGGATCCTGCATTATTCATATCTTAAACAGTTTTCTTATATCATATGTTATGCTCTCATGGTGCATGTTCTGATAAAGAGTTGTGTTAGATGAAATTACTACAAACTAACAAAAGTTCAGTATTGCAGCACTGGAGAACTGGTTGCATTATATTTAATGGGAACTTTTGATAATGGATAGTTTTGATATTAAAAATCATTATGATCCTGATCCCACTGGAGGAGAGGATCCAGCATGGACTGAAGGCGGATTTAGAGACTTATAGGATAAATGGCACATATTTAATCAGTCTTTCATTTAATGCTTGTATATTAAAATATCACAGACTGTTAGCCAACGTAGCCAGCTGTGCAAACATCCCTCCTGAGGCACTGTACAGTAATGTCCTACCAGAGTCACCATTGCTCAACTGTTGTAGTTCACGCTTTTACACTTTCAGTGTGTTTGATAGCAGCACATATGCAACAAGAGAAGCACACATCTTGCTGCCTCCTACCTGCAATAAATATAAATATGAATAATATACAAACTGACCTCCAGCCCTTTTAGGACTTTGTAAACTACCCTACGTTGTTCGGCTGATCTAATTCTAAGCTAAAACAGTGTTGTTAGTGTAAGTTTTAATGACAGTAATACAGTGAATTTACTCAGAAGTTTGCATCTGTTTGTACAGCTAAGAGGGGGAAACATAAGCTTTTACTTCATACGCACTTTGGCCAAACTAATCTTGTTTTCAGCCGCTGCCTGCTTATATGACCTTTTGTACTCACCTGCTGTTTTTATTAGTTGTGAGAGTGAAACACTTCAGAGTCTCAATTAGGACACAGACTACATGTGAAACCATCTTGCCTGTGTGTCCACAAACTAATTAGCAAGTTCTTGATAAGCGAGGGGAGACCTTCTGTTGCCATAGCAACACTTAGACCTAATCACAAAGATACCTCGCGGCGCAAACGCTGCTTTCTCCAGCACTTGAATTTGTGTCATTTTGTTTTTCGTTATTCATTTTTTTGGACAAATTAGATTATTTATTTCATTGTCTTGCTCCCAGGAGGACCCACATAATTTTAGAAATAAGAAAGAGGTTGAGAGGGTTTCATCTGAACAAAGTGTTCTCGGTATGATACAGTAAAGACAGCTACTTATTATCGACAGTTTTGTTTGGTTAGTTAAAAACAGATTAATTTACCTGTAGTGATATTCAACACATAAGAAAAAATAAAGAAACTGGATTTTGGATCTGGATCACCTTCTTCAGGTATGGTTTTGTTGTTGTTTTTGTTGTTTGTTTGTTTGGCAATCCAGCATTTAAAAAGAGCGAGCTGTCTTGTGAAGGGAGCCAGTATTTGGTGAACCAATCACCTCGTTGTCCTGGCGCACATTTCTAATTGATTTTTCCATCAATCTTCTGATTCAGATGGATTGACTCCAACATTCTCTTATTGCGAGATTTTGGTAACAGGTGGATTTTTTGCTTTTAAACTCCACTGCAGCTACCTCAGAAATATGTCTGTGTGACATCATGTTGTCCTCATTTTTCACTGCTCAAGTGATTTAGAGTTTGTTTTTTCCCTTTTTGCAGCTTTTCTTTAGCTCCTAAAGCATTCATGAGTGTTGTTGCTACCGCTCCCAGCATGACCCTTACAGTTCCACACAATACAATACAATAACATAAATCAGCACGGCTAAATCAATTCCCCTCCACCATCCCTCCCCCCCAGCTACCCCAATGACTGCCGCACACACCTCAACTCGCTGATTGGCGGCAGAGTTGCTTCTTTGGTAAATAAAACATTTATAGGGGCTCAATTAGCGAAGCCTGTTGAGTGTGCGGCAGCTGCGCTCGCCAGCTGTTTTTAAAGGAAGAGTGATGCAGCGTGGTGAAGTGAGGGAGAAGAGGATGTCAGGGACAGGAAGGGGAAAAAATGGATAAAGAAGATGAAGCAGGCACGGAGCTTGTTTTCGGTTCAGTGTGGACACACTTTGCTTCTCAGACACAAGAGAAGAGATTTGTTAGTGTTTCCCAGAGTTTATCGATATTGAAAGTTGCTGAATCCTCTTCAATACGATGACTGTTCTAATAAAATCCCAATCCAACACATTCTTATCCCAGCTGGCCAGGTGCTGTGCCAACGTCTGTGGCTAATATGGAAAGTCTTTTAACATGTGGTTAACACGAAACTGTTTGGTCGCTGATGGGTGAAGTGTGTTTTTGTTTCCAGGGCAAAAGTCATTATGTATGACCCTCCATACAACCCCAAGCTACAGCCCTCTAAGAACTTTCTCACCTTGTAAACAACCTCACATTGTGCAGTTGCTCTGATCATCTGATATTTTTTATGGTCAACCATGCCTATAAATTCACTTGTGGTTTTACTCTCACCCTCTTGTAAAGTTGTCATTTCTGCTGGATCCCAATATGGGGAACCTTTAAGAGGCATTGATCAGATCCCCTGGACTAAATCTGCTCAGACATCTTAAACTGTGCCACGGTCATGAAACAAGAAAAGTTAATGAAAGTTATTTTCTTTTCGTTTCTGAGTGAAATATATTATTGAAAAGCACACAGATATGGTGTTCTCTGTCTTTTTACACACCTTACTCTGTGTTAGAATCTCGACCAGGAAGACAGGAGTTTGTTATCATCTGTGTGAGATTTCACTGGTGTCTGAGAAGTTCAAAAGGATTAAATGTCAGTTTAATATTGAATTTATATACAGGAAAAGATTGAAAATATGTCTGGAAATCCAAACCATCCCTTTGCCTGCGGTACATGGATATTGCATTTATTATTCAATCTTTGTAACTTTTTTTGACTTGCAGTCGGTTAGTTTTATTACTGTAGATGTCTTAACAGAAAGACCGCTATTGCTCAGCCTTACTACTTGCAGAGCCAAACTACATTATGCATTTATATGACATGATATGAAAACAGCATTTGAAACCTAATGATAGTCTTGTAGTTAGAAAATGAATACAGACTTGGAGTAGCTTCTAATTCTCTCAGGTGAAATGTTGATGAGAGCCATCACAATCATGTCACGCAATTTAATGCCTGTAGAATTTAAGTATGAGATGGTGACACATGATTCAAATATAAATACATGGTGATGTTGGCAGATGAAGACAGGGAACAACAGTTGAATGCCGCAGCTGATATATATTAAGACTTCAGTTTAAAAAAACAAAGCATAATGAAATACTTCGTATTTGTAAATGTTGTGAATTCTTTCAGGCACACTTATGGAGGTATACAGAGCTGTACACATGTAGTAGTAGTGCTCTTGTGAAACACAATGCTGCATGGAGGAAAAGAACGTCAGGATTGATTGTGATACGAGGATCACTGGCAAAGTCCTTCAACAGACAGACTGATGCCAGCACTGAAAGTGGTCTTGTCCTGCTTGCCACATACCCTTTTCACGATTACAGATTGCCTCTGCCGGGCCTTTATTCAAGGAACTCCAGCTTAATTCTCCTTCTCCTCTGTCTTTTTCTTTCAGTGGAAGGCTGCACGGATTGGTCAGTGGACTACCTGAAATATAAGGTGCTTCTGGGGGAACCTGTACGGATTAAGTGTGCTTTGTTCTATGGATATATACGGGCCAACTACACCCATGCGCAGAGTGCCGGACTCAGCCTCATGTGGTACAAAAGCGCAGGACACGGGGACTTCGAGGAACCCATCAGTTTTGACGGCACAAGAATGAGCAAGGAGGAGGATGCCATATGGTTTCGACCAGCAGAGTTGGACGATGTAGGGTACTATTCCTGCGTATTAAGGTAAGCTCCTTCAGTTTTTATAAAGCAATATTACCTGGAGGCATACTGTAGACTGCTGTTTTCGTTGCTATCAGATGTAAATTGATGTTTTTTGTGTTGCTTTTGGCTTCTTCAGCTGTTGAAAGCTCTTGTGAAAAATCCTTCCACCATTTCAGATGTGTTTAGCCAGCAGTGTGTCAGTAAAATAGTGGGGGTAAATAAACATTTCCTGAAACCCTGCAGGCAAGAGTAAAGCTATGTTAAAGTCCTCCCCTGTTGATTTCTAATGAAGACTCTCATCTCTGACCAAAAGAGTGCTGGTCTGTGGTCTACAGAGGGTCGTCTAACAGTATGAGGCCCCTTTGCTTCGCTTTATATGTTAAATTATTTCTTTATTCTCCTCTAGGGGGACAGTAAGCCATTAGGTGCAATTCATAAATCCACAATTCTTCGGCCCTCACAAGTCCCTCTTCCTGAAAACGCTATAGAGCCATGAGTGAGATGAAAGAGAATGGACAGTAATTCGGCACAGGAAGATTGAGGAAAGGGAAAAGGCAGCTAAGATAAAAAAGAAATAAAGAAAAAAAAGTAGGGGACTCGTACTGTCTTCATTTTCCACTTGCCTGATGGTGGAGGTAGACAATTGTTTGATTTATGGGTTCTATAATGTGGTGAAATTTCTGGCTTCCTAGCTGATATTGGCAGAAGTTTTCATTAACGTGGAGGTTGTCTGCGGCCAGTCAGAAAGAAAAGGCAAAGCCTGCTGTCTCAGAGCCCATAACAGTTTCTTTTCTCACAGGACAAAGGGGCACTTTGAAACACATCTTCCTGAAAGATAAAAATGCAGTCTTTTTTGAATTCAGAAAAATCCATTTGTATTTCAAGCTAAACATAAATGATTTAGGACATTTGTTACCCTGACCAAAAAAAGGGTGAATAATGTACTCTTGAGCGGTTGCATTCAGGATAGGTTTCCTTGTGTTTCACAAGTTCAAATCTAAGAGGTTTTGGTCATTACTATTCATCACCATTAGCACTCTCCCTTTTGCTGTGGCAGCCGCCGTGAATAGAAGCGGGCACCACCAGTCCAGCGATTCTCATGGCTCTATTCAGTGACGTTGGCAGCATTTTCTGGAGGTAGACAATCAGTCAGCTCAGAGTTATTGTGTAATCACGCAGAAAGTAGAGCCGTGAGATTTGATTTGGACGAATAGTGTTGCTTTGTCGCCAGTCTCTGCCATTCAGAACCAAATTAAGGGGCGACACTTATTTGCCCATCATGGAGAGAAATAACAATAGTTCTGAATGCAGAGCACTTTTCCATGGCACAGGATTTTCTGTCTGCAGGCATTTATTTGGACTGCTGCCTGTGGTTGCTTTGTGCAGGTTATAACTGTCTTTTACATTGCAGAGTTAGCACAAGGATGCTCACTTTTTAATGCTTAACTTTCAGTCACTCAAATGGCATATTTACATGGCATATTTTAAAGCATCCCGTACAGCTCGGAGTGTTTGACACATCATGGCCTTGTGATGTCAATATGTTGACGTCTAGCAGACATTCATTACAGACTGAGGCAAACGTTGCACTCAAACCATATTGGATTTGGATTTCTTTAGATAGTTAAATATTCATCAAAGGGCCAAAATAAATAAATAAATAAATAAAATTAATTTGTCACAATGTGTTTATTGTCAGTTTTGCAACAGTTGAGTTGAAGAAATAAGCTGAATAATGTGCAGAGTTGCACATGCTATGTTATGTAGTACTGTAACATATTAACCTTCTAGGTAAAGGGCGTTTTCTCCTGACTGGCTCGTTAGTCAGCTCTGTACAGCTCTGCTTAAAAGGCTTGGGAGGATTAGGTTATTGGATACTCTGTGTGTGTGTGTGTGTGTGTGTGTCACATGTTTAGTTTAATGCAGCGTCCTGAAGTGCATAGCAATGCATCAGAATTGACCGCATGGGACCATCAAATTAGAATGATTTATAGTCCTGTGTTAGCATATACTGTGAGTTCTGTTGAGTGGAACCATAATAACAAGGCCAGTGCTCGGTTCAGATGAGTGACAGCACAATGGTTTCAAGGAAGCAGGCTTTTTATTGCCTCCTCATTCTGCATATGAACTCAAATGGAATCTACATATTTGCATCACGTGATTTGATTCAAAGGCACAGGTTAAATAGAACCACTCCAAAGTACTTTTGCGATGATAACACATAAACTATTGTGAATGCAGACTAAGCTTTTAACCTTATAAATGGCTACGATATGCTATTTGCAATGGCATTTGCTGTTTTCACCTTCTCCTCCTTTTTCCCCTACAGTGTTGACATAGTGTTAAAAACTACAGGAATGGATTCATTCCATTTTACAATCACATAGCAGCAATGTGACTCATCTCAACTGCAAGTCACCGTAGCCAAAGCAGAGGATTGCTCTTCTCTTTTGTCTCAGCAGTGTGGGTCCTATAGATGAGCAGTGCTTGCATATGTTAACATATCACATTTGGATTAGGCTGTTGGCAGCGTGTTTACTTGAGGATCCTCACCCTTTTGAAACACGGAGGGACCTAGGGAATTAGAGCACTCAGCGTGGAATGAATGAATCACAGAACAACAATAAATCATCACTCACTGGATACATTTCATACTTGAGCATGTAATAACAATTCAGTCCCAGTTACCATGGGCTCCCATGATGCTATTGTCTCGAGGCAAGTATTGATAGAGACTAGTGTATCCAATAATGTCACGCATGAGTGTTGAAGTTCTTGTCCTCAGACAGCATCTAGAAAGGATCTTTTCACTGTGTTTTGTCATCATTTACCGTTTCTGTTTGCCTATTCAGCAGTCAGTGTGGTGTGTGGGGATTAAAGCTACGCAATAGTTTAATGTTCTTGTTTATCAACCTCCAGTGGTAAAATGGTAATGGTGTAATAATGATAATGGTATGAACATTTGTGTTTCTAAATCCTAAGTCCTTAAGACCAGTTTCTCTGTTCATCTGTTGGAATCCTAAAAAAAAAAACAAAAAAAAGAAGGAGTGGGCTTATTTAACTGTTTCCCCAAGTATGTAAAAGTAAATGGAACATTTGTTATTGATTATGCTTCTCTGTCTTTAAATTGGCAGGGGATGTGTTAAACTGAGACGTTATTGAACAGGACTGCATTAAAAATGAATGCAGGTTGGAGACGTGGTTGAATAGTCACTAATGAATAGAAGAAATACATTGACTTTGTTTGGTGACTTTACATATTCATGCAATTTCACTTAACATTTTTGAAATATTCTTATATTTGGCCACACATGCTTTTTTTTTTTTTTTTTTTTTTTTTAATCTTTTTAATGTGCTGGTTTCAGATCAGTACACTGCAGATATGCAAGTTCAGGCACTGGAATCAGGAAATGGTATCTAACACTTTGTGTTGTAGCCAATCAACTATGAGTTTAGAGTCCGTATTATAGGAGGATATCAGTCCTCTTCACAGATGTTAACACATCTGGTGTGGTCTGCCAAGTGTCTGTCACAGGTGTTATTGCACTCAGCGTAGGCAGAATAATTGTAATGCACCCACATGAGGATGGCCAGTGAGCACACACTGCTGCAGCACTACTGCCAGTTTGCCGCCATGACACTTGGAGGTCAATGTGTTATGAGCAAAATTCTCTTATCCCAAAATAATGAGCCACAAGCAAATAATACATTGACGTTTTGTCCAGTGTAATGACAGTGGAAATCAATGTTAAATATATTTGCCATTTTATGATAGATACACATCTATTAACACAGTCCATATTAATATCATTTCAATCATATTACCTGGTCTTTGTGAGGACTGGGGTTCACGCAACTGTGTTGTTCTACCCAAGCCATTGTTACTGCCGGGCTTAGGAGTATAATACCAAGACAAATGTCACACAAGCAACACAGACAGACTCATCAGCCTGTGCAGTCCCTGAGAAAGAAAGCCCCGTGAGGTAAAAGAGAAAGACACTTTGTGAGCAGCTTGAACACCATGTGGCATTATGCAGATGACAGAGACGCACCTGCACTGCGAAAAAAAGAAAAAAAACAACCACACAAACATCTTAATAAGTTTTGCAGTTAGCAAAGTTTTCAAGTCTGAAAAAGCAGCTGGGAAGAGTTTTATAACAGGGTGCAGATAAACACAATTATTTCCAATTCAAATCATCTCATTTCAAGCACTTTCTTAATCAAGAAGCATGTTACTAATAGTGTAGAGTCAACTTTTCCTTGTTTGTTCCTTGTTTCGTTATCTCTGCAAATGCTGTGAAGTAGAGCTATCTCACAGCGCTAAACTATTAGAGTAAATATGACACCATATTCCTTGTAGGGTGGATTTTTTTTTTTACTGTTTACAGTTATTACATCATTTGTTTCTTTGTTTCTTTCAGTCAGCCGCGTACATATACTCTCTTTTGGCCTTGTTTCATGTGTTACATGATGCCCTGTGGCTTCACACTAAAGGCCATCCTATCTCTCTTAAGACACGTACAGCGATGTGGGCCAAGGCTCTTGCTTCCTGTGTATTTGCTCAGCTGCACTTAGGGGTGTCAGAGGGCATCGTCATACTATGACACACACACACACACACACACAGATGCGTCATGTCAGTTCTCAGCTCCTCTGAGACTAGCTGCTACTGACAGCGACTCCAATCTGTATGTAGAAGCAGGCCAATTCCAGCACACACACGCACACACTCGACAGTCTGAGCATGTGTGCCTTTCTCTTTCACTCTCTCGTGTTTTCTCTCTCTCTCACACACACACACACACACACAGATCTGTGAGCATTAGGAACACATGATGAGGGACCACCACATTCTGTATGGTACAGGAGTTGAAGGGAGCAGATGAAGAGGTGCTGTGTGTCAAATGCAGGTGTCTCAGATGTTATACCTCGAGGTGCTCTGGAGCAAGAACATCTGCAGTGGCCTAGTGCATCACTAGTGCACACAAGACAAACAAATGCAAATACATACACACACATTGCATCCGGGTACTTGGAGGATACCATTAGGTTCCCAGCACTGCTGCAAGTGTCTCTGAAAGCCTATTAACATCAAAAAGTTGTTCATTTCTGTTATTTTATACCTTGCTGACAGCACAGGCAGTCAAGTAAGAGCTGATCACATCATGACAGGAAAAAGGAAAAACAAGGAGTAGGTGTTTGGAAATGGTTCATCTGTGATTTTTCTGAACATTCCCATCAACTGTAATCAGGACAATCATTATGTGTGCAAATGATTTAAAAAATAATAATAATAAAATTAAAAGGTAAGTAAACATTAAAATGGTAAAGTGTGCTGAAGGGGACTGAGTATTATTTTATAATCCAGTTCAACCAAGTGTCAGAGCAGAGCCACAGCTCACCTGACATTCACCTCGATCTTCAGAAGTTCAGTCAGCGCCAGCTCTCTGCAGAGTTTAAATTCCACTCTGCCTGATCTCTCCATCCACCCTCCCATCATACTGTCACTTTTCCTCCTCTGTTTTGCCTTTTATGCTCAAACACAACATAAATTAGCAAGGCAAAAGCGATTCGACGCGTGACGTTTCGGCTTTGATACGATCACATGCATGAATTTCGGGGATTGCTTATCACTGTCACTTTAATCAACTTTTCTGACCGTGGAGACAAGAAAATCTGTGTGCTGCATAACTGGTAAGTGTGGGGTTTTTTTGTCGTTGTGGATTTCACAGTTTTCCAATCTTTACGTCGGGTTAATGTTGCTCCACTAGCTGTGTAGAATCTTTAACCGTTCACTCATGGACTGTCCAACAAACAGCTTTTAAATATACATGTAAAGATACATTTCCCTTCCATGAGAAAGACCTATGCATTTGCCACACACACCCACACACACATACTCAACAGTTCTGGATATCCAAATGCCTAAACAGACATACCCACAGCACATCGATCACAGTGGAAATGCAGGGATCACAGTATCAGATTAAGGACAGATGTTGCAGCACAGGAAGGATCCCGTTTCTTGGCAGGTGGCTAATGTTTCACCTTTGACCCTGTCCACCCCGGCACGCTGCCGCCATTCCAGGCTTATTAATGGGTTTCCTGCATGTCCTGCAATTCCTGGGTTGTCACCAGCAAAGGACACTGGGAGGGGACGATAACGAAGACGTGAGTGTGTATCTGTGTGTCTTTTTGCTTATTTAAGCCTGGATCGCTGCCTTGTGTGCACCTCACCTGGCACCTGCGCACACACAAGTGCGCAGAGACCTCGCTCAAGGAACACACACTCCCACACCACAAAGCGCCCCCCTGCCGTCCTAGACCGCGGCCATGTCAACTGTGTTAGTATTCGTGGGCAGGAGTGGCTGGTGATCTCTCAGGGAAGTGACAGTCAGAATGGGCTGTCTGGAACACTCTGTCATTCAGCCTGAGTCAGGGCCTGTCCAATTGATCCAGCCCAGCTGTCAGAGCCAATGAGAGACGCCAGACTAAGGAGCAGCAGGGACGGTTTGTGCTGCCATGGGTTATAGATGATGTATAATATAAGGATGGTGTTTGTGTTATAAGCTACCTGGCAGGAGACAATCAGTTAGCTGTGGCTCTGTAGAATAGCTTTGGAGAGAAGGGCTATAACAGTGGTGCGCTGATGGATGTTTATTAATGGAGTTGTGCAGTGCCTAAGCACATATCAATGAGGTTTTGATGTCACAGTGAAGGAAAAAATCCAGTCATGCTACCAAATAAAGAAATATCCTGCCTTCAACACCTGGAATCATGCAATTTACCTTATTTTGCTGTTCAAAAGTATAAGAAATAGTAAGCTATTGAATGTAGAGGAAATGCCATTTCCTTGGTACTTTGGTATTGTGATATCAAATTACAGACAACCACAGCAAGCATACAGTGAAAGTCAGATCACAATTGCCATGATGACAAATGTATTTAGCTTTTGCTTGTCTTGGTGGGTTTAAAAAAACAGATAGAAATGTCAGCATGTTAATAGTTAATTCTTTGCACAAACACCACTGTTCACAGCTGAGGCTAATGGAGATAATATTAGTTGGTCATAAATCAAATGATTGGACAAACTGAAATTTTGACCTGCAGTAATGCTATGGATGAGAAGTCATGGAATCACCAGCAGAGTGAGATATTTTAGCGGATAAATGACAACTTTGGGCTCTTGCTGGCATTTAAAATTCAATCAAGAAAGATATATAAAGAGATTGGCTTTTTTGTTCTTTTTGTTACTGGGGACTAAACACATTGTGATGATAATTCATCAAATATTTGTTGAAGTATTTAGTCTGGATCAAAGCTTTGAACCACCTAACCCACTTTGCCATCCTAATGTGCCTAATGTCCCGCAAAGGTACCACGATGTGTTTCATGTAACTGACGGCAGCAGTTTGTTTGGAGAGAATATATAACATTAACATGAGCTGCAATGGTCATAATGGCAAAAAAAGAAGCTAGTGCAGCACAGAGACACCTCAGCAAAGACTGATGGGAGAGTGCCCTTCACATTACTACTTTAAGAGGTTTTGAGAGAGTTGGTGTCGAACTTTTGGCAGCAGTTATTCACAGTACCCAGGTGGGGTTTTAGATAATTGTGATATGGATTCTCTAAGCTTCATCCACCAGCCAGGGGTTATTGATGATGTTCCCCTATATTCACTCTTCTTTACACCTGTATAGAGAGACTGCTCTGTCGACACAGTGTTTGGACAGCCTTTTAGTTGGCACTATGCAGCGTAGTAGAGGCTGTTTTCCAGCAGCCATTGTCTGATGATGTATGGGCTGCTGTTTGGGCTTAGTCCACCTTTCACACTACGCTTTATTCAGCCATATGATGTAGCGGTGTGAGCTTGGCCAGATATTCACTCTCGGACGTCTGATGTTACAGTGGCGGTGTCAAACAAGAGGGTACACAGGGAACCATTTTGGGGGGCCAGGTGCTGGATAGCAACAGACCCGTCTATCACTTGAATTATTTCAACATGCTATTAATTTGTTCACACTTTAATCCAAAGTATTTTTCTTTATTGCCGATCCCTTTTAAACTCCTTCGTTGTGGAAATATAACAGCAAAAGTTCAGAAGCTTGAAAGCAGAGTGCAGGCGAATGTTTTTCCATGCGTGCGTTATTGTGTATCAGTGTCATCAGCACATGAACTGCAATACTGCTAATAGGAGCAGCAAATAAAGCCTAGAATAATAAGAAAATAATATAAATAATATGGTGAATGCTTAGCTATATTTTGCCATAGATGTAGTTAATGGGTTGGATTGATATTCATTTGAAAACATAATTTTGCCTGCATCTATTCAGAGATGTCTGCATTAATGCTCAAAACATTTGCACTAATGCATTCAACTGCAGTCATTTCATAATCCAGTCTTTGACACTTTTCCCATAATGTGTGCCTTTACAGCAAAAAAGCATATTTACAGTGTTTATCATGAATCACACTACCAAAACTGCAATCTCCATGGGGTGCTGAGAAATTCCCTGTATAATTCTGGCCGCAGTGTATTTAATACTTCATATTGTAACATTAGAATTCACACATGGTCACCTGTGAAGCCTTTGCTCAAACTGCTCATTCCACTTAACCTGGATAGTTCAGCATATGAATGAATCTATAACTGCAAATATTTCATATGCATTTAGCATATTATGGAGGACGCAGTTACGCTTATTGACTTGTACTGTCAGTGTGAGGAAAACAAAACGATGACTTATTCAAAATTCTGAAAGACTTCATTTCCAAACAGGTCACTTGCAGTTTGTCCCAGTGACAAATATGATGCATATGAATGTTGCAAAATTAGTTTTAAAACCAAACACACGTGCTTGAGTACCCCAATAAACAATTTAATATTTGAGATATCTCATGATAGAAAAGGAGATATGATAGTTTCATGAACCAAATCATTTCTGTTTTCTCACTGGCCCTACATTTGCTCATTTTGATGTACTTTGGGTACTCTTTGGAGAAACTGTAATCTAAGTTTAATCCACCGTGGGCCTGCATTACAGCCAATTTTGTTGCATGCCCTTCATGCTCCCACTGATTGGACATTTGTCCCATACTTGATTCAGTTTGATTAAGCCGAGCTCAAATGCTCCTGGCTTCTCTAAGCAAATGGGGGAGAAGGTTGGCTGTGGAGATTTTATTCTGGGAGAGCTCTTGACTCAGATTAGTCGTCGCAATCTGCATGACTAACCAGGGCAACTGAGCAAAATGTCATACATAACCAATTTTTATTTATTCATTTTCAGCATCTCTTGTTAATGTATGGAGGGTTTGTATTCAGTTTAAGTTTTTTCAGTATAGTTTTTTTTTAATATACTATGGACTACAAAACAACATCCAGGTTAAATATTTCCACATCCAACTAAGGGATTTTGTTCAGCGCTGACTCCTCGTATATCCAGCCTCTTGGCTCCTGAGCGGACAAAATCATCAAACAAGGTGCCAAACCGTTGCTATCTGATAGCAGGGACACTGACCTTCTCTTCCTCATACCTGATGGTGGTTTTTATCTGCTAGACATATGTCAGAAATACCATTCCCCAAGCACAATCACTTTGGCAGCACAGCCAACTTGTCCTCCCCCACCCTTCCCTGCCTCCCTTCCCTCCCCTGTGGACTGTGAACGGCTCAGCTCCAAGCAGACATCTGCAATACTGCAGCTATCAGTCAAGCCGTGATATAGAAAAGAACTCAAAGCTTGCCTGAATCCTCAGGGTAAGAGTGGGATGGGAAAGTGGCTGGGTCGTGTAACAAAAACTTCATTATGATTTGATAAAACTGAAAGAGCTCATTTGAGTTGAAGTGAGTGACTGTATGTTGTAAAGAATTTGCTGCAAACTGTGATTATTCAGCAAAAATACAGATAAACTACCATTCACAATCCACTACGCATCGCCCTTTAAAATGGCTCTCGTATTTTTTGTATCAATATAGTAAATTATGATCTGAAAACAGTGAGAACCTGGAGAATCTGCATCTTGCCTCAGCTTTACTGGGCTTTATAGTGAGCTTCAATTCATAACTTGGTGGTCTCACTCTTCTCAGCTAGTTGTTTTTGGCCACAGCAGGATGCTGGTTTCAACAAAAAACCTCTAAAAAAGTAGCTCAAACGTTGTTTTCTTTCATGTTGTAAATTATAATAACCAGCTAGCTGGTGAACATACAATCAGAAATGACCTGTTTTTGCTTGTGAATATGTGTGAACTGATGGGACCTCAAGAATGCTGTGCAAGTCACAGAGGCTAAGCCAGCTGTTGACTGATTTGCCCAACACTACTTGAGAAAAACGATACAAGCTAGTTGAAGGCAACACTTCTGACTTACATCTCCTGAAGAGATTTAGAAGAACTGCGAGTGGTTTACATTTTTTCACCTCTGTGGTCCATATCCTCAGTGAAAGAGCCAATTCCAGCAGCAGCACTACTGGTATGAGATGGTTTATGATATGCACAGCTGTATGGCTTTTCATACTTGACACTCAGATAACATAGGGACCAATGAATAAGGTCTTGACTGAGTTAGGAGAGAATACAATGGAGACAAATTGTTTACGCTTGTTATGACGGTTGCTAGCATAACGATGAGTTCAGGGTGTCGTGAAATGGAAAATGAGTTTCCCGAAGGCATCGAGTAGGAAATGACTGACTAATGCGTTTGCACACTAGAAGTGCTGCTGTCAGTTCGAGACACACAACTCAAGGGAAGGCTTGGAGGAATTCTCAGACTTGTTGGAAAATAAGTTCTTCGGTTAATGTAGGTTTTGGGAATGAGATGATTGCTTTTGCCGCGGTGCATGCACTGCATTTTTGCCTCCTAACCATCTGCATGAAAAAATACATGCCGACATGAAAAACAATGTGTGAATATATGTGTGTGAATTTCTGTGAAGTCTGTTCTTTCTTTGTTGTCTGTCTTAGAGAGTACATATGGCACAATGCAGAGGTACTGCTTGTCTGTCTTTATTTAGTGGTTGTAGGCACATGCTCGTATGGGTTTAGACAGGTGCAAGCATGTGTTTTTCACAGCATGGCAAAGGTAAATTATCCGTGTACTACAAGACCAAGAGAGAAAAAGCAGGTGGAGGCAGGGACAGAGACAAACCACAAACAGAGAGAGACAGAGAGAGAGGGACGAGGTGGATGGATTATAATTGAGGCAGGAGTCGATTGTTCCAGTATGGCAGACAAGTGCCACACTCTTAGACAGAGGCTAAGTAGGAGCAAGTTGGCCCACAGTCAGATTTGGGGAGCCACGGTGCTTAATCATCCCGGGCTTGGTGCAAGAGTTGACAGGTGAGTTATGATCAGACGCTACAGGTGGGAGCCCCAGTCTTCCCACTGCTCACTGTGACCTTCGCTCTGACCATAAATAATGCAGGGAACATAAAACACTGATTTAGGATAACGGTGCCGACCTTATCTCAGTCTGGGTTAATCTTGGCTTGGTGCAGACAGGGAAGGTAGTACAAGACTTCTGGGGGGTGATGTAATGCTTGTACACTGTAGGTTTACATCTGAGTCCAGTGTTAGTCTCAAGTTCAGAATCTGGGCCACTGAACTGAACCCTTAGACTTTTCTCATTTTTGTGCCAGTTTGGACTTGGACCTGTCTTGGTCTCAGCCATTATTTCATGCTAACTAGACTTTTTCCTGCCCGACTTAAGTCATCGCACCTCCACTAATGCCAGGCTGCCTCAACCACTGAATATGTGCTCTTTCAAGAAAGATCTTGATGCCAGTGGCAATATGATGGATGGCATGAGTCAGGCTTTGTATAATTTCAGAAAAAAAAACACCAATATCCTGAAAATAATACTAGTAGATAATAAAGTATTTCATTCAGTATTCATCATGTGAATGGAAGCATTCAATTGCACTCCTTTCTATCCAGATGATTTTCATTATTTTGAAAGCATTGCTTTGAGTATGAACTAATGTCATATATTATGGTCTTCATTTGGGACTGGTACATTTGATCACAATGTTCATAAAGACAAGTATAAATGTCTTCCAGTGATAATGTTAGGGCGCCTTACCTTCCCTGATGCTCACTTTAACCTGGCCTTGAACCTCTACAATTCATTTTAAAGTAGGCGCATAACTACAACGGTGTGTATTGTGAGCAAATACACAAATATTTATCCATTTACCTCTGTGCTGCTCAGGGTCAGCACAGAAGTAAGAATAATTTGCTGTTCTGTAAATGCTGCATCCCTTTTGAGATGGAGAAGTTGGGATGTGGTCAGTCTGCTCAAAATAGGCAGGTATAGGTTTCATTCCTAAGCCGCATTCTGAATATATTATGAGTAGTTTCTCTGTGTTGGTAACAAACAGTGAGGAAGCCACTTCGAACACAGCCCAAATTATTTTAATGCATCTGTTTAACACAGAATGGTTCATATTTCATGTCATCTGTATTAAGATAAAGCTCAGTCAACCCCATGCTAATAATGTCTAGCACAGGTCCAAAAGCCATATTAAATCCCTAATGAGTTAATATCTTTGGTGACTTTATTTCACTGCCCTGTTGGACTGCTGCTGTGACATTATCCAGAGGTAACCTTAAGTCAACCTTTGGACCTCCCACCTTGTGATCTGTCCCTTACACTGAGACAATTCTACATTATTGTTAGCTGAAAGTAAGCTGTAATGAGCAATTAGCAATTATTTCATCATCCAATTTTCGATTAGAGAGGAGTTATTTTAATTAAGAGATTCATTAAGTTAGTTCATTAATTTCCCCCCAGGTGCCATGGATTCTCAGGAGAATTTCAAATCAATTTCAATGCCTATTATTTAATATCAGAGTGAATGGTTGCTGAGTTAAAGGGCAGGTTCCATCTGGTTTCATTCTGTGGTGGGGTAGATTCATTGACAGTCAATAAAATAAAAGACAAATCATATTAGATTGTGGATGGTTTTGCTTAGGGGAGCTATAATTCTGAAAGTAGCGATGGCTGCATACATCAATCTTTAAATTAACCGGCAAATTTAACCAATACTAAATCCTTTGAGCACCTTACAGCAACTAGAAACTGCTGTTTTTACACAGTATGTCAGTCATAATCTTTTCACTAGGCTGCTTAACTCCTAACTGACCATTACACATATTTTCAATGCATTTGCCGCATATTGCAGCTCAAGTCCTCCGCCTGCCCTCCAGCTGTATGCAGTAGCTGTCAGCCTGGCAGTTCTTTCAGTTGATGTATGCAGGATGCTATCTATCATTGCCACGACATTGCATATCCCCTTCAGTTTGACACGTCTGACAGACACTCTCGCCCATTAATGCCACGGTATCACCTAGCTTGTTATCACTGTATCTGCAGTACGCAGAGGCTTCCACGAGTGTTGAATGCTCAGTGTGTAGAAAATAGTCAAGTCTCTGCTGCGTGCAGGAGGAGGGTAATTTTCCTGCTTATTTCTTTGGAAAGGCTTCATGAATATTATACCTGCTGAGTGGATAGTCAAAAGATCACCTGGCTCCTCGGGCTCAAAAGGCATCGTGATGGATGTGAAACGTTGGAAAGACATCATAGGACAAAGTGTTGGCTCGCACCATCGATCACTCATGCAGAGCGGATGACACAATTCTCTCTCTCTCTCTCTCTCTCTCGCTCTCTCGCTGTTTTCCAGTGGGCGAGTTTATCAGTGCTGCCCAGAATATTTAACAGGGAAGAGAGAGCACCCGTGGGATCTCATTTGCACAGGTGTCCATCTGGTAGAAGTTGTCTGGGATAATCTCCACATCATGTCACATTTGCATCTGGGCTTCAGGAAAACGGCACACTCACTCACTGTAAGCGCAGTGCGCTGCACTGGCCAGTTCAAGGGCCGAGGGATTGTTTGCCTGCACTGTAGCGAAGACCAGTGTGTGTCGTGTTAATCCAAGAGGCAGTTAATGCTGCGCAATTATGTAAGGATTTAACATGTTTGTAATTGTTTGTTGGTTCAGCTCAATTTGTGTAACCAGCTTTAGTTGGAAAATTAGCAATGAGATTTTCCTAAACACTGCCAATTTGTTTGGTCTTTAAACCAGGAGGGATTTGTTGCAGTCAGGCCGCCGTACTTGTCAATTGTGACAGTCTTATTAGCCAGTTTGGGCAAAGAAAATGTGCTCTTATTGAATTCATTGATCATCAAGGACCTTTGCTTCTGTTTCCCTCCTTCAAATAGCACAACTTTCACAGTGAATCAATGTGTTCATTGATTCCCATGTTCTGTTAAGAATTACTCAAGCAGCAGATCCAATCTCAAAATCGCTGTCCCCTTAATACCTAGCAGTAAATGCTTAGCAGTTGTATCCTTTCCTCTCCTTTGGCTGTGGAGCATCGCTTTCTTGAGAAGAAGTATATCTGATCAGGATCCCTACGAGGTTCTGTGTGTGCACACGAGATGGCTCAACCCAAACTGGTTTACTGTTGACAAGACAAGCATTCAGAGCAGCACAAATCCACTGAAGATGTACCGCAATACCAAGCAGAAAAATGTGGATGAACATTCACCAGTATGTGTGAGACAGACAGACATGTAGTCTCCAAGCAGTCCAACTAATCTTGCATGCATTTTACCCCTCCCGCCCCCCACCCCACCCACATCTCCCTTGCATTATAAATTCTCTTCTTTATGTGTACGACCTGAGCATTTACAGCATATCAATTGTAGCAAGTAATTTTCTGCTAGCTCGAACTGTATCTGCTCAACACATGAAAACAAAAGGCTCAATCAATCTTCAAGTGCTGTTAACATTCTGAGCTGTTGCTCTATATTACTACCCATGTCCCTGTCTCTTATGTACACAATAGTCCAATGCATATGTATATATACACACACACACACACACACACACACATTTTTTTAGTTTTCTATTAGAGGTTTTGAGAACTAAGCTCATAATGCATTACTGGTATTCATGTGTGAATGGATGAATGGATTTGTAAGAACCTGACATTGTCCACATTTAGGGTAGATTATGATTCATTATTCAGCATTAAAGCAAAGTCTTCACATTCAAAAATGACAAAATGTGGATATTATTAATTTTTTTTCCATCTCCTGCTGCTGCATTAAGCTCACATAGAATCTAATGAATGAGCCTTGTGGAAGTTTTGAATTTATGTGAAGCCAGAGATGGACTGCTGGCTGCTTTTCTCTGCTGCATCTGGCAAGACTTTAGTATGGCACAAACTCATTTATTTCTCCAACTGATTCATTAACTTTGTTTTTTTTTTTTTTTTTTTTTTTTTGCAGGAACTCCACATACTGCATGAAGGTGTCCATGTCACTCACTGTGGCAGAGAATGACACAGACCTCTGCTACAACTCCAAAATGAGGTTCTTTGAGAAGGCAGAACTAAGCAAAAGCAAAGACATCACCTGCCAGGGTATTGAGGATTATATCCAGCCGGGAGTGGAGCCTGAGATTGTGTGGTACAAGGTAAGATACCCTTTTTATTCGCCGTTTAACACAAATAATTGTCACTGATTCAATTTCTTTTTAAATAAAGAGGTGCATACACAAAAGGTTTTGTCAGCTGGATGAAACCTGGACAAAAGCGGAATCTTTCAATTAAAATTAAAAAGCTACCTCACAGGGAGTCTTTTTATTTATTTGAAGAGTAACCTCCATAAGGTCAGCTATATTCAGATCTAATTATCTTCAAACACTATCTCCTTTCTGGCTTGTGGATGTTGAACAATCAACAACATAAATATGTCACAGACAAAAATAAATCAATTTCGAATTCAAATTTTCTCATCTTCCTCACAGAGAGTTGTGATGTCCACAGTAACTGACCCACTCAGACCTCCCACGTCTGACAGACCACTTTAGCAGAGGTGTTAGCTGAAGCGGGAGGACTCATACATCAAATGTGAAAGTGTGATGTGTGAGGTGGCGGCAATACATCTTCAGTTTCCCACTGAATCAAATTAAAATAGGAGATAACGACTGTGGGCTCCACGCCTTCCAGATATCGGCTCATCCTTTGTCAGTAGGTGCTGATTGAATTCTCAGAAGCCTGTCTTGGGCCACAGTTTGAAACCAAACCCACAGTGCCCCAGTTTCCTTCGCCTCAGGTGTTCTTCTCAGAATCTGAAGGGCCTTGGTTGTTTCTAAAGTTCTAAGTCCATACTCCTACATGGTAGTATGCTGTAGAAATACAGAATAAGACTCCTCAATCCATGTTAAACCTTATTGCTGTGTATTATGTGATGTCCACTGGGTCAGCTTTTTAGCCTGACTGATGTTTTAATCTACACTAAACACTAAATGTAGAAATTATGACGTACAAGATGTCACCATGAAAATACAGAACATTGCAACATTGAACAATATACAATTTACTTTGCTTTTATCTTACATTTTCTGGTATCTGCCAAAGCTATCCAAAAGCTCTTCAAAATGTCAAAAAAGTATTTCAAGAGAACATATATATACATCTTCAGTTTGTATATACATATATATATATATATATATAATTAAATCAGATCTCTTGGAGAGGGTCCATATTTGCACTATAAGACCGCTTTACTGTTTGGACTGTGATGTAGTTAAAAAAAAAGAAGTAGGAAAGAAAAAAAACAGTATATTAGAATCTTGATACTTCCATGTTGAGGAGGACGTTCCTCCACAGGGAAATACTGAAACATGAATGAACCAGCTGACAGAACCAACTGGTCGACTCTCAAATCCAAACATGCCCTGCAGGAAAATCCTACAGCGAAACTAGTTTTTGCTCTCACACAGGTTCTCCACAACTCTGCTCTTTGTCCACACAGATATGACTTGTCTTGTTCCGGACACACATTCATCTTTCTCTTCCATTCTGGCTTTTACAGAGATGAGTTGTTTACTCCTTGTAATTGCTAACTAACATTAGCTTGCTAACATGCGACCCATTTAGAGTGTAAAGTAAGCACAGGGCCGAATCATCCGACATGACACATGCATGGTTTTTAACAAGCTGGAAATTAGGTTTCACTACAAAAGCATATTATAGCACAAAATACAAAATGTTTTGCCAAAAGAACAAATAGGTTTCAATTATCATTATCAGATGCTTCACTTCATATATCTATCAGATGTGCGTGTGCATGATTACTACTACAGTAACTGTGACACACTTTTCTCCATATGGGCTTATGAATAAACCAAACAAACTCATGTTTAATATGCATTAGGACACTTGTGACTGTTGTTTTTGGATATTATCTAACAATTACAGGTTTATCTAAACAATAACAGGTTTATTGATACAGCATCTTTCAAGAGCACACATGGCGAAGCACTTCACCAAAAAAAAAAAAAAAAATCTTGAACTGGATTGTGAATTTGATGGGAAGCCAGTGTAAAAACATTAGCATTCTGCATCCTGAACCAGTGATCACAGACAAGTTACAAATGTGTAATCATCTTCATCTCAGCCGTGGACACAGTGGGCTTAAGTTTAATGTTTCTCAACTGTTAGAAACAGCTGGGAAACAAATTATTTACATGCTGGCAAAGACTCAAAGCCTTGCCCTTAGAAACAGACAGATTATGAAGGGTGGGTTCAGGCACTGATCATGAACTTGTGCCTGGGTTGGCTTTCACTTGTATGACAGGTTCATTTAAAAGAGCACATGCTGTCGTTCATCCACGACAAAGAATATATCGGAGCAGACAATTTAGACCTTTTGGGAGCAACTTTATCCAGGACCGATAAGCTGTGCTCAAAAAATGATTGTATTTTGGAATCAAGAACGCTGCTTGAGTGTTATGAAAAGCAGCAGCAAGCTTCAAAGAGATGGCCTAATGAGAGTAATGTGTGAAATGTGAGAGCTAGCAACTCAAATTCAGAGACAAGTCAAATAAAACACGGTTATGATGCGAGATAAAAAGCTCCTCAGAAAAACACATTCAGTGATTTTAATAAAACTTCATTAATGACTGAATTCATGTAAGAAAGGTCAACAAACAAGGTCTGATCAAGGTGGACAGTAAATTAAAATACTGTCCAAGGGATTTGTGTGTTTGTAAAGAGAGAGACGCATATGGAGCAAACACAGGGTGCTTTACAGTACTGAACACTGTGAACAAACTAATGCATTTTGTTTTGCAAATATGAGACAAATACACGACACATAACTAACACATCAGGCTTAAGAAACAAGTACTGCATGTCTTACAAGTGTAAAAAAATTAACCCTACAAAGACCAAAGAGTATCATGTGACTTTTGGCACAATCTTTCTGTTGTGCTTTCGTGCTCAGGTTTTTCTCACTATGTTCTGTTAGGATATTTAGCATATTTTCACAGAACATCAGCAGCAATAATGAGGCCAGGACTAATTGCTGCTGTAATTTTCACTGTGGAACTGCCTTGTGACGCTTTAAGTTGATATTTCTAGAAGAAAAAAGTAACGGTTTAGATTCCCAGTATGTGGAAGGTGGGTGAAACCAGTCCTCGCCAACCAACAAGAAAAACAGCCTCTGAACATGGCAGCAAGCCCTCCGATCAGTGTTCAAATGAATATTTCCTTGTTCGACTAATTTCTGAAATCTGGCAGCATTTGGTAAAGTTTTACGTTGATACAAGGTCATAACTGTGTGGGAAACTGCTGCAGTTCTTTACGACAGGATATTTAGTGACAAAGGCCTCTCTGTGGATTCAGTATGAAAAGACAAAATATAAAGTCTCTTCTCTGTTGGTGATGATAAGAAGTATGCAAGTTAAAGCGTGTTTCCTGCTGATTCTGTATCCCCCTGGTGTGTCTTTCTGTCTGTTTTTTAAATGAAGGAATGCAAGCCAAAGCAGTGGAGACAAACCATAGAAAGGAGGAGGGACACCCTGTCCATCAAGGAAGTGCGGGAGGATGACATTGGGAATTACACCTGCGAATTACAGTTTGGGAACTTTGTGGTACGGAGGACGACCGAGCTGTCTGTCACAGGTAAAGACAAATTCTGCATTTCCTCAGTGCTGCAGGTGCTTTGACTGCAGAATCATCTCTGCTTAATTTCGCTGAGATGTTTAAACACTGACATTTACTAATAGAGGGGAGGAAAAAAAAACCTTGAGTTGCTGCAGCATTTACAGCTTTAAAAGGGAGTGTCAGTAAGTGTACACTGAACGCCTCAATGCAAATACATTTATATTTAATGCATTTGGAAACAAAAGTGTTTCCACAAAAGAGTATTGTGTTGCTTGTGCCTTTTGACTGGTTTCTACAGATTACGTCTCTTGCACTGTGAGATGACCAAAGAATTACGGCTTCATGTTGTTGTTTTTGTTAAAAAAAATTATGCTTTTTTTTTGTTGTTTTTTTTTAAAGTGATTCCTGCGCCTTTTGCCAAAGCATCCCAGTCAATAATGTCGCCGTCTCTGTGACTTCTGGGCCACTTTAATTGCTAAGTAGAGGAATTCACACAGAGCCTCTTCAGCACTTTTTCTCAAGGCTGTTCAAATATTTAAGCTTAAACTTAAAGCGGGTGACAGATTGCCTGCCACTGACGCCGTCACAGCCACAGTTGTGGACAGGGAGAACCCAAAATGTCCAACTTAATTAAACAGCACCTCTTTTCTTTGTGTTATGTGATGGTGTTAGTTTAGCTGTTAGTGTTGTTTCTGGCCATTATGTTCAGGTTTTTCGAAGTTTCCTGCACCAAGCTACCAACCAGGGCCAATTTAAAGTTGAGCCTGTGAATCTCGTCCATCTTATAACATTAACTTAAAAGTGGAGCTGACGTTCTTTTATGTAAAAGTGCCCCTGTGCTTCAGACAATTTAACAGCTCGGTTCACGTTTCCTATAGTGGCTGAGGTCTGGAAGAATGCGATTAAATAAGCGTAGGACAATACAGCCTGAGACAAAAGAGGGAGAAGTGAAGAGGTGTTAGATGGATAGATGGGCCGTTACATCTCGGTGCAGCAGCCATCATGCGTTGTGGGTGTGAGGGTCAAGCAAAGTGTTTACCATTAACTGCTACCTGATAGCCCTTTTAAAGACAGAAAGACAGACTCGGTGAAGGCCAAGCTAAGTCATAAATCATTTTCTCACCATCCTCAAAATGTCATCCTGGTGGAGCAGTCCTAATCTCTCTATCTACTTCGGAGACATTCAGCATTTCAAAACACGCGGCAAAAGATGATTGATGATTGGTGATGGCAGTAGAAGCGACATTTATAAATTTTTATTTATTTTTTTTTTTTTTTAGAAATAAATATACTCCTCCAGTTGTGTCTGTGTAGGTTGTCTCCCACATTCTGCCTGCCTTTAGGTGTGAATGTGCCTCTTTTTACCCTTTTCATACACTGACAACCTGTTCAGGATTTCCCCAGCCTCCCTCCTTATGCATGCCTGGATAGGCTCCAGCCCTCACAACCTTTATATAGAAAACGGATGGGCGGATTTAAGTTTGTTTGTTAATTTGAATTATGATGAAGTGGTCTGTATTTATGGAAAAAAAGGAAGTCATTACTTTTGTGTAGCAGAATTTCAGTCCCGTAATTCCCTTTTAGCTTTGTAAAGAAAATGTCACTTGAAAAGAATGAAATGTAGGAGTGGATTAGATTAGATGCAAATAAATAGTTTCTCCCAAAAGTGGCCTTTATTGTAAGCTACAAGATGCCTCCAGGTAACAAAAAAAAAAGTGTAATGCAAGTTCTCTTTGTTCTTTCTGCACTTGGAGTGCTTTTTATCTTTGGACAGCAATGTCAGCACTTGCTCTCGGTAGTTTTCCTTTTTAGGCACAATTGTTTCCCTCTGAGTTTTGGATGTATTTGTTTATTTTCTGTTTTCGATTGAAGAAGTTTGGAGTTTCTGTTTGCTGTGTTTCCTTTTTACCGCCGTGATGGCTGCACTGATCACGCTAACTACCCAGTTCTTTTGATCTGTTGTCTATTCCTGTCTGCCTCCGCCGCCACCACAATGGTATTCATGAAATGTGCCACATCCTGTATGGGCGGCGAGTTTGTTTTTTTTTTTTTATATTTTAGACCAGCAAATGTAGAAGCTTTCATGAACTGAATCACTCTGTTGTCAGAAACACCTTCATGTTCTCATCATCATCAATTCTCCTCAAGACCTTGGCCTTCTGCATGATTTTGACATAGCCACTGATTTCATATTGAATATGTGTCCTCCTCTAGTTGTAATACTATACTTTAGTATACTGTGCAAAGCATTTTGATTTTGTCTAATTTTCACAATTGATCATGATTTTATGGTTCAGCTGTTTGGGAAATTATCAGCCATTTATCCCCATAATGTGGAAGACCACAACTGAAGGATTAAACACACAACATCACAATAAAGCTAAAAAAAAATTGCTCTGCCCACTAAGACAGAACATTTTCAGATGTCAGCCATTACCTGGCGTTTACTACTATAATAATTAATCTTTCTGTGGGAACTTAACAACCCCTGAATGGGGTCTTTCAGAAACATGAGCATTTGTGTTTCCACTCTGTTTTAGACTTTAGGATATAAGACATCAAAGTGCAAAAGCAATGACAAAATATGTTATTTTATGAGATGTTTGGTGAGCAAGTACACTAAGCAGTTGTGGGGCAGAAAACAACACATAAGTCATTTACTTCTATATGTATAATTAATAGTTTATATGTTATATATCCTCCATTTTCCCATAAACTTATTCACACTAAGAAATATGTTAGTACAGCATTCAATTTGTTCTCAGTCTGAATGTCCTTCTCTGAGCAAAAGCCTCCTGTCCCGGGACATCTTTGTCCAACAAGCATTGTCTCTTGAATTATTGCTCGTCCTAATCGATATGGGAGCAGAAGTAAAATGCTGTTTTTGTCACTGTCATTCTTGTTGTGATACGAAAGCATTTCTGCTTGCCCAGTTATGATCTGCAGCATTGCTGGCATTCCCTGAAAGCACCTGGAATCACCTTCAGTGTCGCCTCTCGAGTGGTGCAGAAGGTTAGTTCTATTCAAACCTGTCCCCAAAGAAGGTGGAGAGCCTGTGATAATGGCTGCACATTGTGTAAGATCACCTTCCTGCAGTGCAAGAAGAGTTTTACATATTCCATGAGAGACCTGTACTTTCCTTTTTTATGTGTATATATCTGGAATGACTATACATAAACCTTTATGTAATATTATCATCAGCCTCCCACTGATAATTCCATTTTACCATCAAAAGCCCTGTCACTCCCCTCTTTATCAACAGCCTACAGGCCCTCTCACAGCATTGCAATGGGACAAAAGGTCAGATTCCATTTGATTATAATGAGCACCGCTAAAATCATAATGAGCTCCCTTGCTGGGTAATTGGAAGCGACATTCATGTTTAAATGAAATTTGGGGGTTTTATGACTTCTTTGTAAGGTGCACCGTTTGATGTCTTAGATTAAACGCTGCAGAATAAAGGAGCCGTGATGAAATAGATATACAGAGGAGCAGCAACTTTGGTGTGTAAAATAGACTGTCAGTGTAGCTAATGAGTAGGGATTGATGCTGTTAACCTGCTTCTGTTATTTTGACCAACCAGAAAATGAGGTGTGTTTGTTTGGTGGGGGGGGTGTTGTGCCCTCCACCTGAATCTGAATGCATTCACGTGATACTGAGTCAGATCATTTTGAATAGACAGATGCGATGCTCCAGAAGCTCTGTGGCTTAATGTAATTGTAGTTGCAACACTTGTTCCGACAGGCTTTCATTTGAGCACATTCAAAACCAGTATCTCAAGTGAACAATGACTTTTTGCTGGATAGCACTGTTCTATTTCAGTGTCTTGCTTAGTACTGAACATTACCGCACTGCAACCTGACTGGCTGGAAATGAAAGGAGTTATTTTGCTTCCCCAGCTCAAGCAATGCATTTGGATGACGAGAACCGTTCCCTTGATATATGTTTTCTGCTGTGCATTTGTAGGCTAGAGGCTATTTTCTACAAATGTAGACGATAAAGAATGCAAGTTTAGAACATGAATTTTAAGGAGGGGACTCTTTATTGCTTTTAAGATTATGACAAGTTATAAGGACAAACCGAGAAACAAATTCTTTGCTAAATGCAATAAAGAAGAAAAAGTGCCCTGTAAAGACGCTTATAATGAAATCACTGCAGAAAACTGAAGCAACATTTCAGCATGTTTGAGTGAGAAAATGTCATTTTGGTAGACAGGCGTCATCATGATACATTGATCCAAAATTTACATCTGGGATGAACATCTGGATAAGAGAATCGGACACAATGCGTGTTAATACGAGGTGTGAATGTATGCAGAATGCATTGCGTTCGGTATGCGATCAGATCACCCAGATAATCTCGAGCAGTGGTCTGGGTGGCACTGTGATCAGATCTCCCACCTTGCCACCTACCTTGAGAGTATGCCAGTTGTGCTCATCTGATTTGCATACTGCCCAGAAAGTAGATAACAAGAACACATATTAATACACAAGCAAAAGCCGCTAATCAGATGTCATTATGTAGATAATGTATCCACATCATCAGCTGCATAATGAATAGCTGAATGAGCAACTGTGACATCACCCAATGGTATGATGACTATTGTGAAGCCATGAGTTTGGCATTATGGCCATTGAGGTTTTTTTAAACTGGAAATGACCTGATTTGGAATAGAGGGTGGAGCTTTTGAGGATACACACTGAATATGACTGAGAGTTGGAGGACATGTTGCTGCTGTGTGACACCATAAAGCATGTCCTCTTTTATTGTATACTTTACTCTAAATGGGACCATAATTTAGAAAATTCACATCCTGCTATATTGAAGAAAACTTGAAATTAGCAATCAATTCATCGGGAAACTGTTTACTGTGGTAATAAAGTGAGAAATAGGCTCATTTTCTCATAAGCTTGCGTACAGTCAGACTTTTTTTATACTAGTGATGCTGCCTCCTGCTGGCCATCAGAAATATAGTTTTCATCAGTTTTGCTTTGGCTACACTGCAGAAAACTGGAAGTTGCATCCCCTTGTTCTACTGTCTATGATGCAGATACATTATGTTAATATGCAGTGTAAACAGGATCTTTGGGGAAAGTGATGGCAGTGATGCTCAGGCTGTGAGCCAGGCTTACCATGCCGTGTCAGCAAGTGTACACACTGAAATTATCAAAACGCAGTCATGCTGAGTAAGCAGTCTCATCATTTAGAAAGACTACCAGCTTCTCACTATCATAAAGCCCTCTAATATGGGCATCAGAGGCTTTAGGCTAAACGTTTGCTTTCTTTTCTATACTGGTATCATGGTTTTTGTTTTTGTTTTGTTTTGGGGTGTTTTGCATCCTGACCTGGCTTGTCTTGGACTGTCATCACCTATGATATATGCAATCCTGTCACCATGATGAATGCTGCTCAAGCTGAAATGTATTGATTTCTTTTTTGAATTCAGCCTAGTCTATTGTCTATGACTTTAGTTTTGCTGAGTAAAAATAAATGTGGCATTTGTTTTGGTGGTGAGAGGAACATAGACATCTCGTGAACCAGCAGTAGCGATTATAGAGCTCCAGCTTTCCTGTATTAAATCATGTGCAGTGAACACTAAATGTTAATAGGGTCTCTATGTCCTTGTAAATCCTAATAAACTGTTTACCTATTTGGCTTAATATGACACTACTGCAAAGTACAGTATATCTCCTGGCAGCATCATTTGGTGGACATTACCAATTTCCTGTCCCATCCCTGAGTTGACTCATTAGCATATGAAGGAGGCTGGAATATAATTGCTCCTTTAATTGATGGAAGATAATTAATCTGGCCAAGGTGGCTGGTGGGGAAAAAAGAAGATGGAGCACTGAGTGGATTCAGACAGTAATCCTTTTTCTTCTTGTGAATTTGATACACCATGTAATCAGCAGGTGTTTGATGAGGTTTATTAAATCTTCTTTTTTGCTATTTCATTACCTTTTGATATTTTGTCAGTTTATTAGAGAACATACTTATGAATAAATATGAGACTTGTCATTATTCTGAAAGTCTGCTGTGATTTGAATTCATCGTCTCCTGCTGTGGCTGCTGGTGCTTTCGACTCGAGTGAGAATTATTCTTTGAAGCAGGGCATTGTAAACTCACTCGACTTAAATGTCTTCTTTGGTGTTTATGTTGTAGTCATAAGTCGGGTATTTGTAGAAGTTGTCACCAAGACACTTGGTGAATCTCAGTGCTTGTTTCACTTTAATATCAAGAACCTTGGCATTGCACCCTAATGATGTTTTGAAGAACTGTTTGAGTATTTTTGAACCTTCTGACTTTTCCATGGACACTTGGACCAGGCTTGTTTTTATCGCTCATAATGACACATGGAGTAGCATAATTGGAAAAAATGAGAGGAAGGAAAGTATTCAATGACATACAATTCAATGACACTCTTACAATATGTGTAAGAGTGCATGCCTGCCAGACTGTAAAGCTCACACTACAGCCACTATAGCATGTTGAATGAGCAGACCCATCTTAACAGTGTGGATGATGGAGCTGTTATGATTACTTGGCTTTTTAATAGTATTTCCATAATTACATTTGCTAAGTTATTTGCACAAAAACAGCCTCTTGTGACTATAACCACAGTATTTTCCGGCTGATGAAAGGTTACCCAGCTGCATTTTAAATAAAGAAGGCGTATGCTAACCAAAAGGAAAAGTACATGACAAATAGCACCTCTGAAAATAATTACGGTAGCTTTTAAACTATTAAATCTTTTTTATGACCACTTGGGGGTTACAGAAATAACTGAAAAACACAACACTGACATAATATGACCTTTTAAGCTAAAATGATGAACTCATTAGCAGTTGCAGTCTTCCATTAGATTTATTTTGTTCTGTTGTTATTTTCACCAACACCTAAAGAAAATATTTGGGTCTTCAGCTGCTAAAGGCCCCACTGTGTTCACCAGCCAGTAACTGACATAGTATTTGGCGCTGAGCAGAGGATCAAAAATATATATCATGTATATAACCACCAAGTGACAACAGACCAAACTCCATTTGCTGCAAGATGCAGTTCTTTGCTCTGTAAAGAACTATCAAGTAGTGTTTTGTTGAAATGACTTATTATTATTTATATTAAATTATATGAATTGGCACACAATTCATATAATACGTGACATAATATAAGAACACTTCACACAATGCTCCTGTTTTGTTTTTGAAGCAGATCAATTTGAATGATGAGAAATAATAATACACAAATAACACAATGATAAATAATGAACCTGGGTGGCAGAAAAGGAAAAGCAGTGCCCAGATCGATGCAGTTTGCAGTCACCGTGTGAGGAGAAAGCCGTGCTCTGTTATGAAATGCACTTCAAGCTGAGTGAAGATCTCTTAATGGATGGCTTTTTTGATCAATTGGAATGGTTTTCTTTATGTGCCCTGCTGCTTATTTTCTTAAGTTAAGTACTGGATGAGGATACCAGGACAGCATAAGCAGGACATCATGTAAATCCAACTCTGTCTAAGCCTTTCTCTCTTGGAAATCACAGGAACACAAATCTTAAATTGCATTCCTAAATCTCAACCAGATTTTAGATATCTAAAATACCAGATCTAAAATGGCAAGCTATGTTTGCTTTCATGGTCTTAGTGTTTTAAGATTCATGACACCATCTTTTTTTATCACTCTCCTTTTTCTGCCTCAGCCCTTGTCTCGCCATTTGTCACGTCCCACCTCCGCCACACTGGCACACCCCAGCCAAGACCAAATATCAATCAGAGGTGAAAGGCAAACCTGAGGCTTTCCTTTACAGCCAGTAATGGAAGGTCTCAAGCTGGGCTTTGACGTTGGCTTTCTTCTTCTTCTTCTTCTTCTTCCACCAACTAAAATGCAGAGTCAAAATCTTTATTGCAAAAGAGCGTTGCCGTCAATCATTCAGAAATCGATAAGACATTTTGCAACCAGATCTTGAGTGAACAAAAGCCACGGAAGAAGTGGCTGCGACGTAAGTTGCGTTCACTCAAAGCGCTTTATTTAGCCACTCACAGGCTGAAACTGTACTCTGACAGTCACAAGTCTGAGTCTGACAAAATTTTGTTAAAGAGTGAAATCCTTTTTGGTTGACCAGAAACACAACAGAAAGGCATATTGTGTACCAATGCATTTTTGTTATATATGTGTCATTTTACAAACGAAAATGTGTAGGGCTCAAGTTTAAAAACACCAGAATGTTCTTTTCATGTGACCATGGTCTTGATAACCAGATACAAACTGGAGAAAAAAAGAGTACTTTATTTTTCACCAAGGACATTTGTTTCTATGGAACAAATGTGGATATTTTTTTCCCAGGCAGTCTTTTGCTTTTAATAAGCTGTTCTTGACTTGAGACAGTGATAACGAGAATTTTTGCAGAGGACTCTTACCTTCTGCAAAAATATCTAACTAAGAATAATGTAAGAAACAGTGAAACCTCGTACTTTTCTGAGAACTGCTACAGACCACTGCACCTCTTAGAAAGCCTGAGTGGCAGTGAGTGTCATCTTTGAAACAGACTGTTTTAATTCATAAAACATTTTTTTTTCTTTAAATGGCTGGAAAGGCCAGAGGTTATGAACAAATTACTTTCACAGAGGATTCACATGCCAATTGACTCATCCACAGCTATTACCAAGGAAGTTTTGTTTTTTGCTTAACTTCAATTCATTCTTCGCTGTGTGCCGGTGCCGATTCCCCACCGGTGTCCATACTACAACCAGAATTTAATTTGAGTTTATGACATAATTGGGTCTCATTTATGGGCAGAGAATGAACACTCTTCACTGCTGCAGCTGTTATTTGCGATTTCGGGCTGATGAGGCAGGTGTATTTTTAGATAAAATATTTTCTCGTACAGCTTTAGTTTGAAGCGGGCACATCAAGGACGATTGGTGAAATATTGATTTTTCTTTTTACCGTTTGCTGAAATACTAATGACAATATTCTTATGACAATATCATGTCACATCACAGTATTGGCATCTTTTATTTTATATAATAACATAATCTTTGTCTGTAAAATAACATTATGAATGAAAGTTATGAACAGTGCCCAAGATGATAGTAGGTGCTAGAAAATCTGTCCATAATATTTAATATGATGTTGATATTGTGTATGAAGTGTATTTAGACAAAAATGCGGGTTATACAGGATATACCCACTATAACTCACCACGCAGCCATTCCGAGCCATTTAAAGGTTATACTAGAATGTATACTGGAATACTGGTGGGTGAATTATCAGACAAACTTTCACCATATAACTGAGCGCACGACTCATGGTTTGGAAAAAGAGCTACCACTGCTATAGGTTTCCTCTGCTGGAAGTTAACAATAACTTAATGCATTTAGAGAAAATGTACAGCTGACTCAACTGTGGCAAAAAACACTCCTCTCTCTCGGTTTTATAATCTTTGAACAACCAACCAGAACGTGGGGACAAATCATTTTTGCATTACACATATTTATACAATTAAAGTTATTCATCATTTTTCATGTAGACCAACCTTATTAGGTTGACTTCTAACAAGGTCGAAGGGTTGCACATCGACATTAGGGACTGATATTATCTTTGGAGTGAAGTCATGTTAGATAATTCAGGTGTGCATTCCCAGAGGCTGCGTCTCCATGACGGTCAGTGCTGCTGCTCTTTCAGAACCATGGACAGCACCGAGAGAAGGGGAGAGCTGTTTCTACACTCCTCTACCTGACACAGAATCATTCATAAACTCAAAACCTGTTTAGCACTCCGTTAGTGCTTCCTTCTTATTTGAGTACTCTGATTAAACTGTGTGTTATCTGATTTTACAACAGCAGCCCGCAGGCTTGTGTCCACATTGTGTTTTTCTCTCTCGCCACACAAGTGTTTCATCCCAACACTCTCCAGTGCTTTCCTGATAGAGTAAAACACTATACAGACCCAAATTATGCCAATAATAAATAATACAAGTAGTAGTGATAAAATTAAAGCATAGTGCACCTTAAAAGAGCAAGAGTCCACCTTACAGTTACAAAGTGCTTTGCAAGTCTACATATTTACTGAACACATTTAGGCTAAAACACAAAGAGGAGAAAAAAGCTAAAATGTCCTGACTTGATCTCTCAGGGAGGTCATTTCAAAGTTTAGGTGCCCTGATCGCACGTGTACCTTTGTGCAACAGGCTGGACCTTAGAACAACAAAGAACTACACATCCAAGGATCTCAGGGAGCAGGAAGGGACATGGGGCAGTAATAACTTGGGGCAAGGCTTTTTAAGTAATCAATATTATGTTGAATTCTAACAGAAACAGGTGGCCAATGTTGGCCTCACTTAAATCAGGTTGATTCAAATGAGAATGCCTTCACTCCACAGCCTTTGGCTCTAATCTCTAGTTTTTCCATATGTTGCAGTTCTCCCAATCAGTGCTGTAGTTCTCCACTGTGTCCAGCCGTTTGCCATAACTCCCATGTTGTCAGCTTTGCCGCCGTCCTCGCCATGGTGATTTGGCAGGCTGTTTGTTAGGCGTTCCCCTGCCATGACTACCCAACCCGGTGAGTCAACCCGACCCTGTGCTCTGATCAATCCGGCAGCAACAGCAGCAGCAGCGTGTGTACACTTTAGTGCGCACTCAGCATCCCGGTGGGTTTCCACCTGCTGGCACCATCAAAGGAGCAACACACAGGAGATGTGATTGCAGAGCTTTCAGCAGGGGAAGCAGTGGGCGAAACAGGAGAGAATCTCTGAGCATGAAGCATGTACAGAGCACAGTGTTCTCACACTGGAGTGGTTACTTGGTTACTGCGTATCAGTACAGGCTGTAATTTTACTGAAATGTGTCAAACAGCCATCCTTGCATGAAGAGGTGGTTTTAACATGATGATCCGTCTGAGATTAAGAATGCATGTTAGCTTTGGGAAAACTATCACCTTCCATCTGTCTCCCTCTGCATCCTGTGGTCAGCTACAGTGTTTGCGCAGTGCTGTTTGCTCCTCTGAAACAGTGGCAGGTAATTGGCAGTGCTTTTCTGAAAGCCTGGCAGATGTGAGCCCCACGAACAAACTGGCGAGGAAGAGCTCCAGGAATTAGTTTGACTTGGCCAGCTTTCCCCAAGGTGAGATGACTTTGATCAGTCTCCCCTTGTTTGATGAGGTGGCACTTTCTGGGCACAAATTCTGTTTAAAGCAAACAAAGGATTGTCTCCCTTGGTGTTTTGTCACAAGATTTGGGACACAGGGATAGCAAAGGCTGTCTTGAGGTTTTAATGCATGCTCAGTATCTGGACACTTTGAGCAGCATGGATGTACAAATCGTCGTTGAGAAATCGATTGTTATATTAGAGTTGTTGCAAATATTGTGCATGTTGCACATGATGGTGTTTTTACATGTATGTCGCATATATGGTGTTTTTATATCTAATGCACAGTGCGTGGCAATGAAGTTGGAGTCCCATGCCACACAGTGTCCCGAGAAGGTCTCTTTTCATAGGGCGATTCTACAGTGCACGATTTATGTCCAGTGGCAGTGTTCATTTGCAGTGTAAGAAGCAGTGTTGCCCTTTGACTAAATAAAAATTGAAAAATGACTGATTTTATGCAGAGCTGACACTCGTCACCTGTTGGAAGTAGACCAGAATCGTAATGAGCAGTGAAGTGCATCAGCCTTTGTGTGGCCCAGCATATAATAGAAAGCAATGGGTGCAGGTGTTTTCAGGTGTTTCACATCAATCAGCCAGTGATTGATGTGTTTGATGTTCATACCAGAAGTCATCACAGATAGGCAATTAATGTTGTCTTTGTGTATAATATTATTTTTCCATGACTCTCACCAAGCTCGAACTGAACCATAAACATGCCATAGTTCTCATACCCTGAAATAAAACAGATCTTGGCAATTAAACAGTAACATGGGAGCAGAATCATCCAGTGTCAGTGTTGTGTTGTCAAACTGGTTTCTCTGCTTCAAATACTGAGAAATTTTCATGTGTGTTTAGCACAGCTGTTCAGAAGCTTTAGGACAAATAATTTGACTGACTGAGAAAGTGATCCATCAACACACCCAGCAACACACTATATTCCACATGTGCCAAATCCTTTTTGCCCATGCTGCTCATGGACGCACAAACTAGCAGCCAAAATGGCAGATGCACTTGTTTTGCCCTCACTGTTTCCTCACGACACATAGCTTGTGCTGGTCTTTGTGAATGCAAGCCTCAATGCAAGTCTGTATATGGAAATCTGAGCCCAGAACTGTTTTTGAGTGAATATTGACCAAAACCCCTTTGCCTAGGAGACGAGGTCTTCACGGAGCAGGTGAAACCAAGCAACAGATGTGATGCTGGTGTGAACAGATGGTGTGAAACATGCAAAAAGGTCAGGTGGTCTGGTCCCTGTGCTGCTATTGCAAAGCATTGATTGGTCTTTTTTAAAGAAGGAAGATGGAATTCCTGACGATAATCCTCCAGCATGAAAGTGGAATCAAAAGCTTATGGGCCCTAAGTACTAACAGTGGGCAGCTTCTTGACATACCTTTTGACATATTCGACTGACATAATAATGCTTTCTCTCGATTGTCTTCTCAAACCGGATGAAGCTGAACTATAGAAAAGGTAGGTGCGATATGAGCCACATCTCTCCCTTACCTGTTTATTCAATTTTAAGTCAAGTAAGTAATTTTACATACACTTCCTCAACATCAATTTGATAGACTCACCCACAGTGTAGTTCATTGTTTTACCGGCTTGTTTCTCGAAACGACCCCACCTTTGCACGTGGGCTGCTGTCATACATCTTGTCAAATATCTATCAATTAGTAAACTGTGCTTACAAATGCTCCTCTGACACGCCGTGCATCTGGGATTGCTAATTAAGATGACGTGTTACATAATTAATGCCTCTGCTCTACTAATTAGCGCTCACTTAGTGCCTTAGCTTTGGCGATGTGAAAATCTGTGCTAAGCTAGTGTTAATGTAATTCCGCACCACAGTGATAAGGAGCAGAGTAGCGTGGAAAACCCACATTCCTTATTGCTTTAAGATGTAAAGAAAAACAGGATTTTTAGACACATTCATTTGTGTGAAAATGTGTTGTTTTTTGGGGGGGTTTTTTTGGCTGTGCTGTGTTTAAGCATCTGCACTCGGTGTTTGTAATTTATAGCACCGGCCAAGGCCACAAGTACTTGCATCTGTATGGCCTTGAAGATATTCTCTCCCTGGTTTCATGCCTCCCCTATCTCTGGCAGTTTGTAGACATGCCCCATCAAGGACACTTCACCCACGTGTCAATCCACCGATTCCACCAGAGAGATAAGAAGGTGGGAAGGGACAGCGGACGGGACTCTTGCATAATTTATAGTGAGCAAAAATCAATTTTGTGGCATAAATTACTCTGATGTTAATTAGTTGCAGATTGGTCTTTTACAAAAGGTGCATTCTAAATCACTTCAGGGAGAGGCTTGCTGCGCCAAGACGAGACAGAATTGTTCAGCTGGTGATAATTTCACAGGATGTTATGATGGAAAATTAGGCTTGTTTCCTTATTTAGAACGTGACCAAAAGGTTTCCAGAAGACTAAATTGTCCCTGTGAACACAGTGGAATAAAAAAAAAAATCTATAATTTCAGTCCCTCTGCTGGCAAGGCGGGGAGTTTATGACAGGAAATAGAAGCTTGTGTTAGTCAAGTAAATCCTCTTTCACCATTCACACGCTGACACACACACACCGTCAGTACTACGTGCACACACACAGACACACACACCACCACACATACTCTCAGTCAGGGAGATTGCTTACCAGCGCTTAGTTCAGTGGCGATGCCCAGTTGGGCCTTGATGTAATGGAAATTGATTGCACTGCTCCCAGGCTACACTGTCATGACAAGTTATTTTAATGGCACTAAAGCGGGCTTATGTTGAAGTTTAAAAGGAGGGGGGGGCAGGGACGGAACAGTGACTTGAGGCGTATTTGCAGCATTGCAGGGCTTTTTATTTATTTATGAGAGAGCATGAAAAAATAAATAAATAAATAAAGGGAGCTTACAATGATAGATTGAGAAGAAAATTCTGTAGGGTGGGTGGATGATGGGGGGAGTGACACTTCAGAGCAATTTTCCTGCCAGCATGAGAGTTCCCACCACAGACGTGGTTGCAGTGGTTGGAGTGAACCACAAAATATCTAATTAAAGAATGATTTGTGCTTTTCCTTCCACATTTAGGTGTCAGTTCCATGACCGGACAGTATAGTACACACCATATACTGTATATGTCCATTTATCTCAGCAGTAACCTGCCAAGCACGGAGGAAAGACATTTTCAGCTGAGATGAAATCTTTTGTTTATTGGCCTCACACATGTAATTGTTGCAGCATAACAGCTGTGATGGACGGACCTGCCAGTTTCTCTGTTTGCCTCCACGTTTTGTTTCCTTCCCCATCTAGACTTTAAAAAAAAATAGCAATATTGAAGACAGAGCCCTCAACCTGCTGCCTTTTCATCAGTGATGCTTGTTCCACAGGTGAGGTCATTTCCAGTCAAAAAGTTGCATTGAGGTAACTCTTTGCAGAGGTCGTCTGTGGCTTGCTGACGTGTACACTTTTATTATTGGTGGAGACTTGACTGTTCTTTGCCATGGGCAAACTTCTGCAGAAGCTGTTTGCTAGCAGTCTGCTATCGTGTTTCCTTTCCTGTTTTTTTTTTCTCCTCTTCCCACTCTGTTTAGCTGCCAGATAATAAACAAGGTGATTTGTATTATCGGCAAAAGACGTTCAGGACTTAGCGATGAGTGCTTAAGAGTCCCATAATACAATCAGTTTCTCATTTATTTTAAAGTTTAATGGCATTTTGAGTTTAATGGCATTTTAGATTGCGACGTCTCTGTAACAAATTACAATGGCTCATGCATGAGCACTTCAAGTAATGTGTTTTTCTCATGTTTTGTCCGCAGGCCAATTAAGACTCACTGTGTCACAGTCTGGCCAAATCAAAAGGTCCCTGCACTTCTTGACAGTTAAAGCAGCCAATTAAAATACCGAGTCTGGGCTGAAACAGCCGTCACCGCCCACCTGCAGTGATCATTACCACATATGTGGGTTGGACGGAACAAGCAGGCGACACATTGATAGCGATTGTGAAAACTGATCTCGCGCTTCGGCCCAAAAGGCTTAGTGAGTTGTACTTAACAGCAATGAAGGTATCAAGTTGGGTTTTGGGTAAAATTGTACGCCCACTGTGCTGATTGCCTTGCCAGTGTCACCGTCCACCTTCCTCAGCAGTAGGTCTCATCACACAGGTCAGCAGAGCCAAGACCTCACTCACATATTGCCTGATCATCTGAATAAGTCAGGAAATTAACTTTGATGTGGAATGTCTGTGGGCGAGCTGCTCAGGTCCACGAAGGGAGAGGGGGGGTCTGGTCAGCTGTGTCTGTGGGCGAAATGTGTTTGCCACATGCAGAGATATGAAAGAGAGCATGAGGAGGAGTGTGTGTGTGTGTGTGTTTGTGTGACAGAGAGAGAGAGGGGGATGCAGAGAGACAGAGAGAGAAGCCACCCCCAGATACTCAATGAAGAGTCACTCGTCTACTTCAAATATGCTTAATACATATTCAACTCACATGGAGTTGTGGGCTTATAGAGCTGGCTTTAATACATCTCAGCTCCCTCTGTGACAGATCTGGAGCACGTCTAAATTAGAAAGCAATTTCAATGAACTATCTCTTCCAATATATACAGGGGCAGACCTGTCATTAGCACTGTGCCCCCCCTCAGTGACATTAGAAAGCTGCTTTTGGTCTTTTGTGTCTTGTTTTTTTCTCACACCACAATGACAGAATAGTAAGAGCGCCTGACAAACAAAACTGAAAAAGAACTTTTTCAAATCTGCCATTTCTGTGGTTAAGTGTAAACCTCCAGATAATTAATATCTGCCTCTCAGCATTATTTTTTTTTTAGACTATTTTTGTTCAGTGTTTTGGTAACCCAGAAATTTAGCCCTGGTCAACCTTGTTTCGAGCAGGCAGCTGTTTTTTGGTAAACCCCTCACTAAATCACAGACAGCCGACAGACAGCTAACAAGTGAACACAAGCAAATGAAGAAAATGCAGACCAAACAGAGCTAAAATAAGACTAATCATGTCTGCTGGATGTCCACAAGCAGTTTTTTGCTAACACTTTCACCATTAAAACTTTATAAAATGTTCATAGCTTGTTCTGCTGCCAGTGTGGAAATATTTTCAAAATTGGTGCATATTATACCTTCAAAATCTGGATTAGGCACTAAGATTGCTCTGTTAAAAGTAAAGCACATAGTTTTATCTTCTTAGTATTAATAAAAAATTTCCCCAGAGATGTCAATGAAGTAGTCTCGCAACGGATGAGATAAATTTTATAACACAAAAATTGCTCATCACAACAGTCAGTCATTTCAGAAGAAATGTCAGTAAAAACAAATCACTGAATATATTTTTATGAGTTCTAATAATAAAATACAAAACAAGTGAGAAAAGTTCTCTTGAGATGTTCATTATGGCAAAGTTAATTTGAAGATTTAATTTTCTCCTTCTGATAATAAGAACGAGATGTCACAATGAAAAGGGAAAATTTTATTATTAGGAGTAAAACATGAGCACAGTGTTGTACTGTACTAATTAGCCTGCAGAGGACTGCTGCAGAACTCTGCTGGAAAACTCTGCTTTACCCTCCTTATATGCGTTTTCCTCAAAGACCATGTATGGGCAGGGAACCTATATACATATACTTGTGTTGAATTTATCTTACATTTGTAGCTTAAATTCCTTTGTTTTTGAAATATGCTTTGGATTTTACCCTCAGCTCTGATGCTGTTCAGATACATCAGCTCCTCTCTTCCTTTTTTAAAAAACTTCTGTGTGCTGTGAATCACTTTCACTTTCAGTACTGCCATGAAATGCTATGTCAGATTGCCACGGCCTGGATAAAATAAAAAAAAAGCAACTTATTTTAAAAAGTATTATGAAAGCATGCAGGATGTGTTCAACTCCACATTTTAGGGGATTTTTTTCACTAAGTAGAGCAGAAAGTGGAATAAATTCGCCAATCTTCTACTGTTTTGAACGCATGTCGTGGTAGAATAACAGTGTGACTTTTCGAACCCAAAAATTCAGAAATGCCTGGCTCATAATGAGTTGCACTCGCTGCACTATTTTTGCAGAATCTATGTCTCAGTTTTCCTGAAGGCTTAAATCTTGCATAAAGGCCTCTCGCTCTTCCCTCCATCTATGTATAGCACATCTCTCCTGAATGACTGTAGTGGATTTAAAAGGTGAAATCAATAGCTTTCACCTGAATGATTCTGGTTCATGGAAAGAGCAGACTGTCCTAACATTTTGCACACTCAGTGGTTTTACATTGCTAGCTTAAATGAGTGTATTTTCATGCCTTTGTCACACAGCTCTGATTTATTTTTTCATCAATCCTTAAGACCATTTTCTTTTTGACAATAGAGAAGTTGGAAACAAAAAACGGGCTTAGGCAATATAATGCAAGTAAATCCAGCATCTCTCAGCTGAGCACAGTGCAGTTTGGGCCCTGCAGCTCCCTTGTGGACAACTGATTCAAAGAGGAGGGGTGTTAGTACAAACCAGCGATGTAGGGCACCACAATGGCAAAGCTACCCCTGCTGGCACACGGCACCGACCACTGACCTGTTTAAACAGCTGGAACGTTTGGCACTGCCTGCCTCCGGAGATTTGCAGGGCCACTGGCAAAGGGGTTGAGAGGAAGGAAGAGAGTGGAGGTGGTGGTGGGGGGAGGGGGGGGCATATCCAAGCAGGAATTAAACAGGCCACTGGCAACAAACTGAAGAGGAGGAGGAGGAGGAGGATGGAACAGAGTTCAAGTCAAATAGACACAGTATTTAATAGGGGGCTGGCCAGTTTAGGGGGTCACTTTGGTTGGCGAGAGCAATGAATGGGTGATCAGGACAAAACCAAGATAAATAGGTTGTTGAGAAGCCTTTGTGTCAACTGTTTTGGTTTCATGAAGAAAAGTGGAGTCTCTGTGTTTCATAGGGTTTAAGGCTACATGTTAGGGGCGTGGGAGGTTACTGACTCACACAAGGGAGCACTTAATAGCTGACTGCAGGGGTTTAACCAAAATCAAGCAGTCACTGGCAGGAGGTTAATAGGAACTGGAGACTGGAAGTGGGGATGGCATGTTTGATGGACCTGCAATAAAGGCTACAGTTGCGATGCATGTTTTGCTTGAGCGTTTTCTCACATTAGTCAAATCAAGTTTGACTACTGTCAGATGAGTGGGATTTGTATTGTATGAAAATGTAAAAAACACAATTTCATATCCAGATCTTACCAGTGCAGCTGCTACAGAGCTTAATATCTAAAAACATTATCCTTAAATGTCAAGTTTTGATATCAAAAGAGGGAGAGGCTTCGTTCTAAATCTGGCATTTTGCTCTGATATCCAAAAGTCATGCCACAGTAGAAGAGGCAAAGATGCTGGTTTCTTCACTGACTCACCCAAACAGACCTGAGCACATCAGAAGACATACAAGAAATAAGAAAGAGCTGGAACATGCTTCTCCTCTTCGAGTATTCGAGTATGCAAACCTGCATGGGTATTGTTCAGAGATGTTCGTGTCGGCTGGTCTGTGAGTTAGACTTTTATGAGTGTCTTTGCATTACTTTAATTCCAGTCCACCTGAAGTAGCTTCAGATACACCAATGTATATGAATTGTACCTGTAATGTCTGTTATTCACTGTCAACCTGTCAAATGCAGGAGCTGAATCAGCACCCCTAAGCTTTCCTGACACTCTGCTTACGCCTCTAGTATCATGTTTGCTGATAGAGCTAGCAATAAGAAAACTTCACATCCAGGCCTGGGTCTCATGGGTGTTTGACTCATCCAGCCAACCCTACTGCCTCTGAAGTGCAGGGCCCCTGACCAAGCTGATGTATTTGATGCGTTGGGAGAGAACACAGTGTGCACAGGAAATCACACTTTTTCAGAATCACAGATACAAACTATTAGTGAAATAACCATGAGGCTGTAAAGGCTTTCAGGACTGAAATACAAAAAAGATCTGTGGAAGACCTACCCAAAAATAACATGCTTAAGTTCAAAGAACAGTCAAACCTGGTCCAGAATAGATCTAAGGATATTTAGGCTAAATCCAAAATGTTGTCTACCAGAATAGATTTAAACAGACAACATAGACCCTGGCAGTAGCACGATGGTTACCAGTCATCAAACAGCTGTAGACAAAAAGAAAAAAGCAATACAAGTAATTTTCCATTTGTGTATTAGTCATATCGACACAGACGAGAGAACTGTGGCAATAGAACAAGACTCCAATAAGGCTGGATGTTATTTGTACTCAGCCTGACTCAGATCTTGGTCACAAAGACTTCTACACACTGCAGCACATGGTACGCTGGCAGAGACTGAGTGAGTAGGAGGTAAACCAGTTGCTACCTCACGGTCACGGCCTCTCCTTGTGGTGTCGCTTGATCATGGTCATGTACCTGCCGGGTCACGGTGTCATTTCAAGCTCGCAATGATGACGTAGGAGAATGTCAGTGACAGCCTGGGTCCAAAACCAGAGGGCTGTATGGAAGGGCAGATGTGTGTGGTTGTGATAAGAAAGGCTGAGAGACAGGTGAAAGGATGTTAGCGAGAATGTTAGAGAGGTTCTACCTGCTCAGCATGACTGCACAGATCACTATGATTCAGTCAAGTTTATGAGTCATATTTCATCGTATTATGCAAGGGGTAGTATCAATGTGTCTATTTGAGGTGTTTGCTTAGATTCAATTGCACAGTTATTACTGTCATATTTGAAACTTGAATAATGAAGGCAATGGTGTATCAGTCACTGTACAATAGCTGTTGGGGGGCAGGTTTTGGCTGCTCTTCAGTAGATGATGTCATGCCACCTCTAAGATGCAAGCCTCCTCAGTGTTCGCCTGGCCAAGGATTTCTTTTTTTGCTTATGTAACATCCATTTGAGAGCTTTTTATTATTAAAGATGATCATACCCTTGTTTATGGAAGTGCTAAAGCCCACTGGTTTAATCTTTTTTTTTTCTTCCAGAGGTATGTTTGAGGCAGCTTTGATGAATAATGCAGAAGCTTTTGCTATACTCAATACATGTTCCAAAGGATGTGTGAGTGCTGAGGCCAAGTTCCAAAAAGCCTGGGTTGAAATCATTTCAGCCATCGACAATCAAACCTCACAGCGGTTTAAGTCAAATGCCAATATTTGATCCACCCAGTCTGTTGAACATTGGGGGGAAAGATGTTTGTTTCTTTGGTTCTATTTGCTCAGAGTGGACTGCCTGGAAACAGAGACTGACCAGTATAGCATCAATACTACATTAATACGCCGAGTAGCTATTGCATCAACATCACAGTTAAACATGCCCTAAAGCATGGTATGGATTTTACTCAGTGGTTACTAACACACAAGGAGTGGATAGATTGCTGTAATCAAACTGTAAACTGTGCTGAGAAGGGATACTGGACCGTGAAAACCATTTTAGCAGTTTAACATGATCAGAATCTGTGTTGCTTTTTTCATTGCTCAGTATCCTGTTCGTGTTTAAAAGTAATTGGTCTGTTGAAGGCCAGCAACCATCTTTGAACTTAGGTCTTTCTCACTGGACCAACATGTTTTTCCCCCATTAATAAAGACAAGACAATTAGCTGTTATAATGCGAATCCGGTACAGGGTCACCACGGTTGGACATTGAGATTCCTGTGGGGGACAATACCACCCCAGTCCTAATTTCTCCTTAATAAAATAGCATTTTGATATTACAACCTTGAAGACTTAAGATTAACAACTGAAACTCAAACAAAGAAATGTTGTGGAATATTAAACTGAGTCTTTTTGTTATGATTTGCAATAGGAACATTGGGGTCAAGTATTTGATTGCTGAATCTGGCATTTCAGGTGGGCTTACATTTGTTTTTTTTCCACTGAATAAAAGTGGTCTTTATCTTTAATCTTTATTAGAGGGTTATGGGGATCCTCATTATATTGTCTCTGTGATGTGAACTTCCCGCAGCACAGGGTAAATAAAAAAGTAGTCCTTGCTACAGATGAGATCTGCGAGATGAGTGATGTGCCAAGCAAAACAAAGATATTATAATTTGTCCTTGGGAAGCATGCTGAAGCACTAAAAAAGCGAGTGGAAGCAACTTGTAAAATCTTAATTAAAAGATTGTATCAGACGTAGCTTTGCTTATGGAAAATAGGGAAATAATGGACTTAAAAGACAAGTTTTTACAGACGGAGCAGAGAAATAATTCACTATGCTGGGGTAGCTGGAATGAGAGAGAACTTATTTGCCGCGGGGAGAGAATTGGCATTTTTAATATCCACAGCAATGAATTCTCAATATAGCAACTGTGAGGCGGCAGAGTGTCATTTGGCATAAGATCCTTCATTTTCTATATTTTCCTTTGCTGTTCTTCTCTTTTTAGTCCTCATTATGGCAAAAACAAAGTGTAATTAACGTAATCATGATTAATTACAGCACACAGATGCGGTTTACACATCTGCCTAATTGCAACTTTCCTTCACTTTATTTCAAATGTTCAAGTAAGCAGAACTTGTCACATTAGCTGTGTTTCTTTTCCCTCCTTCTCTGGTATCTTATTGCCCAGGCAGGCACTGAAAGTCTATTTTGTTTCTTCAACTTTTTCAAAGCAAATTCCAGTGAAAGGGCCTTTTGCTCAAACACCCCCTACGCATTTACTCCCACCGACCCCTCAAGATCAGCCAACTCCTCATATAGAACTGGAGACGCCATTTTGGAGGATAACATCAGCAACGCAGGAAGTGTAGCACTGCCAAAGGCATCCTGCCAAGCTGATTCCCATGGCGAAATATACATAGTAATACCCCTATTGATTGCTCTGAATATATTTATTGGGGGGGACTGGAAAGCAGGCTCGGGGAAAAAATGAAGGAATTTATGACAGCTAGCACTCAAGATTAATTCACTTTTTAATTACAGGGAAGTACATAGGTATTGCCTGTCGAGGAGTTGAATTTAAGGCTAAGACAAACGGCAAGCAATGCCTGCTGAGAACGCAATATATGGAAGAAAGTGTGTGAATCAATAGTACATTTTTCCTCGACACTGCTTCATAGAAATTGCAAGCGTCTGTATTAGGTTCTCAAGCATATTCATTGGCAGTTGGACAGAGAATTGAATTGTCCTGTACACAGTCACACTCACTATTCTGTACACCCAGCCCCTTCATGAATTTTCATTTAGTCTTAGATCACTTGGTTTTCTACTGTTTTCATGAAGCATTAATACCATTCCAACAGCAGAGACAAAAAACTTTCCACAATTGTAATGTTTTATTTGTAGGCGGTGCAAAAGCAGGAAACCTGCTTGTGAACACAGTTTAGAGCTCCTGGGTCTAGGACATCGATTAAGTCTCTTTTCACACCAGAGACACTCTAAAGACGAGCGACTGGGTGTTTAAAGGGTAAGATACTGACAATGGGGAGTTGGGTAAAGGAGCAGTGTAATATCATCTCAGGGTTTTTTGGGGGTTTTTTCGGAAGAGGGGTGTTGATAGCTTTTTCAGAGTGTGTAATTTCTTCCGAAGCACTTTTGAAAGGTGAAATGTTGGATTTCATCTAAAGAACTTAAATCACCAAGAATGTTTGATAATGGCTTGTGGAGTTCAGCATCACACCTGCTGCCTTGTCATCATTCATGAAGGCCAGCTGGCATTTAAGCCTCAGTCAGAAGCCACATGTTCTCACGACTGATGAAAGGAGGCCCCTTGATCAGGTGTCACTGCATCCTATGGGATTTATGACCTCTGCAAGGACCTGCCTCATGCTAGCATCTCTTTGAGTGACTCAAACAAATGGAGGAGGCATTTATGGAGGAGGGTATGCAATTCAAAGTCATGTGCGACTTTGTAAGAACAAAAATGGAGTTTCTACCCATATGAGGTCAAATAAGTGTTTGAATTGTATGTATGCATTGTATGTAAATTAGGGAAAACATATCAACCATTAACTAGTGGCACTTTTTTGATCCCATGTAGTCCCCTGCATTCCGTTTGGTCCGAGCTTCACAGAAACTATTTGAAAATGTCTGTTTGAGACAGCTTGATCCTTCACAACAAAGTCAACTGAAGGCCACTCACTGTTTCTCATTAAATATCTAAACCATTACTTGCATTTCTTTCAAATTATCCCGAGAGATGTAAGACTAGTGAGTATGACAGAGAGGCGATCAGCGAGATGGCCATCAGCAAGAAGTACTTTAACCCATCCCACTCTCCTCATTCGTGTTTAACCAACGACCCAAACTGCAACCCAGCACACACACACACGCTCCCTTGTTGTTTAAGAAGCTGCAATTAGCATCTTTACATGTTGATGTTTTTCTTTCTGTCTTGGCTCATTCTCCCACTCGATCAGCACCCCAAGCTTTCCTGCGGCTTCACTTCTCCACCACCGTTTCCTTCCTCTCTGACTCATCTTCAACTCCTCCCCTCTGGGATATTTTAGACCAGGCGACTTGCAACACATCACCCACCCACCCGCCCTCCCTCCTCCCCCACCTCCCACCCTCCTTATCGCCGAGTGAATAACCGTTTCTGAGGCGGGTGGCCCCCGCTGAGGAAGCAGGTGAGTAACGAGTACAGGCCTTGCTAATTAACAAGCGACTCTTTCTCGGTCACGCGTGATTTCTCGCACATGATCCGTGTGTGGACAGTTTTTGTTCAGCAGTGCAAATGTGCTCAAGACTCGAAAAGTATGCAGCAGATTCAAAAAGACGTCTCATTACTGCAAAAAGTCTGTGTACCATATATGACCGTTGTGAGTAATTACGTGGAGTGCCTTTCTTTTTCAAAGCCGTTCACTGGAGTATGAAGTCACTCCGGCTATTCCCAATGCCTGCAGTTATATGATTTATGTGATTTCCCCTGAATGCATCGCCCCATCCTATGAGCTTTCTCATATTCAATTGTTTTGATGGATCTTCTGAAACAACACCTTTTTCAATAAGGAAATATACCCTTATTGTGTTCTGTTCAGGGTTTCTATATTGGTATTTTTCAACAAGTATCCTCAGAGAGTGTTGCATTGTCATTTCTTTAGGGTTCATTTTTTTCCAATAGCATATTTTTCAGTGCTTTCTGGGAGTCTCCAAGAGCATCTAGCTCATTTTTAACAAGCAGCATCCTCTTTCAGATAAAAGATTTATCTTTTGCACCTCAGAGATATTCATCATAACAAGTGGCTGCCGAGCACACGAAGGCTCAGTTACATTTTGACTATATTTTAGAACGGGCAAGACAGAATTTGATCTCCATGGTATGATTGTAGGTGCCAGCATCTCTGAAATAATGTTTTCAGTCACTACAGTGTAAAGAAGCCGATGCCGGCAGCCATATAGGTGAAACAAACGAGCGAGGTCAGAGGTGTTTGGCCAGGCATCAAGATATTAGAAAGTGCAAATGAAAGCACAGTGGTAATAGTGGTGTGCACAGGAACATCTCATCCCATGCCTGTCAGTTAAGAACCAGAAAATGAGGAACTGAACAACTAAGGAGAAGAAAACATGGCAACATATGAGGATAGTAGGCTGGCGTAAAAAGTGTGCATCTGTCAAAGCATCCTGCAAAGTTTAACGCTCACAGTTGGAATATAATAGCGTGGACAGACTTTTTTCGGCCCATGTGAGATGCTTCAACACCAGTTGAGCTTTACTTGAAAGCCACAGCTTACTCATAACCTTGCTCACTGTCTTTGTGGCCAGAGTAAATGGACACATCCAGCAGTACAGCCTGCTATGTCACAAAAGCACTCATCATTTCAGGATGGCTCCAGGAACATGACACTGAATTCAGTTTACTCCAGTAACCTCCACAGTCTGCAGATTTGAAGCCAGCAGAGCTTTGGCAGGAGGTGGAGCCGGGGGTTTGAGGACGAGGAGGGATGGCAAGTGACGAGCAACAAATCTAGCAACTTGTTTTTCCGAAGCATTTTGTGACTCATCTGTGTAAGTCTGTCCAGTTCAGACATGCTTGGTCATCACCGCGTCTCCAGGGTGCAGCATGTTCCCCTAATGTTGCTGATATGAGCTTACAAACAAGTAAACAACAAAACTGGATATGTCTCTATTGACTGGCTGGCCTTTGATATGGTTAAATGTTGTCACAGGGTTAGCGTTCAGTACTGAACGCCAACGGCAACATTGGAGAGAGACAAGAGAGAGTATGTTAGACGAGGAGTGCTGCTTCATGAATGCAAATATGAATAAACAGGTACTTTTTGGATCTAAAGACTTATGAGGATACCAAAAACATTTGTACTTTGCATAGAGATCAATCAGTTTTAACCACAAAAATACCAAGGCTCGCTGCTTAGCAAAAATTTGAAAAGCCTTTAATAAATAGGTTACGCCTACGCGTTACAAATCACAGTTTTCACCAAGTAAAAACGAATAGCCACTCACAATTAATAATATTGAAGACTTCTTCTAAGTTGCTGCTGTTTATTTGAATCATAACTGACGCTTTTCTGCGAGACACATGAATTGACCAGTTTAAATCAAATGTGCTTTCAACAAGACGGTGATGAACACCTGACCAGATACTTTGATCTGATGGCTAACAAGCAGGCAGTTTCAGAACATCACACATACAGATGTATGAGTGGGCGAGGGATGAGTTCATCATTAAAAACAGCAGAACAAATACAGTACACGAGTTTCACGTTTAGATACTTGGTTAGCAAAGTTCTGTCGTTTTTGCCTAAAAGCTGAAAACCAATAAGGTGAGACTTTTGTCCCTCCTGTGATGATGCTCGAGGTTGACTGTTGAGGCTTTTAACACATTGTGACTGTCTATGCTCACCTATACACACCTCAGCAATTAAATATAGTAAGGACTCATAGCATGCCAGAACAGTCTATGCAGTCTCATGATAATCACATCTGCACAGCACAGATTCCTTTAAATGTATCAAACTATATTGCAGTTTATGCACCACTAACAATGAAGCCTTGTGACAAAGGATGCATTATTCTAGATGTATCTGCATGTACTTCACATTACTTAAAACATGTAGTGGTGATTTATGATGCTGCATAGTTTATTGTAGCTTACTATAAGTCATTACTATAGTTGATGTTTTGAGGGTGATTATAAATTATTAATCATAATGCATTATAAGCCTAATCAGTCAATCTCTTGTGGACTAGTCACGAGCGTCCACAAGACACTTAAACTTGTAATTCAATTAAGTCACATCTGTCAATACAGTGCATCAGAAAACATTATGAGTGTAGTCATAATGCATAATGAATGCATTATAACTCCCTAACCCCCCTAACTCACTGTAGATGTAGCCTGTAGTGTTACTGAAACCTTAAATTGCTAGGAAAACTAAATCCAATTCTGTAATACAGCATGTACTTTCTAGCTCCCTTTTGTAGTACGGTAGTTAAATGCCATCTACTTCACCAGAGAGATCAGAGCCCGCACTCGTCCTGACCTGGCTCTATTTCACCCACCTCCCTCAGGCAGATGTTTCAGGGCAGCAGCCACAAAGTCCTCCCGCTGAAATAACAGTCATTTAGCCAGAAGTCTAAAAATTTAACTCCCACACAGCATCAATACTGGCAGTTGCAGCATCATTGTTCTCATAAAAGCTCAACTGTTCCTTACATCTGACTGGTCTGCACATTTTATGCAGTCACTGCTCTTTGTGAAATCTGTTTGCTGAATGAAAATTGCACCGGTTATGTTGTACGGTAATGAAAGCACTTCTCTTTCAGCTGAGGTCACATTAAGAATTTACAAGAGCATTTTTCCAGTCTATTGACCAGTATATTAAGCCATGAAAAAGAAAAGTGGACAATAAAACTTTAAGTACTTGATGACAACCTCTCTAAAATAATATACTTCCAAAAACAGCCCAGTAAGTACGGAATGTAACAATATGCATTAGCTGCCAGTATTTAAATTCAGCAATTGTTTTCGTACAGTGTCATTTAACCTTTTGATTATCAAGAGAGGTTATATTATCTACCAGCAGAAACTACATTTGGCAAAGTGAATTTTCTGGTATTCTGAAACTGTGGTCCATTTATGCCCCGAGGAAGACAGTTGTACTTTTTCAAAACCTTAACCGCCTCTGACAGCTGCTGACAAATGTCTTCTCCTTCCCCGTGCTCAGGAGCCCCGTTCAGCTTAAGTCCAGTTTGAAGACATTTCTTGGCAACTTATCCTGCGCTTTATAGTCCTACACTGTGTGTCAGATTCATTTTAATGACACATCGACTAAAATATAGAGTTAGGCCAGCTTCAGTTTAAATTCAGTGCTGAGTTAAGGGAGTTAAACTTTAAGTTTAATTATTTCTTCAAAATAAAAGTTTGTACTATTTAACTCAGCTGCACATCTTGCTGTCACATTGGATAATGGACACAAAAACAAAACACCACTTGGACTCTTTCCTCTCTCTTTCAGACATCCTCCTCTACTCAAGCTAGTGTCGATGAAGTATGGAACATTGGTAACATTATACCCGCTAAACATCAGAAAGTCATTGCTCTTAGCTCAGTGCCTAAGTACAGCCTCAGACTAATGGATATAAAGTTTTAAAATCATCGCAGTGACTGAGTGAGTAAGAGTCTAATGGAAAGAAACATATGTAACATTATTCATTCATGTAACTTCTCATAGTTGAAGCAGTTTGTGAAAGTTGTATATGGTGCTTGGGGCAGAGAAGTGGGAGGTAAGGAAAAGAAAGAAAAGAAAAGGTTTTAGTCTTTCTTGTTAAGCCTCTGCAGCTATATTATATACAAAGATGCCCCAAGGAGTGAAAACAGCCCCAGCTGCATTGGGGTATATTTGCCCTAAGCCCTTAAGGTTAATCTGGCAATGACTGTCCTCCATCAAATAGATGCAGATTTCACAATATTACAGTGAAATTCTGAAATATTTTTTATGTATGCGCACATTAGCATTTAACTGTTCTGTCATTTTTTCAAGTCACTGACTATGATTGACATTTAGAAAAGTAAATCAGTCCAATTGTGATTTGATACCTGCAGCACGGAGGGAGTCGACACTAAAAAAGAAACATTTTGGTTGGTTTGTTTGGCTTGTTTATGACTGTTTCCTTCTCAAAGTTGCTCTAAGGCTGCTTTCATATATTTTCTCCTCGCACTGCATTTTTTTCTTTCACAGTTTCAAGCTCTCACACACAGACACATTCTCTCTCTCACACACACACACACACAAACACACCTCTCCTCTTAATCTATATCTGCTGAAGTGGTCTTTAATGAGGTGTGAACAGAAGACCACAACCCTCTCCCTCCCCCTCTCCCTTTTTCATCTTCCCCTCTCTCTCACCCATGAGAGCGACCGAAGCAGTCGGACAGAGCGACTAAGACACACAGCGAGAGACGGACTGATAGGGGTGGGCAGAGAGAAGACGACGGTCGAGTTAATGGGAGAGAACGGGGTCCTTTTTTTTCTGTTTCATTACTCCATCTCCCCATCCATCATCATGTGATCACAGCGGGAGCAGATCACAGGGCCTGTGAGGGACACTTTAAAGATTTTTTCCTCAGCTTATACCAACGTCAGGCGTTTCAGTGTTTGCACGTGCAGGGCTGTGTGTGTTTGCGTGCGTGTCATGTGTTTGTGTGCAGGGAAGCAGGTCAGGCTGGATGTGTTGCTAACCCTTCAGCGAAAAGCCTGCCCACTCCCACTCATAATAAAACACCACAGTATTATGGTTTTGTTGTGGAAGACCAGCCAGCTCCACTAATGCATCTCGAATGTGTGAGTATGTATGTGTGTGTGTCTGTTTGCATGCCTTCCAGCATGATGGCATCCCTCAGATGAACAGCATATCAGCAGCCTGTCCTTGATTTGGATGAAGGGCAGTATTTCCACTCGAGTTAAACAGTCCTCTCCTACTTTTTTACCTTAAGCTTTAAAATGGACTTGTTAAAAAATGCGCCGGGACTTTGATTACCTCCCAGCTTCGGGATTTCACCTTCAGCTGTCTCAGTGCAACCTGCAAATCAAAAGCCAGATTCACATTTGAATGAGGGGGAGCCTTGTTACCTGCCCAGACGCTGCTTTAAAAAAAAAAAAGGGAAATACATCCATTTTCTTAGCTTCGATTGCAAAGTGAGGTTACCACAGTGAACAGTGTGGCATGCCTTTTTAATTGAGACTCAATAGAGTAATCTTGTTTGCCCAGATTAAATTCTGGAGTTGGGAATTGTTACAGGTGAAGGACACAGGAGATTAAGTCAGTTCCAAGGATAGTAAAATGGCAGAAGCAGCAGATAACACAGCAGCAGCATGTGTTCCCTCTGGTTTTAACAGAAATTGGCTGGGATGCCTGGAGAGCCTTTATGTGGGACGCGCAAACAGTGCCTGTAATATTGGAAAGGTATTATATGAGAAAATACTTTATCATAAAGTCACTGAGTTTCTATAACTGAAAATGTCTTACTTAAAGATATGATTTTTGCCCCGAAAATGAAACTTCAGTCATTACCCACCCCCATGCTGACCGAAAGTCTTGTGAAGTTCTTAAGTCCGTGAAACATTTCTGGAGCAAAAAAGCTTTGCGGTATTCTCAGATGAAACTGCGCACTTGTTTTAAAATATTTAAAACTATGGGGGAGGGGGGCACTGGTTTATCAACTACAGTGAACATTTTGTCTTTGTGTAAATAACTAATCTTTTCTTATCAGTTTTGCATCTCTTGACATCTGGAGACTTGGATTAAACCAGATAAGCTACAAAAGCCAATTTATGTTTTTCTTTCTTTTTTCTACTTATTTTTTGATGATCTTTTTCTCAAGAAAAGGCATAGTTGCGAGGAACAACTTTAAAGCTTTCAGGTTATTTTCAACCCGTGCTGTGTTTTCCACTTCCAACATCCTGCCAGTCGATTGCATAACTTTAAACTCTATCATGCATTCCTGCCTCCAGGTGCTACTGAGAGCGGTTGTTTCTTTATAATGCATAACGCTTGGCCAGTGAACAGAAGAAGTGATTAAAGTGTCCATTTGACATGAAGAAAAATGCTTATACAGTTCTGCAGTTGCACATACAGCATGTTTGGATCTTAGTTGGATTTGGGTAATTATCGCAGTTATTCTGTTTTATTCAGTATCAAAGGGATTCTGTGTTCTTCTTGTTTTATCATTAATGCAAATATATAATGAATAACTTTCACATTAACTTTGACATTATAAGCAACGAGCTATGGCTCCATGTTTGATGTTTGTATCCCCAGCTGAGTTCTCTCTTCATGTTACTATAAATACATGCAGCCACATCTCTGCACGTGCACCATTTTCTCTGCACATTCAGCATTGTCTTGACAAACCATCAGTGTGGAAAAATCTCATCTTTTTTTTTCTTTTCAAGTCATAATGAAACAAAATAATCTAAGCATATTTCATCAAGAAAAAGGTAATTAAGGTAATGAGATTTCTTAACAGCACTGAAACATGGCAGGCACAGGGAACGGCATTAATACGTTATGGTTCTTTTCTGAATTCCTAATTAATGAGCTCACATAAGCATGTTTTTCCCCCTTTGCTTTGAGCCCACTCCTCTTAAAGGCGGGATCCTTCATGTGAGGCCACAATACGGTTATGTCTTTCAATTGATGGTGGTCAGTGAATGATGAAAGTGTTTCTCCCGTTATCATGAGTCAGTGAACACCACCCACTGACAGAATGACATGTCCTCATAGCAACATGACTGAACTGGTCGATTGCCAATACGTTACGTACATTACATAAGTTAAGCATGTTACGCAGGTTAAAAATAATCCACAGGCGGTGTTGGAGTACCAGTGTTTTTATGGTAATTCACTGTATATATTTATGTCCCTGCATTACTTTTCGCAGTAGGAAAGCAGTATACAGCATTACTAACAGGATTTTGGTAATATTATATTTACTTTACCAAAAAGTAATGCATTTGGATCCAGCCAGTATAATAAATATCTGTGAAAATGATAAATCTAATATTGAGTATCTTCTGATTGTTAGCTGTCAACTGGAAATCCCAACATGCATGATCAGAAGCTTTTTGTCTGACTGAAGGTATTTAGAGAGTAACTCACCCAAGAGTCGTCACAGTTGACTCATGGACATATCAACTCAGCCTGACCTCGTCTCTATCCAGACTTTGTCACCGTTATGCTAGGTCATCCGACTTCCTCTTGTGGCCACCATCATTGCTACAATGGCCACAAGAGGTCACCATTTAATAATAAACATAAATATGGATCATACTAAGCTGCTTGCAGAGACGACCTACAAGACATTTTCCCCATGAGGACTGCCTGGAAGCAAACTTGTGTCTTTGGCTGACTGCCTTTGAAATAAGAAGAACATCCAAGCAAATCAAGAACTGCCAAGAGGAAAAGTGAAGGCAAAATATCTGCACGCTGTGTATGGCCCCTGTGTTTTTAAATATTTCACCAATAGATTTTGATATTTTGACTTGATTGGCTCAAGAGACACGACTGCTCAGTTTTTCTCCAAGATGACGCCTTTGCAAAGCTCAAAGTCTTAACGCCTTCCATAGTATCATAGTTGCATAAGGATTGTGCAAATCATGTGAAATACTGCATGTCAGGAACAAAGGAACAATCTGCAGTTGTTGGGATGATGAGAAGTTCAGGGCAAAGCAGCCCATGTAGCCAACACTGTCTGCGGTGTGAGTTATATCACCTGAGAACTGGAGTGTGGAGGAACGGCTTTACCTGAACTTGGAAAGCTTTTCTCCATTCTGCAGCTCGATCCTCTCAATAAAACTTGGCTCGTCTTTCGTGGTTCATCTCGGCGATCTCCGCACCAGTCAAACCACAAGTCATTTGTACTGAAACAAGCCTCAACCCTCCGAGTATTTCCAAGCAAGCAGAGATAGAAAATCTCCCCGATGCCACTTTGAAGACTAGAACCAATTAGGGAATCGTTATAATGAGGAGCCTCTAAGTGCACGTCTTTTGTTACCCAGCAGCTGTCTAATTGGAGTTGGAATATTTTTCGAAGGGAGCTGGGACAACGACTGTTCCAGTGTTACTGTGATACACTTTTAAATCAGCAACTCATACACGGCTGACATTTTGACAGTGTATCCCACTTTGCTTGTGCAGAAGGTTTTATTTTTCTTTCACAGTTTTTTTTTTTTTTTTTTTAATATTAGTGTTATTTTAATAGATACTCACATTTAGTATGTCAGGACATTCTGATTTTCCAGTTATATCAGCAGTACACAGCTGAAAATATTGCATCTCCTGCAGCTACTCTTAACCTTCCCATGCCCACTGCAGCTGTGAGTGATTTTTACCTTAGGGTATACTGTAGATTCAGAAATGGTTGACTAGATACACAGCTGCTGTATATACAGTACCGTTTGTAATGCAGTCCATGTCAAAGCCATACTTGAATTGAAGCAGCAGCTGCTTTGAAAGCATGTGCATTGATGTTTAAAGCTTTGAATGGGTAATTCTGAGTCATAGTAATTTATCCATTCTTTTTTCCTCTTTAAATATTACATTTCTATGTATTTGTTCCCATCTTTAATGCAGCCTGGTCTTTAATGAATAAATCATACTCCCACTGTCCACGGGGGGAGACAGATGTGGAATTTAATGTGCTCCTCCTTTCTCTCTGTTTGTCTTTTCACAGCTCCCCTGACAGACAAGCCGCCAAAAATCCTCTCGCCTTCAGAGAACCAAATGAGTGTCATAGAGATGGCAATAGGTAAGGAAACATGTTTCATTCCCCACACTGATAGATTATCTGTCGACGGAACATGCCGCTTCACACTTGTGGCGTGTGCCAGCTCGTCACAATGGCATTGCTTTAGATTTCTAGATTAAGTTGATTGTAGCCAATGCAAGTTAGGCGCCGTCGTACTTAACTGTGGCTTTGGTTTAACCGATATATGTTGGTTTCTTCCTTGTTGTGCATACATGGCGGGACTCTTTTAGGGATTAAGTGATATTAGTAAATAGTCATAATGGTTTTCTGGTGTGTAAATTCTTTCTTTATCACATCTGCCATTATTTGATGATAATTGAGACAGGCCTCTATTTCTAATTTTCACTGTTTTTATCCAGTATTTGATTTATCCTATTTTAGTAAGATCGTTCTGTCATGCTCCCAATTTTGTTGTTTTTCCTATTTGCTGCAAACTCAACACATCCTCTGTTTTTACCCTTCGTTTTGATAATTCAAGCATTATTTCAAGACACATTCAGTATGTGATACAAAAGTGCAAATTTAGTCAAATGCTGTTCAACAAACTCAGTGACATCAGCTACTTGTCTGCACCTCTGAATTTAACAATTTTCAGGGGAACAAAACTCACTTGCTCCTAACCAGATAGTTTTACTTTTGCACAGGTTTTCAGATATATCTCAGATTTCTTTTATAATGATCCCTTTCCGGTGTCCTGTGCTGGCACCTTGTAAAAAAAATCGTGTTGGAATGTTTCGAGCAATTGTGCTCTATTGATCTCCTGTGCCTTCCTGTTAGTTTCATTTGTGTTTCAGATCAGACTTAAAGTAACTGAATGGTGTTCAGTGGAAGGTTTTCAGTTACGGCTCCTCTCTATCTCTGCACCTTTGTGAATAGACCTTGAGTTTTAATCATGATAGATGACAAAAAGATGAGTCATTCAACACGATTGTGTATTAAGAAGTAAACGATTCAGTGGGCATGAAAACCATGTCCTCGGGCTTTTTTTTTCCCTCCTGTCCTATGGAGTGTCGTCTCACTGTAGTCGCACTGATCACATCTATCCTGCATATCTTTTGCGACGTGGATGCAGCTTGTGTTTGTCGAGCTGTAATGAGTCAGTAGTGAATCAAAGCTCGACTTTTTGTGAAACCACAGATAATCCTCCCTCACATTATCTTCAAGTTTATAATGCTAGCTTTACTTCAAATAAGCGCCGTGGCTGCCTCAGAATGGTGGTCTTTTGTTTGTCTTGCCGGCTTTTGGTGCTCATGGGAAAATTCCCGCTGTGTGCCTTACTGGGCGAAAGCTCAGCTGTTGGTGAAACAGAAAATGGGTCATGATGAAGGCTTCCTTTGAAGTAAATTTGTTATGGGTGTTAAACACAACTGGCTTGCAGAGGTAAAAGGTGGTAATCAGAAAATAGGTGCAAATCATTGTAGCTTTAAATTGATGGTGGATAAAAGCCTTTCAGGTTCTTTTCGTCTGATTAAGTGTTTCATAGTGAATGATGGTGAATTTTAAAATCCATTACCTGATTGCTGACCAACCAGACAGTGAAAGTCCAAAGAAAAGAAGCATATTGCTTATTTTCAGCTTGATATTTATTGTAATTGTATTTTCGATGTACTTTTGTTCACTGTTAGAGATTTTCAGTTGTTTGGTCTCTCTAGACTTTCATCTCCTTTGCTACAGGAACTCTGATTGAATTTTCATCTTGATGTTACCTTTCATTAGATGGGGATTTGAAGGAATATTTTTGCCATGCTCCTCCCTCTGCTTCTGCACCCAGTGACGTTCCCCGCAGCCTGAGCAGCTCTGCGTACATAATATATGAGCATCTATTTGATTCTCTGCCTGTACAAGCCCCTATCACTTCTTCTTAGTGTTTGGCTAGCATGCTCTTGTCATCTACTGAGAGCCCAGTCAAACGTATCCTTTCACAGTTGTGGCACTTTAGAAAGAATTTTAATATTCATTCCCTCATGAAATATAGAAGCATAAATGGCTTCGACTGACAGTTAATTAGGCAGGTGAGAGGGAGAAAGCAGGGAGAGCAGGGAAAGGCGAACGTGGAGGGACTCTCTTCTAGCTCTTGTTGTGGAACTCGAGGGGTGAACAGAGAGAAATGGGTAATTTCTATATGGATGGCCCCAGTTAATCAGTGCACACTTTTCATTTGTGGCCCACTCCCTTTTTTGTCTCCTCATGGACGTGGTTACTCAGTTATAATTGGTTAAATTTAAAACGCTTTAATAAAACATGTTGTGTAAATGCTCCTCTCAGCCCTCAGTCGGCACGTCTTCTCACTGCTTCATCTGTGGGACAGATGGGATAAAGTTTGGGCCTGCAATTCACTCTGATGGTCCAATGCTCCCTCTGTCTGTGCAGATGTAAAATAATTGACTGCAGCCTAGCCAAGCAGACTAACTGCAGCTCATGCCTGTTTCTGGCAGAGCGCTAATGTGTACGATTTGCAAACACTGGGAGTGAATTGTGAGTGAATGTGCAAAAGAAAATGTTTACGGCAGTTCTGTGTTCTTGAGTGGAACCCAAACAGGGATCCAAACTGACTCGCAGAAACAAACCCGCCCCTTTAGCCTTTATTCTGCTGCCAGGTTCGATTTGTTATTAAGCTGTTTTCTATGCAGGGCTGATGTGTCACTTGTGGGCCTACCTATCCTGACATTTTATTTCAGGCTAGATTGAATTTACAACCATCGTGGCCTCTGTTTGTGAAATTCATTCTGGGAATACCAGGCAAGTTGACCTGTGATCTTGATTGGCTGTTAAAACTTCAGAACCTTTTGAGTGCCTCCGCCCTCGGGATATCACACTTCATCTCCCGACACTTGACATAACGACGTAGCAATTTTTCTGAAATTGCAGTGGAGAGAACATGGGATGATGGTGTCAGAGCCTCTTTGTTAAATTCTTCCACAATCCACTTTTAAGCTTCCACATTAATGCTTAACAGAGCAACTATGTGTTGTACTATTATACATCATTAATCTGTAATATTCGATCCATCCCAAGAGTTGTTCCATGTCAGAGTATTTGAATTGATTTTTCTGGTATTTTCACTCTCCCCAAAACTACATTGTCTTTTTGTCCTCTTGCACCTCAGTTAGTGATTTGCTATGCATTTCCACAAAGCTTTTTGGGACCCTTCAGGGTATGGGAGTGAATTTTTTGTTTTCAGTCATAGATGTGCAATAGCTCACCAGCAAATTGTGAAAACAGGAAATGGTGAAAAGGTCACAGATACACCCCCATTTCAAAACGCAGCCACCATATAGGTGCTGTCCACGGACAAATGATCTTTTTCTTTCTCCCTGCATAGGTGTAGCCTACCATTGTTCTACTTTGTGATTATGAAAACAAAATAAATAGAGATTGAGCAATGCAAACGGCGTTCTTGAAATGACAGTTAAAAATCAGTATCACTTCCTCTCAGTTAGACTCTTTGTGCGACGCAGCCTCTCCATAACAATCTGACAGTCTGCACTCCTCTCAGAGGTTGAGCTTCTTCATTTGTTAGCTGGTGAATAATAACACTGTAAACTGTGACTTGCTCTTAAGTCACTCATCGCTAGGAGCTGCATTGTATAATGATGTGAACAGAGGGCACCTCAGAACAAAACCATTATTATTCCAAATTGAGTCGGCAGCTGCATCAAATTGTAATTTGCAGTCCTTTGATAATGATGGGGATAGCCACATCAATATGCTGTTATTCCGGTGCATGCCAGGTCGCTATGAGACTCCCATTTCCTTTAAACTGATATTGACACCCTCACATTAAGCTTAAAATCTAAATGGAGAGACAAATTCAGATCCTTCTCGCAGTAAATTTTACTTGTGCACCGTTAGTAAGAAATGATGAACTGCACTCAGACAGTAGACAAAATGTCAACTTTCTCCAGACTGTTAGAATGTGCTTGAAACTCAGTCCAGCAGATGGATGTGAAATGTATAACCTTTACTTGACTTTATCAATCTATGAATGTTGATTATCCCATTATCCTGGAACAGATTTCTTCCTGTAGCTGTATGGATTTGATCTTCTACTGGTGTGATGATTGGGATCCTTTTGCATTGATTCAAGCATAGTTTTCTAAATTGAATGATTAATATTGATGTCTTGGATGTCCTGCTGACAGTCTGCCATGGGATGAAGGCACACCATGCCACAGATGGGTAGACACATATGATAGATCATGTTCAAGGTAAATATCAAGAGTCCTGGAGAGATGATGCAAACGTCGAAGGGCCAAGAAGACATAATGATCACAAGAGTTTATTGATTTCTTTTTTCTGTTTATTTTTCACACTTGTGTCATGTATTGTCTTCATAGGACACCTGCCCACTTTGCAGCTCAACTTGTTGAGCACATAAAAGCACATTCAATACATTAAACATGAAATACAGAATTTCACACAGCATGCTAATTGCACAACCAGTTTGTTAAGAACCAAACCTCTGACACAAGCCTAAACAAACCAAACTAAACTGGCACCAGACAGAAAAGGTGTAAAAACATTCAAAGGTTTCAGCCAAGTTTATGTCTGTAGTAAAGGCCTAATTTACATAATGGTACAATAAAAATACTTCAAATAAAACTTTGAAATGAAACATAAAAAGTTTGACCTTAAAGCCTGCACAGCTTGGCTTGAATGTGTGCAGAATTTGCACTTCTCATTGATGAGACTCCTTATGTTTGATTTCACTTTAACCCCAAATGCAGTCTGGAACTAGACTCGAGTGCTAAAGCCACTCACCAGTCTTTATGGCACAGATACAAGCAGCACCTGCTGATATTTTCTCTAGTTTTAAATTAAACACATCTTTAAAATCAAACTCTATACAATGCAGCAGCTTGGTGTTGCGATAGGTACATTCTGCCAGCAGGGAAACGTGACCTAGCTCGTACGTATTGAACCACCAGACACATTTTAGTTTCACAACGAAGAGTCTCACACAGCATGGACTCAGCAACACCTATTCCCAATATCAGGCACGCTCTCTCTCACATATACTCCCCATTCATCCCTCTAAATGTCACAAGCTCGGCAGAACGCTCCAACGATGCCAAAGGTTGAGAGGCCTTAGGATCAATATTACATCATTTCTCTCAATTAGGGCATTATTTATTCCCCTCAAGTTATTGTACATCTGCGAGTGATCCTATCTGCATTCCTGGCAAGTCTCCAGATGAGTCAAGGCCCTGGAGGGAATAGAAGACAGAGTGAGATAAAGATGAAGAGAGAAGAGGAAAAAGAATGAGAGGGAAATGAAGGTAGAGGGAGTTTGGGCAAAGAGTCAGAGGAAGGAGGAAAAAGTGAGCAAGATCATTTAAGATTCACAGAGGGGATGAAATATGATGGTGTCTTACCTTGACTTATTACAGATGAAAGTGGATGCAAGGCAGCACACTGTCCCAAATGGTTAATATGCCCTGCAGCGTGGAGGCATAAATCGTGACTGTCATATTTGGCGAAGGGGGTTGCTGGTGGTGATTGGAGGGGATTCTTGGCAAAGGAATGCTCCCATTAGTGTTTTACATAAGTACGGTAATGAGGGGGACAATCACGAGATCTGATCGCCCCGCTGGACCACAAGAAGATCATTTTCCCCAACGGTTGATGAAGTTCGCCAGAGCAGACCACAGGGCAGATACCAAGTTCACATTTTTAGATTGCGATTCACCTCAAAAGTCAAGCTATTGTCCCACATTGACCGCTCTACGCTCTGCTTCCTGTCAGCGACTCCCACCTGCAGCTTTGTACCTGTCTCTGCAAGCTAAGAGGAAAAATGGCTGAAGGCGTTTTCTCTCCTTAGCACAAAATAGCATCAAGAACTGGCCAAGGCACTTGAGTATTAAGATACACTGCCTCTTGTCTGCACCAACACTGCTTCCCGTGTCTGGGCAGACTCATTAATCATAAATTGGGCTTTGGCATGTAGTTTACAGAAAGTATGGTTTGTCATTTTCTATTTTTAAATGTAAGTGCTCCGTTGCTGCTTTGCACCTGCATACAGGCCCACAGGAAGGTTGCAAGACTTCTGCCTTTGTCAGATTCATATCATAGCAGATCAATAGATTATGAAACTGTTTTGAGGAGGCCGGCTGACTAGCAGATGCAAGAACAGGCTTTTCATGAAACATCTAAGGTGCACACTGATACCAATAGAGTACTATAAATACAACGTGCCAGCCTGTTGCAGTAGTAGGCCAATCACATTTTGCATTAAATTCAAGAATTTCTATTTTAATACAACAATCTCTTTAGTGCTTTCAGGTTTGCTTCAGCACAGTGTAACTTTTCAGCTAAAGTTTTTGGGGTTATCATGTGATTTTGCTTTATTTAGCCTTCCCTTGACTCCCATCTGTCGTGCTTCTACGGCACATGTACGAACTGAGTGCAGCCTATGCCGTTTTTATGCTGTTGCACCATCAACAGATGTGTATTTCAAGTCTGAGCTAGAATTTAAAATTAAAAACACTCCCTCACCATGCACACATACACAGACACTGTGCTCTCTCCTTCCTTGCCGTCACGTATTAGTAGCTTTTCCGCTATACCCTGCATCTGATAGTCAACTTGGGATAAACACCGACATATGGACTACAGACAGCAAGAAGACTCATTCAGTGACTTGTTCAGCATTGTCTGACAGCTTGCTACCCAAAGGCCACCTGCTTTAAAATTAAACTCACATTTTACTGTGGCAGTTAAGCACAGTGATTTTCACAGCCATTAGATTAGCTCTCAGTGTAAGCTGAACAAGGTGGTGTCTCCTTGTTCTGATGGCAGACTCTATTCAACTTCAGCTACCAGCAAGCGAGACCTTTGTCAGTTGGAATTGCAGAAAATGTTTTAATCTAATTTTTTTGGGTTGTTTACTGCCTTTTTTCTTTAAAGTTCTGTCTCACCACTGGATTATGTTGATCTTTTTTTTCCCCTGGAAGTGCTATCACAAGCAGAGTAGCTTGTTTTTTTTTCAGGCACTCTCCCTTAAAGCCAATTCCACAGCAAAGCTCACAGCCAAAATGCAAACCCTGCAAACTTTCTCCTCATCGTCATTCCCTTGGCAGCGCCTGTGCATTGCCCGGTTGAACTAATTGCCCTTGCAGTATGTCCAGCCAAACAGGTGGCTATATTGGTTTCCTTCTGGCTGCATTTATGTGACTGTGCATCCAGGTTGGACTGAGATGACAGTGCCTCCTCTTCGCCCTGGAGCACGACCTTGGTTTGGCGATGCTCCCTTTGCACTGTCTTTGGTCTCACATTGGTCTTTTGGGCCAACTTCTGATTGTGTATGTGTGTGTGTCTCTGAGAGACAGAGACAGGAAGAGATAGGGGAGCCTCTGATGTCTATCCAAAGAGCTAGAGGGCCAGGATTACGGTCGGGAGGGGGAGGGAGATGACAGTGGCAACAAACTTTGGCAAATGACATATAAGAATACATGAGCGCACAGATCTGCAATATGATGCCATGATGTAGCATATTCACACAGATATGTGCACATACAGTTAAAATGCAGTATTTTTCAAACAAGCAGTATCAGGAACAAATGTTCAGCATTCACACAAACAGCCACACATTCACACTGACACACACACACAAAGGTCTTATGCAGCTTTTACCACCTCATACTGTCACCTCAAGGGATTTATATGTGCTAAAGCAATCTGGTATGGTCAGATTTGTCTCTCTGCACACTGTATCCGTATGCTTTGTGTTGGTCCATTGTATCTACAGCTGCGGTCCTGTGTTTGGTCTGTGGGCGGTCATGCAACAGGGAATATGAATGTGTCAGATGAAATGTTGCGGATATTTGTCTCATAACCGCTATGAGTCAGGCAACACCTTGCTTCTACCTCGGGTAAAGGAACAGTATTTTTTCCTCAGCAGTGGGAGGGATTATAACACGCTCACGTAGGCCCTGACCACTCTGCAGACCAAAATAGAATAAAATAGAACATAGATAATAGAATACAGAGTAGAGTTGTCCTCATACAATGACATCAGGTTCCTGATATGCAATATGATGGCATTTAACTAACCGGTGAGTGATTAGTGCCCACTGTCATTTCAAGTATATCTATTTATCTAACTATCTAAATGTAATTATTTTCTCTTTGTTCTTCCTGCTGTGCTCTTCCACGTATCCCCCCCATAGACATTAATATTACATTTATTTTGTATTTATTTATTAATTTGTTCTGTTGTGTATCTCTATCAGAAATACAGTAGTACAGTTATATTCTTTTGAATACTCACCTGAGGAATTTCTGAGGACTCTTAATTTGTATGATTTGTACTAATCCTACTAATCCATCATAAAACAAATACAATAAATTCAAAATTATTTGAATTATTTGAAAGAATTTGTACTTTTTTGAATTATTATTACATACATATGATGTTGTCCTATATATGCTAACAAATGCATAATTATATTATACAAAATTAAGTCCCCTTTCTTGTTTGTTTGTTTGTTTTACTGGTGTGTTGCATGATGTTGCATTGTGGGAGAAAAGATTCCATCAACAGTACCCTCAGTGCATACAAGCTGGAATTGGTTGGTGGGCTCACTTTTGTCATTTTTAACACACAGCTGAATACAATCAGCACATTGAGTAGTGCGCAGTTGGGACATAACTTATGAGCAGGCAGATCCTCCTCCAGCATTCTGGGTGAGAGTCACAAGATGTACTTGCCAGCATGAAATTGAAAATTGTTACTTCACGGTTCGACCTATTGCTTTTGGAAGGGACCAAAATGTTCTCAACAATGAAACCAAAGTGCCCAGAAAATAGTTAATGGTAAAAAAAAAAAAAAAAAGAAAGAAAGAAAGAAAACAGATTTAGTTTCTTTTCCTGATTCCTGCTGAGAGAGACTACAGCGATTATGCCAGCTGTCTTGGCAGCACTCAGGTTTAATCTCTGAGACTGAGGTTAACCATAACATGGAAGCCTCGCTCTCTTCTTTAGCAAACACACACCAGACTATTCATTCTCCCTGCAAACCACAGGCCAGAGAGAAGACACTGAGCATCCATGCAGTGACAGAGAACTCATATTGATTTCGATTATGACAGTGACATAGTACATAGTTAAGACAAAAGGATTTTTAGAGGACATGTACATCAGTGGGTTCCTGGTTCCTGGTTAGCTGCTGAATCTGGTGGAAAGGCATCAACATATTTTTCAGAATTTTCTTTGTTTCTCCTTTATTTCCCCCATAAAATAGTTCGCAGGACTGGATTGCGTAATGCTCTTCTGTTCATTACATGCAGTATCTCTAGATTTTGCACAATATCTAATTACTGTATCTCCACCAGCACCCCATCTTTGTGCCCAGGGGCATGATGGTCCTAAAATCAGGATTGGTCAGGCGCGTTGCCAGTACGTTGCTATCTTAATGCTGCAGCTAGCAGTTGCGCAACTGGCCAACAAAAACATAGTTTGAAGTCAATGGCACAGTATTTTCCTGCTATTTGAAGGGCACACTGTTCAGATAGTAAGATGCACCTACACCGGCACACTAATGTTACTGCACCAGAATGGAATGAGAGAGGACACACTTATTGTTTTCATTCATGTCATGCCCAAAACAGACCCTCGATTAATTAAGAGACTAAACACAACCACTTTGCGTCTTGGGCCTTACTTTCTGCCCAGATATTGTACTGACAGAAAGAGCTGGACATGTCCTGACTGCACAAGAAGAGACACAGTCCTGTCCTATCATTTGGCTGTCAAAGCTCTCTTATGGCAGTTTGGTTTAGTATAGGCAAATAAAACTGCTTGCTTAAGGTCAAGCAGAAGGTTGACATCATGGTTTTATGCACCCTGTCTGGCACATTTTCACTGATTTCGTTTTTTTTTTGTTTGTTTGTTTTGTTCTTTTTTTTAAATAGCTGGGCAGTTTTGCTTCCTTGCACACACACGACTCACACAAGTACATTAAAACAGACAGGAAAGGCATACAAACAGCTCATTCTCTTATTCTTCATTCTTTTTGTTTATCACTTTTACCATGATTTCTTTTTCATCTCCTCCCCCTCTCTGACACTCGCAATATTCAGACAAATAATCATGCAGGACTAATGCTTCCATATCCAGCCATTATCATCCAGAACCCACGCTGTCACTCAACACAGAGATCCTCTGATTACCCGAGTCGTTCAGTGTGCTTCTTCTAAATGGAATGTATTATTCTCGATGCAAAAGGTTTATACAGTAAGTGTGGTCGTTAAAAAATCTCCACACAAATTAAATAGATCAAAACTTCATCACAAAACATTTCCTTCATCCAGCAGTCAAAGAGCAAATGGAGAAATCACCGAAACGATGGCTCAATGTGCTGCCACGTCTCCTCCCCCAGCAGCCGCCAAGAAGAGAAAATTAATGATTGAAGAGTGCGCATCTTCCTGACACCACATACATATTTTTTTGGTAATGAAGTCTTTCCAACTTTCAAAAAAGCAAAAAAAAAACCAAAAAAAAAAAACAGTTATCTCTCACTGCCACTGTTAAAGTGCAAAAGTGCCCGGTGCAGCTTTACTAAAAAGCGTGAAAGTCAGTGCTCACGCTTACACCAAGAGACGTCTCGAGTTCAGTTCATTTGGAAACTAGAAGTAGAACTTGGCCGAGCTGATTATAAATTCAAAGTGGCATCAAAGTATCATAAATAAATCAAACTTTAGAGAAAAAGCATCACCGAAGCAAAATTTGGATTGTATTGATGCCACTGGGGAAATTTATTTTTGCATGGCATTTATGCCTAAATAGTAGGCCCACTTCATAATACTGAGTTGTAGTCCAGTCAAAAAGCTGCCTTCACTCAGTGGTAGGTAGAGTAGATAAGTAAGGTCTTCCCAAGATAAGCTTAATTAGCCAATTTCATGGAAGAAGCAGGTGGCACTGATATTTAGCACTCTCAGTTTTTTGGATGTGTGAAAGCAAAACAGCACTAACCTATCAACACCAGGCAGCTCCAGAGTCCCCGGGCTGTGACGCTGGTTGTTGCCAAGTTGTCCCTGTGTGTGTGTGTGTGTGTGTGCGAGTGCATGTTTGTGAGAGCATTCTATGTGTGCATGTAGATGTGTCTGTAGTGCACTATTGTGCAAGCTGACTGTGTGCGCTCGCATGTGTGTTTATGGAGTGTGTGGATTGTCCCAGTTTAGGAGACCCAGAACTATGAGTCATCAACTAATAAAGCAGGAGGCGAAGGGGTGGGCGGGGGTGAAATAGAGAGAGGCAACATGCCTGCGTGACTGTCAGCGCAGTATGTGTTCATGGTTTTTGTTCTTGTGGTGTGTGCGTGTGTGTTTTCTTGTATTTTAATGTGTGTTAATAAAGAAGATGAGGCACAGTAAGAGTGACTGCAAACCACTGGGCCAGCTGTGTTAGCGCTTTTGCTACTGTAGCTGGTGCCCTTGTAAGTATTGAATGCTGAAACAATGTTGCATCCACTTATCGCATCCCCTGTCAAAGATGCAAATTGTGTCCTCAGTGGTCCTCATATTTGTTCTCACTCTCCCTGTCTCTTATGACAACAGTGTCCGAGGCAGCACAGTAGCTGCAGTGTTATCAGCAGCTGTGGATCTTCCAGCTGATGCTCCTAACCTTTGCTGCTTTCACGTCGATGCTTCGTACATGGCTACCACTAGAATAAAAGAGACAATTTATGTTAGTTTCTGCTCTGCACTGTTTGTTCAGTTGAAGCTTATAGTTCATTAGTCACCATTAAATACAATTTATGTTGTTGTCAGTGTCCTGCAGAAATCTCTGTTAATTATAATGGAGTCCAATTTCTGTGTGATGGACTAGTTTCAACATGGAATTCAGAGTAATAGAGCAAAGCTACGTGTAGCTGTTTACCCATGTTGTTAAATAACAACATAATGTATCAGTTTTGGAATCAAGTAGCGTCATAGATAGCACCGACATCGAGGCATCGAGCTCAACCGTCAAGCTGTCAGTCTATGAGTAGGATATTAATAAAGAAAGCTTTGAATATTATAGACCACATCTTTTCACTTCACTAACTGGCCGGTTTGTGCCATTTTCTACACTATTTGAAATCAGAACACAGCAACGGCACACAAAAATTGTGCCAACTTATTGAACAATGAGAATTGGACGACTGGTCTGAGGCACAGGGACCTGAGAGAACCAAGTCTGTTTTTATTATGTATTTTTTTCTGCCCAGTATGGACTTCAACTGCAGTCCTCAGCCAAAATTTGCAATTCTTCCTGTAACAGAACAAAACATATATATTTGTTTGTCATTACTAAAAAACTGCAGGCTGGTAACATAAGCATATTTTCCACATGGTTTGGTATGACTGTGGGCTGTATACTCCCCAAGCACTAGTTACAGTATATAAGTATGTACAGAACTGTATGTGTTATTGCTTATTTAGGCATGTTTTAGTATTTACTATTTTGTTAAGGTCATATATTATCAGCTCCTGTATTTCCAACATGACATGAAGGCAGCATGTCTGACAGCTGACTGAGAGGAAGCTGAATATCACACACACTCAGAGCAGGAGGCCACTTTTCACAGAATTTCCCTGAATCTGACAATAGGTTACGGCTTTTGCTGTATTGATTTTTCCCTGTCAGACAGGATGTCCACTCGACACATTCTGACAGGTTGTCATGATTGTTACCATCTGAACTTGGCCTTTACCAGCTAATGGTACTTCTTATTTTCTGAAGGTGGGTAATAATGTCAGCTAAACGTCAGTCATGCTGAAAAAAAAAAAAAAAAAAGTTGGAGTTAGAGGTGCAAGGTTTTGCTGGACTGAAGGCATGACTGTCGGCAGCTCAGTCCAAAAGCTTTCAATGACATGTTTATGGACCTGTGACCAAAACTGACTGCTATGAAATTAAGTTATCTTTACAGCATTTCAGTAACAGTGAGTCAGCCACATGTAAACTTGACATGGAGTATTGGATCACCAGTGTTTGGCCTTGGGCAGCAGCTATTCCTACTAATAAAGATTGTCTGAATTAATTCTGATGTCAGAATTAACAGCTCAAAACATCTTATCCTGAAATGGAAGTGACTTTTATATCAATGTCTCTACAGTGATCTGACATTGCTGGAGTTTTGTTCAGGAAGACCAACCAAGATAAGCCTTCACATACCGCACACTGTACTTCCATCAGAGAAATCCATCTTAAAACAAGTGTGTCTTCTCTGGAGGGCATACAAATCAAGGGCATACATCATATTACTACGTCATTTTTTTTTATTTTCTATCCACACAAGTGGATGACTCATCGGGCGAAAGGCAGATCCAAAACATCCCCAAAGGCACGGACGGCAAACACTGAATCAAATTGGATCGTGCTGTTCATGTGCGCACGCGGAGTTCTGCGGCGTTTACGCTTTAATTGAGACGGGTGCATGCGTACACAGCAGCATCACATCTTTACGTCTCCATGTCGTTTTTGTCAGAGAGTATAATGCAGCGATCTACGCTCATCCAGCAGCCGTCAGTCTGACAGTCGCTCTACTGTCATCCCACGTCTGGTGGAGAGTACCAACGCACGCAACCTCCTGGGGTGCTTTGTATTTGAAGATGTGTGTGCGCCTGAGTGAGATCACTGCACACAGCGAAGTGATTGGAAAAGCACAGAGTGAAGTGGAGAACGGTAGACGGCCGCCACAGGGCCGCTTTATATCGGCCACGGGGGTGGGTTTCATATTACAATATAATGGCATTGGTTCAACCCACTTAATGAGCCACATCATTTCTTATGTTCAAATAGGGCTCTCAGAAATTAAAAAATGAAAAGATATGAAGGAATTGTTGAGTTAATGACTAGCTCTTACTGTATATTGCCATTGCCTTAAGCGTGAGGGAAAAAATAGGAACTGTTCCTTTAATGGCTGAGTGCAAAAAGGTGTCGGGGAGACAAAGTAAAGCTCTGGTTTCTGAATAAAAAAAAAAAATCAGCCAGGAGTTCAACTTGAACTTTGAAGAAGTTCTGCTTACTCGCTCCGATCTTGCGTGATTTACAGTATCTGCTGTAGCTCCACCTTCACATCCATATGGATGAATCTGCCTCCTTTAGGAGACTTAATTTGCATCGGGGCTGTCCCTGTTTATCATTTTTCCATCGTTGCTGAATTTGCATAGATCAACAGATTCCAGTCGCCGCTTTTCGAGCTCTTCCTCAGGTAGATTATGAATCCCAAGGACTTGACTGTTCTTCAAAGCAGCAGAGCCAGCTCTGTTTTGACTGACCAGCTAACATAGCTCCCAGGCTTCAGTGGTTTGTTCTCCTTTGGGTTATTTTTGGGTCTCTTTTTTTATGGAATTTAAGTTTTGCCTGTCCTACTTACTGCATTCCCCAAAGTGAATTCGAGGCCTTTTTCAGCCTGATCCAGATTTCTCTCCCTCTTTCTCTCTCGCTCTTCCCGACTCCCTCCTCAGCCATCTGTTCATGCTTGTGGCATCTCTCTATCTGTCTTCCCTCCCTGCCATATTTCACTCTTCTCATCTCAACTCTCCCAACATTTTATCCTTGCTCCCTCTTGTGCAGTGTATTTCTTTGCTGTCTTTCCCATGTTTGTATCACACAAATTAACAGCCTTTGTGGCTCCTTTCTCACAGGCATTTGTGGTTTCTCTTTCACTCTCTCTGGTGGCATTGGACATTACTCTCTACGTGTACCTGTAATGTGACTTCTCTCTGTGTCTCTGTTGGACTCCTCATTGTGATGATTTCCTTCAGGTGAAAGGAATGGCTGTATCTGTATTTCTGTACAGTGTTTGCTACACTGAGAAACATCTAATATCTCTCAACAGTTCATGTTTAACGACAGCAAACCGTGCAATTACAAATCACAAATCACAACGTGCCCTCTCATTCAGCCTAATATTTGCTAATCATGCAATAAAAAGGCAATGTCAGCCATGTATTTGCAAGGCTCACATATTATTTCCACTGCCCCAGAGTGAGCAAACTAGTGCTCAGAACTTCCCTTGTTGAGCTTTAAATGCTTCCATAAAGCACTGTCCTTTGAGAACATAAGACCGACCGTTGGCATTATTCTGTGCCAAGTATTGATGTCCATTTAATTTGTCTATCGATTGTGAGTGTATTTTTAACATCTGGCACACTGAGTCCCTCATTGCATGATTCATTTTGTAAACATAGTGAATATTGTTTCAGAAGGCTGATATCTCTCCCTGCATCATCTTTGTGTGTGTGCGTCTGTGAGTGTGTGTGGGTGTCTATGTGTGTTTGTGTGAGGGCACATCGGGTTTTGATTGACAGGTGAGGGGATGCGCATCAGCAGGTACTTCTGATCCATGTTGTGGGATGATGTCATCACCCACGTTACAACCTACAAACTGCAGAAGCTGTTGCCATGGAGATCCTTTTTTTCTTTTTTTTTTTATTCTAGCAGTGAAATGCGGTCAGAGCCTCAAGCAGCGAAACGACTGTGTCAACCTGAATAAAGGCGAAGGGCAGCGCAGTAGACTGCTTGAGTATCTTTGGCTTTATATATCTGGGTGTGTTTGTATGCTGAAATGCGTATGCTTTTTAGACATTTCTGCACTTGACATCCCACCACCACCACCACCAGACAGTCCACAAGCAGCAGTGTAATGTCTGATTTACGCTACGCAGAGTCTTGTCCCACACGGTCTGTTGATTTGAAATAAATGGATACTGTTTACAGTAAAAGTCAAAGGAACAGCCGAGGTCTTTGAGCTGTATTGCCCCCCGCCCGTCAGTGAGGCTTTTGAAGGCTGTGAAATCTGCCAGTCCACCAGATGTATTAATGTCATGTTGGATTAGTCAATTGTCATGCTGTGTAATCGCAATGTGATCGCAATGCGCTTCAGTTATTTTAATGCTGATGTTAAAGGAAGCACGGATGATTGTTGCAGCCATCACAGGTTGTAAACAAACAAATAAAAAGGACTTAGAGGTTAGCTGTTGGGAATTTCTGCTGAAACACATGGACAAAACAGAATTGTTATATCAGTTAATGTTACCGGCATTTGCAGCCAAGAGGTTTGTATCATTTTAATAACAAGGCTCATTCACACTCAGGCAATAAAACATATCATTTTATATACATGAATATTCACTTTGCCTGCACTTAACCTTTCATTTGCTCTCTCATGCCCTTTCTCTGGTTTTTATGCAGCCTCTCTTGCACACTCTCACAGCTCTTCTTCCTCCTCTGTTATTGCCATCTGCCGCGACATTAAGTCTCTTTTGATCAGCACGGGGTAACCATCAATTACACATGCGAGTGCAAATGCATGCACAACTTAATGGACTGCACTTTCACTGGATTTAGACGCGTTGTTTTCTGAAGCGCCTGATACTAATTACGACTTCATTTTGTCACACTGTGTGAAAGATAATGGTGCCCAATGTTTGTCCCCAAATCTTTGCTGCAGTTATAGCCTAATGTTAATCAATTTCACTGCGGAGGCAAACAATGGAGAATGAGCCTCTTATACAGCTAAGGTCACCAAACAATAGAATGAAAACAAAAGAAACTTCTCCAGCCTCAGTTAGTTGTTTGGCACTGTAGCTAGGGAAACACAGAGCTTTCATGAATTGCTAAATATGCGTCATAACCACCTTCTGTGTATGCAGAGAAAGGATTCCCTATTCTGATGGACAATTAAACATAATTACACATATTAGAGGAAAAATGTCCATCTTTTCCCATGTTGGATTTTTTAAATGGTTAACATAACAATAACAATCAAGTGTAAATATAAGATAAGGTGTGACTCCCTTGAAACTACAACTGTATCTAACGTGGAAAGTGCATTTTGCCTCTGTGAACATAGCCTCCCTCAGGTGTTCAGAGCCATGGCTCGTCCCTCATGTGTCATACCATGACACCATACCGGAGGTCTCCATCACCTTAATGGGCTGTTAAGCATCATTACAGTCTCCATGACTTTAGCTAAAACACAGCCAAGGTTATCGATTCAAGGTTTTCCAGCGGGTGCGTTCGTCACAGGACACAATAGCGACTGATTTAGAAAGCGATGGAAGGGAGGGTAAGCATTAGTCAAGAGCGTCACAGAAAATTTGTGGTTATGGGTTCACGTCAAAGACAAATGTAGGTAACGATTAAATGAGGGGACCTTAAAGAGGCTCATTATGGGTATTGGTTGAGATTGATCCGATCATCAGCGTTGATATTATACTCAGCGGACCTTTGACTTACATGCGATCCCATAAGTTGTCAGCTGTCACTTGAGGATGTGCCAACTAAATCAACAACTCAGGCAAACATTTCTAACTTGCATTATATGGTAGAGAAAAATATTTCCTCATGTTTTTCGTGTCATGTTGCAAAGGCAGTTATATTTTCATTGCTCTTACTCTCCCTCTCATGCCACTTGGTTTGCACCTTTTATTTCTTCTCTTTTTTTTTTTAATAGTTTCAGATTTCGCACTCCGTTTAACATCCAGGTCAGTTTCGCGCTCCGCACATCCTCCTCCTACGAGGCAAAGGCAAATGGAGATCAATCAACAGTTCACCAGCCTTGGCTCAAGGTCATATCTCCCTGACACAGGCAGGACAGTCACCAAGAGCTACAAGACTTCAGACAATGCTCACTCTTTCACACAAGTAATACAAGCACAAACCTTATTTATATAGAAATTTATAGAATTTATAAATCCTTATAAACTATGACTACAAATCTGAATGTTTGTTGTAAAATCAAGAGCACATCTAAAGAAAACAGTCAGGTTATATAGGGGTTTTTAAAGATATGCAGCAATTTGACTTTGCCAGAAGGTTTGTTTCCAAAGACAAGAAGCAACAGCAGCAACCATGACCTTCAGTTTTGATTTCATCTTCATTGAAAAAATACCCACACACTGCAAACCATGTGGAGGATGTAGGTGTATGAAAATTTAATCCTCTATTCATTGATTTTTTCTTTGACCACTGAAACAAGCTGAAAACACAACACATCAACTGATAAAGTTGTTATGGCTAATATGTGAGCAAACAACTGCCTATTTACATATCAAACTTACATGCAGAAACATTAGCATTCATTTGCATTATGAGCATTGTAAGTCCAAAATACACAGTTGCATGCTAAATGCTTACATGTTGCTAATGCTGACATCTTTGTCTTTACATCAGTATCTTGACAGACTATCTCTTCAGCTATCATTTTTCTTTAATGTCATTTTTTCTCTTGAAAATAGTCCTATTAACATTTAAAACTGAATATTAATATTGTATTGTATATTATATTGTAAAATTCTTCTTCCTCTTTTTCTTCCCTGCCAAACCTCAACATCAGAAACACAGATGCCACTGTGTGGTTCAATGGCAACAATTATGGTGGGCTGTGACAACTCTCCTGAATTATCTATAGCCACAGGTAGAGATTGACAGAATTTGAAGGACTTTTCTATCGAGCACAGTATACCCAAGGACAGAAAATTCTGATTATCTCTGGCAGCAGGGTTATAATCTTCCAGCCCAAGGGGGAATGGCTCATTCACAGCTTCCCCTTCTAATGCAGTGCACACTTTACAGTTGCATTACAGTATAAGAGTAATTCGTGGTGATAAGGGTGCAGTAGAGCCTGAGGTCGGTCTGCCAACTGTTGGAAGCATGTGTAATTTGATCTGAAGCTCTTTTTGTGAAATAAAAGTACAGAGGATTGTTGTTATGATTCATTCAAGTATATTTAGGCTAACTTGTCAATCATAGCCTCATTGGTCTTGTGGTCCAGTAGGTTCTGAAATGTTTTCCACCAATTTGTAGCAAATAATTCTGAATTTGGTCAACTTTCTCCATAACTATTTCAAAATATGTCTATTGTTGGCGTACATTTGAAAAATCTGTTACCCTGTCGCTTTCTATTGGAAACGTTTTCCTCAGGCCCATGTTTTTCCTGTATTCTATTGAATACTGGCCTTGGTATTCAATAGAATACAGGAAAAACATGGGCGTCATTGATTCTTGAGGTCACCTTGCATCTCTGTATCCAGCCTGTCCATTTTTTTTTATTTAGGAACACCCTTCACATTCATAGCTGTACACTTTTACAGCTGGGAACTGTGTTTTACAAGCAAGGTCCTACACGACGTTTGCCATTCAGCAGCTCCACCACAGCAGTTGAGGGACATGTGGCATGTTCAAGGGCCCAGTGAAATAGTTGGCGACTGTGTTTGACTGAATGGCTTGACAGTGGTGCAGTCTATATTTAATGCAGTACACCCGTCCATCATTTTTATTTATCAAGCAAATACTAGTCTTTGTTGAAAGTTACATTGAAAACCATCCACTCCGTCACCTGAGTTCATTGAAGGAAATCCATATTGATGTGATTGCATTCGGTCAACACTGGTTGCTTTCAGGTACCAGCAAAAGAGAAACTTCCACAAGTGTACTTGGGGGGTTGAAGTTATGGTTTAAGTAGATTGTTAGTGCTTTGGAAATGTGTAACTTCAAAGTGACCCAGTTTTCAGGAAAGCCCCTTTTTTTCATTTCCTCATAAACTGCAGCATAGTGAAATTTGACCAAAGTTCTCATTATGGAGCACAGATACAATGGCAATGAATGAATCTATACAGCAGCTGATTGCAGTGTTTTCTCATTTGACCAATAATTCAGCCCGCACTTGTGGTAATAACTTTTTTCTGGAGACAGTGAGCAAACAAAGGTACATCCAGTTCACAGAAAATAGGAGTCACCACAGTTTGTATGTGTACTCTGACAGCATGTCTGCAGGTGGGAGTTTGTTTGAAATGTCAAGTGGTTGTGCGTATAGCAGTTCTGGGAAGTGATGAGATTGTAAAGACATTGAAAACTGTGTCAGTTCAGCTCAAAGCGAAAAGGTGATGGACTACCGTGAAGTTTTAGCTGAACCGTACTTGAACTTTGCAGTCTTGTCATAAAAATCGTTGTGGGACTGCAAGTGTATACAGACGTTTAATGCAGAAGAAGAATAATTCTCTATGGGCTTCAGAAATATGTGTCAGTTTAAATCACGTATTAGCGCACTACATTTTTATATTGTCATCCTGTCGTGCCCATGTGTGGCCACAGGGGCCAGTGGTTAGCAGAACTTAAGTGTTCTCTCTCTGTCTTGACTACCAATGAACAGTGTTGCTAAGTGGTTTAGGTCTGATAGAGGAGTGATAGTGGAAGCAAACTCTGGCTCTTCACCTCTCCACCATTTCTTGTATGAGAACGTTTTCCCCGTGACAGGAGCTTCAGCAGTGCTCAATATTGATCAAGGTCTCATTTAATGATTCTTTGCAATATTAAGGATTGTCAGCCTGCTTGTCAGCGTGAATTCCTCTGTCACACCATTGATGTTGGCAGCCTGAGGCCAGAGTTAGAACAGAACTTGTTTTCTACTGAGCAAAGAGAACACAAAGACTGACATGTCAGTCTTAATTATACAATAAAGGGGATGATTTCAGTGCTGCTTTTGTTATTTTATTCACCTTCCAGTATCAGCTTGTAACTTGAACTTCATTGCTTAGGTAAATTTTTTTTAATCTCTGTGGTGTTGAGGGAAGAATTAGTGCAGATATCTGTCGTGAGAAAAATAAAACCTCAATATCTTTTTTGACTTAGCTGACATGAGCATATAGAGGACTGAAGCAAACCATTAGCAGTTAGCAGCACACAACATAACCCTGTTTCTTTCGTCTTCTTTTTTTTTTATTTGCCTCATTGTGTGTTGATTGAATAGTGCCTGTTGAGTGGAGAAGTGGGAGGTAAGGCAAAGGATAAACAAACATTAGTGATGATTGGAAAAGTCCACATGAATAAAAGCTGATTGAGAGGACAGGTAAACAGCAAACAGTTTGACAACGTGAGCCAAATTTGCGTCCACTGTTTAATCAGACTGAATCCTGCTACTGAAATCTGTCTCATATGCTAAGCGAGGTGTCAGCTGAGGCTTTATTACAACGTGGATGTAAATAGACCAGTCAAAACAAATAAGCAGCCATTTTTTTTTCTTTTAACATCTGCTTATTGGATCACTTGGGCCATGATGAGAGGCTTATCTGTACTCAAACTAAATTATTCCATTCAATACAAATTGAAAATCTGATATTATTTATATTTTTGCATTTGTGGCACATTTATTAATAAAAGTTACCTGACAACTGGGCTGCCAAGCATGCCCATATGTTTAATAGCTCACCAATGTGTCTTGTAGCACACATCCAGCTGAAATTATTCTAAGGCCAGACATCAGAAAATCCTTTAAACTCACCATGAGCCCTTAAGCACACTCGTCTGGAACTCGTAGGTCCACTTGTCTGGCTGATAAGACTTTTATGAGACTATATTTCATGTTTTTCCACAAACACCATTGAGTGTCAGGGGTAATGCAGGATGGCATTGATATAGGAGTCTGGTTTGCAGAGATTACAGCGCGGTCGAGAAAACAAAGTTGCTCCTACAAAAGTAGATTATTGTAATGGCAACATTTGCTCTGAGATGGGAGGCGAAGTCATGCAGCAGGTCTGCAGAGTTATAAGTGTTGATGGGAAGTGTCCTTTTGAACAAAGATGGAAATGTGATCTGTTTTAAAGCCAGTAAATCATAGGAAACACATTTTAGATCAAACCCCTGGTGTTTTCTAGCTATGCCGATAGCTGCCTCATGTTTTTGAGAGAAGACGCCTACCATTACCCCAATACAATGAAGATTATTAATATTTTTCAGAAACTAAAACCTCAGTGGGTTTTAACTTTTTGTATAATGATGTGTACAGACTCTCTCCCCCCCCCCCCCCCACGCTTTTATTTCGAGTGTAATTTGTGTTCTTTTCATAGAGACACACAATAAACAAAGTGAAAGATGAATTTGACATCATGATAGAAATACATCCAATGTTTGGAACACCACAACCTACTTTCCATCCACCTCTGTTATATTGGCAGGTGACAGAAATGTCAGGACTGTTATGTGATACCTTTCCACTAGCTTGACATTTTGTTGACAATGAGCAAAAATATAGAACATCACCAGACTTGTTTTTAGGCCTGCCTTTAAGCTTATTAAATATGTTAGATGTGAAAGATAATCTTAATGTTGGAAACAGTGGTTTGACCAAGAACCTAACCCAAGGTCAACTTGCAGGATTTTTCTGGATCAGGCAACCTCATCTCATGGCCTTCATCAATGGATAGAGTTTGCTCTGTTGTCATGGAGATTCACCTACCAAGTCCGTCCGCTGATGAAGACTATGAGATACAGTTGGAAGCTCCGGTAAAGACTAATACACAGGCCTTGCTTTTTAAAATGTATTATTAGATGTTATATTACCACATCCTGAATGAGTGTAAAAATTGCCTTCTGTGTTTTATTATTGAAACTTGTGGCTCTCATTAAATCACCACCGTCTCTGTATTTATTCTAACTGGTGGGAGGACACAGATTTTCTTATACGCCATTGTCAAATGTCAAGTTCTTTGCATCAGTCTATGAAAACTAATCAACACACACTGACTTTTGCTGCAAATAGTTTGCAAACAGGGCAGGCATACTGTCATGCTGTTTACTGTATTTATACAGTTGCCCACCCACACCCATCACCCAGCTCTCCTCTGTTCTCCTCTCCTCCTTCAGAGGGAGGATGTGGGCTGATTCTTGACCTCTCAGCGCACACCCCTCCCACATAAATACTCACTCGCTCGCTTGCCCAGATTTGGGTGTGCAGCTTAAGCTCTAGAGCCATGGGACTCAGAGAAGGCTTTAGCCCTGACTTGATGTCCCACCCCACTTGAAAGTCAGCTTTCCCTGGCCCCAGTGGTACCAATATGGGAGATACTCTTGCTGTCGAGAGGTTGACTTCTGTGTCAGCAAGAAGGGGAGAGCGATCGTTATCTGATCATGTAGAGGAGAGGAAAATGTTCTGCAGCAGAGCGGGCAAACTTTCCGGCTCAGTCCAGCACCATTTATTTTTCCTCATTGCAATCACTCAAATGAAGACGTAGCTGCTTCAGCTGGCTTCTTTGCAAAAAGAGAAGAACTTGCTTGCGTAATTGACTGCAACAATATCATTTGCATGCAAATTATAGAGAGAATGATTGTTTTTTTGGGGGGGATTTTTTTGGTCATAAAAAAGAGCTGCATACATTTGGATTTGGGTCTTTTTCTACCAGGGGCTCTCTTACCTTTGCACTTTCACAACTTTGCCAAAAGAATACAATTAACTGGAGCCTTAGAGCTTTTTTTCTCTAACACTCTAAACAAATTATCCTGCATTTTTTTTTTTTTTTTTTAACCCAAACCTCCGTTGTCTCACTCTCCCTCATTAATTTGGGGCTCACCACAGCTGAGGGCAATAATTGCTTTTTAGTATTCTTGGTGCAGTATGCTATGGGCTTCATTTTCTATAAGTAGATAAGACTAACCACTGTGATGGGATCTGCATTATTAATGTTGGTGTTCACTTGATGTTGTGTTTGGGGATGTGAGTCGGATCTCCTCTGTAATTCAGTTTATTAACGTTTAAAAATAGGCTGCTTAATGTCCAAATATGCATGGATGTGCAACCACGCATGTCACTTGAGAAAAAGAGAGGGGGGATAAAAACAGTGTTTGAGTGTCTGTTTTTGCTTGTGGATATCTCCTTGTGTGTGTTTGCATGCACACGTGTTGATGAATGTAAATACAAGCCTATGTCTTTGCATTTTCTGCTACGCTGCCCCCTTTGCAGGTTATTTTGCTCGCATGCAGAGCCGCTGCTTCACAACAATGAGAAGTGACAGAGGAGAGAATACCACTCTCGTTTGCGGCCAGGCTTGGCTGGCTCTGTGAGGGCCAGAGCTCCCCGGTGACAGAGTCCTTATTTCTGGGAAGATGGGCCCGTAATCGGACTCATACACTTCACACCCCTTCCATGTAATTGGACTCTGGGTCACAGATTTAACCAGAGCTGCCAATCACATCACTGGGAGGGGATATGGACGGAAAGTAAAGTGGGGAAATGGAAGAGGTCTCTTTTTTTGTTTAGACTGTGGTGTCTGATAGGTAGTCAGCTTTGAAAACTGTTGCAAAGTCTTTGATGTGGAAAACTTGAGATTTGTGACTTTCAATAGTGGCTGAGTCATTAAACTTCACTGTGGAGTCTAACTATTTTGTAACAAACCAAGTAGTTCAGTTTGATATCTGATAGGTTGATAGTTTACGCTATAAACAGCATAAATATCTCGACACAAAAAGAGGAGATGACAGAAGCTATCTCCATCTCCATGTGAAATGACCCTTTAACTTTCAGCACAGTTCCTGGGGTGATTCTGAGGTATTTGATTACCATCGGCCCGCACGTCCAGCAAGCATGTTTAGCTGCGTGAAGCAGTGCCGTATACAAACCTCCCCAGACAGGAAGACCAATATAAAGAAAGGAGGATCAATTAACTTCTTTAATTAGGCTAATTTGAGCCAACTCGTTTACCTCTCTGGCTGATGAAAAATGAGCAGCAGCACCAAGCTATTTGTGCGCTCTAATTGCGGTTGTTGTATCAGTGCAGCGCTGAGTCTCCTTGCGCTGCCTGCATGAGATGGATGCCTCTGGAGTCCTGTACAGAAGCCGATAGACCATACCTCCTATTCTGCCTGTGCATGTGTACAATTACCACAGACCTGTGATTACACTGATCTAATTACTGTGGCACATATTTGTTGGGGTTTATTTTGGGATAATGAGAGGAATCAGCAGCTGTTCCATCACACATGTGGCAATTCTTTTTTAACTAGGCTGAAACTTCAGCATCAGAAGTTCCTCAGCCAGCAGCATAGCATTTTTTAATATGAGGCTGAAACACAAAGTGCTCTAATGACAAAGAAAAGAGAACGTGTGGGCCTCCTGCACTCTAACTATACACAGTATAAATCTCTGATGCCATATACACACATAAATGCACAGAAAAAAAAGGTGCAGCTTGGGGAAGCTTCAGCACGTGAGCCAAGTGTAAATTATCTACCCAGATTGCTTTTCTGGAGTTAATCATCTCCTTTTATGTTATTCATTTGTCAGTGGTTATTGTTTGTCAAAGTAATGCAGTCGCCGCACGATATGAAGTGGAATGTAAATTTTGTTTGGGCAAGTCATCGTTATGCACAAAAAGAGGGTGGCCGCATTGTAGGATTTACATTTACAATTACAGTCATGATACAATCATCTCTCATCATAATTCTTCTGCCCAGGATGTCAGCTCCGATAGAGAACAGGCTTTACACGCTGCATACCAAACAGCTGCTTGGCAGGCCTGGCACCACGCTTCAGGCCCAGTGATTTACACCATGCAAAGCCTTGCTCTCTCTCTTTCTGTCTTGCTCAGCTTCTGTGTACCTCCAGTCCTTAATGTCTGTCCCTCTCAGCGTCTCTGGCCCTGTAATTTTGGCTCCTCACAAAACACAAACCGTGCGCTTCTGACCAGGTCCAGTTCTTCGCTCTCTGTTGCGTAAGCCATCATTTAACGCCGCAGGGGATCAACATGCTGAGCCGAGTCATATTGTCATTTATTAAGACTCAGACAAGGTGACTGGTTATAGTATGGCTGTAGTATGTCATCTTGTCTTTCACTCTTTACCTTTATGAGGTGCTGGGAAGTTATTCCCCTGTAGGATGAAAACAAATGGACAGATTTGAGTAAGCAGGCAACCTTCAACTTACAAGTCGCACACATGAGGACTCCCATAGGCACACAAATGCACATGATGGAACACAGCTGGACATCTTCTATTTTGCACAAATGTCATGAAAATAATGTGAGTATGGTTGCTTTTTGCAGAAAAAATAATGTCTTAGCTTACAACAAAAGTTACTGGCTGCGGGTGCCTAAGGTGCTCAGTATCACCCTAATGCTAAACATTCAAGTGTCATTGAATAAAACACTAAATACATACAATAGATAAGTCCCTGTATGGTTGCATAAATGCCAGTACATATCTGTGAGCACTTATTTAACTGACTTTTTAAATATTACTTTTAAGCCCTCAGGATGTGTTGCAACAGAAGGTCCCATTTATATAAATATGATATTCTACATCTTCTTTGGTGTCAGTCTTACTTTTTCCTCTTTTTTTTCCTTTTCATACATCTTGAAAAAGTTGACATTTTGAAGATAAAAAGTTTGAAACCAACAGCAACCTTTTGCCTGCGTTGGCAGACGTTGTGACCCTCCAGTGTAGCGATTGAGTGTGCCTCAGGGGATAAAAAACTTTCAACTCTACAGAGTTCACAGAGACATTTTACAGAGCATCTCTCTGTCACCTCAACTGAAGCCCCAGGGCTTGAAAAGATCTAATAACATTGGTTCTCTTTAATTATACCAGTGTTATTTCTGAATATGTTCATCAGAAATCATGAAGGACGTCGAACTCCTACTGTGCAGCCCGTTCTCATCTCATCACCTTTAGTGCAGCAGGCAAAGCCTTCCTGTGTTATGTTCCAGCGCATTGGTTAAGTTTTTTAAAAAAAAGACTAGATTTAGAACAGATTTAGGAACAGGTCTTTGATGTTTGGTTTTGTACTTGATGTGGACTCTCCTGTGTGTGAATGACCCGCCACTCAACCCCAACTGCCACCCTTCCTGAGACTTCCTCGCTTTCTAATGTATGTCACATCACGCAGTATCTCCAATGTTCTCACACTGTCATGGATGCATTTGGATTGTGCGAGTTTAAAGCCCAGCGCAGAGGGACGTGATAAAACCGCAGTGTTTAAAGCTGTGTGAATGAGACCAAGCTGGACTGTGATGTTGAGAAACCAGAACCTGTCAAAATGTTGCCATAGTCATGATTCACCGACTGACTCTTGAATAAATAAACATGCTTGTGTGTGAATTTATGGAGAAGTACATGGCGGATAATGAATTGTTGCACTGCTTTTCAGGAGATTTCTCAAATAACGCAATTATTTTCATCATAAAGGAAAGCTCTGCAGGCTGATACACTGACTAAAAATGTGCTGTTCAATCTAAGTGTGGTGTGGAAAGAGTGGGATAATCTTGCCTGTGAACACCGAGTGCTTCTGTGCATACAGAATGGACATATAAACCTCTGTGGATATCCCCATGTCTTTCATTATTTTTATTCACCAGCTATTGCTCAGGTTTAGTGAGAGGCTACGTGCAGCAGTGCGCTTGTTAAATCACAGAAACCTGACAGTTTCATCTTTGATATCTTCTTCTGGATTTTTCTTGCTGATTTGCACTTTTCAACTTCGGCCAGGGAGTTGTTGGGCTTTGTCTTGAAATATACCATAAGAATAACTTTGAAAATTCTCTACGTCTGCAGTCATAATGCACCCCCACCCCCACCCCCAAAAAAGGTTCTGTAATGATCTAATCTTCACTGGATGCAACGTGTTGCTCTATACCTTTATATCTTAGAGATTCTTGTATGTCAGTGATGATCCCTGAGACAGCCAGCTCATACATTTATCATCATATTCCTATATCTCACTGTTTTGTGGAAAAGCTGACAAGTGCTTTTATTTCACCTCTGATAACACAAAATCTTAGTAATCAGTTCTCTGTTCAAGACTTTTGCAATGATTTTATGCTCGGAAATGCGTTTACAAGGGGACTGAGTGTCTGGTCTCACTTTCATGTGGATTTGAAGTGCACTCACAGCCAATTTTCTTTGTCAGTATTCAAGTGTTGCCTTGCCCTGTTGATCTTATCAGGGAAGCTAGAGCACAAATCCGGCGAAAGCAGCTTTATTTTAATGTCACAGGTATTAGATTTGCTGAAGAGCGAATATTGAAATGGGCTTGAACTTGGCACGTTTAAGGGGCTGCGCATCCATTCTGCTTGTGGTGCAGATCTGGGTTGGGGAAATGAGTTTTCCCTCAGACCCGATGCTAGTCTAGCACTCTTCCTTTTCATTCTTTTTTTTTTTTTTTCTGTGAAGCCATCTCTTTCTCCACTCACACTTCTGCTGAATCCTGCATGCTGTCTGACAAGAGTTTTATGCTAATGCAAGCAGTTTGGAGAAGGGTGGTGGTGAGGGTTGAGGGGCGATGACAAGGGACCGGGATTCATCCAACAGACATCTTGTTCTGGTAGCATGTAGAACAGAGCTCCTCGCCTCATTTGAGGTTTAAGCTATTTCATTTCATGTCCAAAACGCTCCTCTTAAGGCCTAATTATACACGAGCTGCCAGCAAGTAACAATGTAAAGTACAAGGGTTGGAAAGATTGTAAGGAATGTATTCCCTGTCTCTCCCGTATCTCAGTGAAATTTACATAGATTAAGGAATACAGAGAGAGTCCAATTAGCATAAATATCAATTAACATAACCAATTAGTCAAGTCGGGTTCTGTTTTATTAAAACTGGACTTTTGGGCAAATCTAACCTTCCCTCAGTAGAAACATGGACATTACACCTTTATATATACAGTACATGTATACAATAAAGAAACTGCAGTCATACCTTCTTATATATCCCACATCCGTGCTGTAGTGAAGACTTGTGATTCATTATTTGTCAGTGTTTTGCTACTGCATGGACACACTTAGAAAAGAAATGTATTTCTTGCCCTAATTCTTGTCCAAACTGACATCGTGTGGGCTGAAGGTTCGGACACATTTTAGTGGGTAAATTATCTCTGCCATTTTGTATGAAGCGGGTGTCATGAGGAAATGTTCCTGCGCATGTAAACAAGGCATTTGTATCAGTGATCTCGTGAGAGATTCACCGGCCCCTTTTGTTAAGCTCAATTAATCCTTTTACCTGGTGTTGTAGCTCTGCACTCCTCCCTTTTGAGTTGGGTTTTCATAAAATTACATCAGGCTTCGCAGGCTCTCCCCATGTGAGGTTGGAGGGGGCATTTACTGGAGCACAACCAACCCAGCTTTGAGAGAGCTCAGCAGACCACAAGGCCGAGTTCATTAAACGAGAGCAAACTCAAGGGAGAGAGTGCGTAAAAGTACACCCACTGACAGAGTGAAAGGACAGCCATCAGGTGACCCAATCTCTGCCCAGCAGCTGGCCACTCGCTCCCCGGCCAATTAGCCCGGAGAGTTGAGATGCTTTCACTCACCGTGATAAGGCTCTGCTTCTTTCTCGTCGGTTCCCTTTAATCAGTCTCTTCCTGAGCATCAGTCTTCAGATTAAGGCTCTATCAGCGCCGCGCAGAGGAAGGGCCTGTTCACTCACAGCGTTCCCGCCTCTTAACAGGAAAGGCAGCGGTATGTGAGCAAGGGAGGCATGGTTCGACAGAGATAAGATGCACCGAGTGTCGGTGAAAGGAGGATGGAGCAGAGGCAGGGAGCAGAGGCAAGCAATGCGAACAATCAAATGTGGTCAGTGAGTCGCAGGTGTATGTCTGCACTTCTGTGGGCGTGGAGTAGTGATCACTGTCTTTTCTTTTCATTGTAAATCAAAGACATCTAATAGGACCTTCATTTTCCTGCCTGACTATTGTTAACAAACAGGAAATTGTATTTCCTGAGGTCTGCCACTAACCATCAAAGGCTGCACCCAGGTATGAAAACACAATATATAATCATCCAAGTAATCCAACTGCATTTAAAAAAAACAGAATAAATCTGAAGCCTTTTGCCACATTCGAAGGAGATTTGTAAAGGTACATTGCATTTAATAACAAAATAGATTTGGTTGCCCTCTGAACGTTGGCTATCCAGAAGGATATCTGTGTAATTCCTTTCCAAATGCAAGTATATTTCCCTCGCTTCAGTTCCCTTCATTCTGCAGGTCTTTTTCTTTTTTTTCAAGAACTCTTAGCCGAGAGCTAAGCGGAGGAGACGGTAGAGTTGTTTCAGGTATTCTTGATATACTCTCTTGTTGTTACAAACAGAAGGATTGTGGGCCATTGCTTTTTGAAAAAGCCTCTCCCTCTCTCTGTCTGCCCTCAGTAATGTTCCCATCATCGAGCCATTACACCGACGTGCTGCTCACCAGCGTCTGTTTCAAAAGACTAACTGAGCACTTAGGCCACTCGGAGTAGTGTGAGAGGCAGGCTTTTGTGCTACCTGCCGAAACCTGTGTCCTTGTGTTTGGCATGATGTCAGCTTGACTCAATCCATCTGTGCCCTTTGGTAGCACATAATCTCAAGTCCTGGGAACCCGCTGGGATGTTAAAAGTACTTGACAAAGAATGGGTGTGGGAAAGCTGTTTTCCTCTGCTGGGTGAGTGAAACTTGGAGCCGATGGAGGTTGTAGGTGTAACATACTTTCCATTTCAAATTAGAGATTTGCATTTGTCCTTCCTTTAGACAGTATGATTTGGTTCAGTTTTCTGTGACTTTTCCCACATCAGACTTCAATGTCACATTTACATTATGCGGCAGCTGAGCACTGCCTGTTGGTTTAGTGGAACTGATTGTTTTTTGATGACAGTAGAGAAGGTGACTTACATATTTAGTTGATGCTTAACATTGGTGGTAAGTAAGGGCATTGAAATGCATTGGAGCGAGTGAGCAAAATTGTAAAGCTGGTACAAGCTGGCACTTAAGAGCACCCTCACCTCATGGACACTCTTGCCTCTGGTTATGTGTAAAAGTCTGTTTGCGGTTTTAATATTTGTATTTAGGCCTGATTCAGCTTTGCAGAGTGTTGTTTTTTTGTGCTTGTTAGGAGGAAAAGAACATATGCGACAAAGATTTGCATAAACAATGACACAAGGTTAATAAGTGGTGCTTAAAGAGCAGCAGGAGCTGTCAAAATGTTAAAAGTTTGTCTGTGCCTGCAGATAAAGTCAGCAGTCTTTCGAACTAAATTCAGAGCTGTGAGCCCGAAATGTCTGAGATGATCAGGTTGAATTTGTCTGGAATTTGCCTTTCCAACCTAGTTTTATGTAGTGACGCCCATGGGACTGGACCGTAGAAAAGAACAGCAGCTCGGCTGAGCGGTTATCCATCAGGCTTCAGCCTGTCCACAGGGGAAACTGGTCAAAGCAACATACACACTCGTTGTTTGTTTGCTGCGATTGCCACCTCTGAGAATATCCTCACCAGCGACTAAATTGGCTGCAGGAAACACTTTTTGGAGGGAGAGCGACCGTGCCCATTAGCAAGGAAAGCAGGTGCAGTGTTTGCCCAAATCCCAGGATTTATTCCACGGTCATCAAGCCCAGAGGAATAGATTGTTATTTGGCCCTGTTTCATTTTGAGCAAAATAAAACTGTATGGGGAAGGAGGGAGGAGGGTTAAGCTAACTGGGACTTTGCAAAGTCATCCCCCTTTCAGTCATTTGTTTGCATCCACCGAGGTTTGGATCTTGACATGAAGGAGCCATTTGGGCAGAAGAGCTCGTATTTATTGAGTGTCAACATTTAGTTTACCATGTGTCTTCGCCATGGCTGCGTACATCTACATTTCTCTGGGGTCGCCCTGAGCGGCCTGTCAACTGAATGAGGCGGTTATTAATGCAGACAGTTGCCTGTGTGCTTACTGCATGCATACAGTGACAGAAAGGCTGTCATGTGCGCAGTGATAATGCACATGTACAATGAGTGGAGGGAAAGCGCCAGTAATGGCCGCAACGCTCCAAAGTGGCTTTTAGTGCCCAAAAAGGGAGGTATCTTGAAACTGACTGGGACACACATCCACTCACACTCCTCCATCTACATGCACAGTGTGTTTCCTTTTCAACTCTTTGATTACTTTGTGGATGCAGTGATTGTGAGGCCACCCGTGATTAGCTCAATTTATTCCCCAGCCATGCCAGAGGGCCATTTAGGGAAGTTTTTGCAGACTCTTTCCATTTATCAAGATGGGAGGCAGACATGATTTGAATCTTAATATGTCCTTGCAGCAGAATACAAACAAGCGCAAGCAGGCCAACTCATGCCTCTCAGTGTGTGTTTTTATGCTTTTTTGTTTTTTGTTTGTTTTTGTTTTTTTTTTTCCAGAAAAAGAAAGGGAGCAAAAAAGTAGATAATGTCCTCAAAAGTAGTGTTTAATTAACACACCGGCTTTGTTGTGTTGGTTTGTTTCTGGAGCCTTTCATTAAGGGTGTAGAGTCAGCCCCTGAACACTCCACTCCTCGACTCCTCGACTTTTAAAAAATGTTACTTACTAACCATTGCTGACTGACAAGAAAAATGATTCACACGTCGCTAACATTGCCCTAACACAGCGCTGTCACCACCCTTTCAAACCGACAGGTGGCTGTAATGAATGGGTAGAGCTGCAATACCAGGAGGAAAACAAATTGAAAAACAGAAGGCCATCGTAACTGAAGATGATCTGTGTGTCAAACACATAAGTGGTGTGCAGACATAGAAATGTGAACAGAAATAGATTTCTTTTTCTACATGAATGCAAAAAGTTAAAATAATGCTTGGTTCTTTTTTTTTTTTATAAATCAGATCTACATAATTGGTTTCCAGTAGAACAAAATGACAGATACATTATGATGTCAAATTTCATTCCCAGACTGATGGGAGATGGCTACAGCTCTGTCTTTTGTGTAAGTGTTTCTTGCCTCTGTTTTTGAATCAAAGGCCACATGGGGGGACTTTGCTTTTGTAACACAAGAGCAAAATATATTTTTCTAAAATATAAAAAATATAAAATATATCTATCTTCTATGGAAATAAGAAGGAATAAAGGCTCCATTATCATTATTAAACAAAAAACAACATCGACTAAGTCACCACGAACAAAATTTGCGATTTCCTGGAGTCATGCACCGCTGACATCACTCAACCTGTGTAACGTTGTCTTGGCAGCAACCTTTACAGACAGTGTAATACCTTGACAACAACTTAATGACCAGCAAAACAGGAAGCGTTTAGAGGAGGAACTGCCTTGTAACAGTAGATCCTGGACCAGTTTATCCTCCCAAATCTTGTCCTTATCTCTGGGATCAGCCTGCACTCGGTTTTTGGGCAACCAAACAGAGGTTAGGTAGCCATAGACTGAGGGAGGATTTGAGGCTTTAAAATTGATGAGGCAGTAGATTATCTGTTGTTTTCCTGGCATCAGAACTGAGGTTAATAGGCTCTTTTCAGCACCACCGCGTAATGTCGGCCATCCACTATTGTCACCGGTCGGCATAATCTGTTCACATTGACTCTCTAGTCCCCCGATTTGACGATGCACACACATCTGAAGTATAAGGGGGGCAACGCAGTGGACGTTAATTCTCTTTCTGAGAATGTCTTATTAGTCTCGAGAGGCAGTTTCCAGAAAACTGCTCCAAATTTATCTTGCTCCAGTCCCTGATGCGAGGGGAATTCTTTACGGTGACATGATGAGAGCACTCATCAATTTTGTGTTTATGTTGAATCACAGGCTCTTTAAAGAACGTCCTCTTGGGAAATTATTTCCCTCTCAAAAAACATTGCATTTAACTTTCCCATACTTACCTGCATCTATCCCAAATGTGTCGACTCTGGCAGTGTGTGTTTTTTTTTTTTTTTCTTCTTCTTTTCTGCAACTCTCTGCATTTCTCAGTCGGAAAATAGTGGAATCACGGAAAGTGGCAGGATTGAATCTCAGCTGGCTGATTGGATTGTCTTCTGATCTATCTCAGGCTGCATTAAGCGACCAAGGCTTTGGACGTATAAAAAGGTGATGGATGCCTCTTCCGTATGTCTGGACTGCTATGAGCTGACCTCAGCAGAAACGAGAAAAAGGCAAAAAAGAGAGAGAGATGGTGATTTACTGACCAGACCTGTGAAAGCAGAAGAGTGGATGAATGCCACTCGGCTCCCACAGTTGACAGATGTAAAGAAATGCTCCCGCAGCGTCTGTGTCTTTTTGTGCCTTTTTTTTCCCCCCCTCCATTGTTTTTGGAAGCAATGTGCAGCTTGGAGAAATTACGATGGTTAATTATCGCTTACTGCAAATCACAAGATTCTGTGATTAGCTATCAAACCCATTTCGTTCCTCATCTCGGTTTCGCGTTTACTCATTCTCTCCTCGCTAATTAGTCTGCCCGGTCAGTACGTTATCTGCTTGCCCCGTCCTCTGCAACATTATTCACTGTTGCCATTCTCATTTCAGTCCTCTGAGGTTTTAACATTACAAGAACATCAAGATCAATTGGTGCAGTGGTGGTTTTAGTACTAAGTGGGTGCATCTGCTGTGACCCTGCCATCCATCTGTCAGTAATAATTAGGCTGCTAGATGGATATTCTTTCTGTGCAAGGCAGAAGATAGGCGAGCACAGCATTCTGTCTTTTTGTTCTATATGGTGGTGTCTGTTTGACTGCTTGAGAAGGCAGAAATTATTCAGCCAAATACCAGAGAGGCCATTATGCTGGACACATTAAGATGAGTCACATTGTCATTTTTAGTAATTCGAGTGAATCCTCGTCACAAGGCTGGACTGAAAGGGATGAATCCTCATAGATCAACATGTGAGGCAGGGAGGAGCGAGCCTTAGGAGAAATGCGCCAATAGGTCAGTCATTCCTCATGTCCCACGGATTATGCAGGGCAACTTCATTTTTGCTATCCTTCCATCATCAAAGTTGATTAGGGATTGTGTTAGTAAGCGGTATGAGACATATCAGGCATTCACAAGTTTGGGAAATTTCTGTCAGTTTAACACAAATATCTACTTGGACCAAGAGGTCCAAGTAGATATTCAAAGGTCACTCTGACTTCACAAAACAGCAATATGCTTTAGCCATAACCCAATAATACATACACTATGACAAAATGTCACACAAATGTCCAGTAGAATAAAATGATGAAGTAATGACATTTTAAATCCAATAGGTCAAAGGTCAACTTTGTGACATCATAACGTTTTCCCTACATTATTCAACACCATAACTCAGGAACAGAAATGCAGATTGTGAACATTTTTCACAGTTGGTCAGACACTGAACTGGTGAACTGGGAGGGAACACACTTGGAAACCGTGCTGATTTTATAGATGTGCTGCCAGGGGGGAAAAAGTGTGTGAAGTGTGTGTGTGTGTGTGTGTGTGTGTGTGTGTGTTAATTTGAACTGCACAAAATGGGTTCAGTGTGAGAACAGACTTTGGCCCACACAGCATACGGCAGAGCAGAGAAAAAGAAAGTCTTGCATGCATCATCACACTCATTGTTCGAGACAGTAGGACTGCAGCAGTTAAATCTGTACACCTGTACAAGATTCAGATTTTGTTCTAAGTACGGCCATGAGACTCTGCCTGATGAGCTGAAAAGCTTCTTATAGCCAGTTAGTGACTGATTATGCATTGTTCTACTTTCATTGTTCCTTCAATTCCTCTAAGTTTCGAATGCACAGTTCACATCTTATATCACAGGAGTCATTTGTCCTGAAGCTTCCTTGCCTACTTTTTGGAAAGTCAAATGAGAGGGACATTAATCTAACATATCTCTCACAGTCCAACTCGAACAAGCAGCTGCGGCAAATGTACCACTAAGTGCTATGATTTTGCGAGTTAAGGACTGATGAAATTACATAAGATTTTTGACCTGCTGACTTTAACAGGGGCCTTTAAAGTACAGTCCTAGAAGCTCTCGGTCTTTGTTTAGGTGTCAAAAGTGTTGGGACATCCAGTGTCAAGCAGTGCACCAACACCTTCATTACAGTATGAAGGTGAAGGTGCACCTACACCTTCACACAGAAGTAGTACAGAACAGTTAGAAGACAAGTGGCAGATGCATCATCACCTCAAGAGTTAATTAGGAAAATTACACACAGTATTTATTTTCTTAGATAAAGGGAGAGATTGGATCAATCAAATAGAATATTATGGCTGTGATGTGAGAGATTTTATCAGCCTGAAATTTATTTTGATTCATTTTCTCTGTTGCAGAGAATAGGACCTGAACATGCTTATTATAATCATTCATCATCTTGGAGATGTAAAACTGACTCAAAAAGGAGAGGTCCTTGTTACAGCTACTCAGAGTGTTTTTATAGACTTCATAATGGTGTAGTTTCTCTTTACATTCAGCCTCCTAGCAGGTTCTCTGTAACATCTTTCCCATTTCTCCATGGAGCCACTGGTTTTTCAGATATCATTTGAGTTTAGGACTGCCAGGTAACAGTTCTAATTTTTCATAAGGTGACAGAAAGGGCAATTTAAGCTTTGTTTTTCAAAGATTAAGTATGTGTTATGAAATGCTATTTTATGACTTAGGTTTCATCTGAATGCAGCCATGCACACAAACTGGAACTGAAGAATGAACAAACCTGCTGCTGCTCAGCCTTCGCATGCCTCTGTAGCCAGTATACCACTGAAAATCTTCAATTTCATGCTGTTAAATATTTATCCTCTCCAGCATCTGTTGAATTTGCGTGCAGTTGACTCGGGCTATTTGATAATCACATTGGGTGGATAATCAGAGGGCTCTATGAATAGAAACACTTCATCAGATTGCAGAATCAATATTCAGTGCAGGAGCATTTTTCTGGTAGTCCTATCGTCTTGTGACAAAAAAAAGGATGTTCGCTGCCACAATAAAGCTGTGTGGTCTGTGGAGCTTACACAGCTTTGGAATGCAGTGGAATAATGTGGAATAAGACACACATACCTGTAATGAAAGGAAAAGCATTAGCTTTGGGAGCAGGTGGAGTATGAAGACATGTGATGTATAAACTCATTCATTGTCCAGCTGCTGGCACTTCTGCTCACGTTTCACCACCTCCTGACTGTTTTATCACACCAGTGTGTGCATATGTATGCAAAATACATATGTATATATGTATATATATATATATACAGTGTAATACGGTGTATGGACATGTCTGCATGTATACACCAAAGAGAGAAAGGCTTTCCAATTGTCTTGTGCCCCACCAAGCAGCGCCGGCACAGCTGGGGAGGAGGCCAGAGACATTACTCAGCTATTAAACTGTTATCCGCAGGTGTCACCCTCAGCGGGGGCTGTGTTGATGGAGGCGGAAACGCCCTCAAGGTCCACAGCTATACACATACACACACACACATCCTTCAGGCCAGGGTGCTAGAGGTCCCAGCTCCTAGCTGTGGCACTCTGGCTTGATGGGGCGTAACAGGGGCCATGAGTGGAGCAGACGGGTGAGCCATATCTGACCACAAAGGGGCCAGCGGGATACCAGAGGACAACGGGACTGGGCTGGTAGAGAGGCCACCTGCCACACCATAAATCAGCCTAGTTTTTTCTCCTTGTTTCTTATGGGAACTTCAGACTCGATTCTGACGGCTGTTAGGAGAGGGAAACAAGTGATGCATTCAGATACATATGTTGTTTGTATTCCTGTAAGTAAAGCATTAGTCATCTTGGGAGGAAAACTGTTGTATAATCTTTTGTGGCTCTGGAGAAGGTTTGTTAAGTCAGAGAAAATAACCCTGGCGATGTCACCAGGGTTATCTGGCTTGGGCTTTGAGAAGACGAATTTGACTGCGAGTCTCAACAAACAAGGCCATGGAGTCTGAAGGACGTGGGCATTTATCATCCAATTGTGGTCGAACTAAAGCTAACAAGTTGCATTGTGGGAAGTATAGGATCCTTTTTTTTTGAACCTTGACCCTTTCTTCGGAATAAAAGCCAGGATATGTTGGCTGCTGCTTTGATTTTGACTGCTCTGAAAGCTGTAAGCTGCTGAAATTTTAAGTACATTCTGCATTATTTTTATTATCTTTTATTTATTCCCTTGAATTGAATTTATTTTTTCTGTAACCTAAATTGCCCCCCATCCCCCAAATCCTGGACCCACATCCAACCCAGCTCAGAAGGATCATGACTGAATGAATGAGCAGTGCAGCTTTCATTCACACCATTATTTCTAAGAGTATGACTCACAAAATGATTCATTTTCCATTTGTACACAAAAAGAACTCTCTGTTTGTTAAAGAGCTTTTTGTCTTCTTTCATAATTAGTAGGACATAAATAGTTTCCGATATTTACGTCAGCACCATCAGTTCACGAGACACTACCTACCCAACACGTTCTCATCCCAGTTCATCAGATATGCCTCTCACCCCAGATGGACGACGTGTCCTTTAGTGGACACAAAGCCTTCCTGTCACATGAAACAGAACTTTGGTTAATTTTCGGCACAAAAACGACTTTGTTAGGTGTAGGAAAAGATAGGTGATGCTTGGTTTCACTCTGAACTTGATCTCTTTTGTGAAAGTCCCCTGATTTCCACCCACCCCTCTTGGCCCAGTGTGTGCAAACACACACGGGTACCTTTTGTTGACTGGAAGGGACGTGCCAAAACGGTGGCATTTGCCACCCTGGAAATGAAACCAGACTCACCTTCCTCATAAGTAACTCATTTGTTTTTGCAGTCTATTATGCTCCAGCTGTGCTAGCTGATGTTTTCGGAAGCAGGTTCATTCATTACCCGCTTCATTAGTTCCGTCCCTCAAGGTATGGCACCTTTCTGTAATTGTCTTTTTTTTTTTTTTTCGTTCTAAGACTTTGACCAAAGAAAGTCAGACATGCAGTTTCCTGTGCGAGATCCCTCAGGGGCTTTACCTCTGAATATAAAAATAGCATCCACAGGGGAGAGTGAATAACCGGATCTGCATGAGAAAGCAGGTGAAAAAACTTTCATTTATGTAAATACAAAATGGTATTACATTACACATTACATTTTCAACAATTAGATCCCTTGGCCATTAGAAGTATTGTTTTCCTGCATCAGTCAGTAATTTCTGTTGCAAATGTCTCTCAAAATAATACATACCTGAGAACTTCATATCTCCTGAACACTAAAATATGATTTTTCAGTTGTCCACAGAGAGAAGATGCAGTGCATACAAAACATGTGAATCATGCACACATATGTGCATAGTTTGCTGTGCTGTAATCCAGCTTGCCTCTTCGTATATATTCACAGCAGATTTCATAAACGCAGGTTGTAAAATCTACGCGATACAAGAGACTCATCGCAGCAGGAAACATCCTCTCAGCTATTGCTGTTTGTTCAAATCTGGTTGGGTACTTCCTTCATGCACAGTGTGATTTTGTCTGTTACTGTCACAAAAAATAAACACTGCAAGGCTTTCAAGAATGAAGTCTTAAAGATTGCTCTAGATTGCAGATGTGTTGCCTTTGATTGTGTTTACCACCCATTGCCTCCTTAATTGGTTCCCTCTAATTTAGACAACTTGATTGTTGAATGTTTAGTTGGGTGCCAAAGATGTGTGGTTGCACCAAGCAGCACCCTACAGTGTAGCAGAGAAACCTAAAGGCTCGGACTTGGGCAGGAAATGTGATTGCAGCCACACAAATGCGCATGGTTTGACATGTCGGAGGGGTCCTTGTGAAGTCGGTCCAGAGCTGCTGGACCGAGGCCTGAATGGTGTTGCTGTGGACTCGTCGCTGGAGGCCACTTATGCTTTTGGCCCACAGTCTCACTTTATCGCAGAGCCACACACAGACTTGCACACTGTTGCTTCTGCATACTCCAAAAGTAATGACAGGATCCTCCACCATCATTGTCAGAGCTTCACCTACAACCTGACTGAATGTGACGTCATGACTAGTTGGGTAGAACGTGACACACTACTCATTTTCATATGCCTCATTTTATTGTGAGCTGTCAGCGTTTTTTATTTTTATTTTTCATCCCAAATATAACTCTACACCTTAAGAGTTACATATGAAGTCAGCAAAGACTTTTTAGTATTTGAATGTTTGTGAAAAGAGAATACAAATACATGATCCACCTAGAACTATCATATGCTTAGTCTTTACTGTTCATCTGCACTCACTCATACCGACTCCAACTAAAGCCGCTGTTGATTGAAACACAGCGATGCTATAAGCTGCCGCTCCTCTTCCTCCCACCTTCACTCCCACTTATCTTGGCACGACTCCTGCACAATATTCCTGCAGTTCTGTTGAGTGTCTTTGGCTTCCTCAGAGTCGTCCATCACAGTGTAGCTTCACTTTGTAATAAGAATACAAATTCAGGGTTGTTGTTTTTCTTGTTGTCGTAAAAAATGAAATCTTGCTGCTGTTTATCTCCTTTTCTAATGAGATGAGAACAGCATTGGAAGCAGCAATCGGAACAGATACGCTGCATGTGTACTGTGCACACTGTGTGTTCACATCTTTGCACGTGGCTAATCATTCACTGCACTCAGTGATTTGCTTTGAATGAAACAAACTTCATTTCAAGGGCTCAGCAAGATACAATACTTACTAATTAAACTCCAGCATGCTTCACTTTATGAAACTATTGACTTTCCTACCAAGTAATGTTGAAGCAAATCAGCACGTCCTGAATATTATTTCAGAGACATTCACACCTGGTTACCCTGCTGCCAATCTGCTGCTTTTTTTTTTAACCTCCATTTTGAGCATGATGTTTTACAATTAGCTCTGAGAGATAGGTTCTCAGTGCACCTCTCTTCTTATTCAGCATCGCTCACCTCTTTATCCTTTACAAACCAAACAGCAGAGCGCCTGTGGGCCTGGGCTGTGTGTGAGTGCGACAGGAAGACACACAATATGTGCTTAGGTGCATGTATAGAATGTTGCTGGGGGATGCTTTGATGTGTGCATCCTAAGGGGGCATGGGTTGGTACAGATATGTAGCTTGGCACCACACACACAACACACAGGCTATATGGTGTGGCAGCAGGGTAGCTGAGAAACAAACAGAGAGGTCATGGTGTGGTCAGAATTCGCCTTTAAGCAAGAAACTTAACCCCAGTGTCTGCCCTTTGAACTATTTCAAAAAGGCCAAGCATATGAGGAACTGCCCTATGGGGGGACAGTACAGTATACTATTGTATTACATAACAAACGTACAGTGACACATTTTTTTTTCTCCCGATGCATCTCTGAACTTGAATCACCATGTACCAATGTAGGAGCACAGGGGAGGGGCATGAAAGAAAACACAAGCAAGACATAGACTGTCAGATTAAAGCAGCCAGAAGCAAATTGCACATCTAGGCTAATAAAAGTGACAGGGAAATTGCTGCCAGCAGATTTCCTCCAAATCTCCCCAGTAATTCCCCATGAGCTGTGGCATTACTGCCTCGCTACCCAGCCTCAGATTAACCCCCAACCGGCAGCGTCGCACCCTAGTTTAGCCTTTTGATTTCGATGCTTGCACATTGTCACTGTGACGTCTCCAACAGTGCCTCTTCTCTTCATAGGCAGTTTATAAGCAAGCAGCATTGTGAGCTCACAGTCCAGCAGCAGTATTGTAACTTAGAGGCCATTGGCAGTTTTGTTGTTATAATCATCATTGTTATAATTTTTTAATAATTTTAAAAGATGTCTACATGATAAGCATTGGGGTGCTTTTATAAATTTTAATACTCATTAACATGCAATCAGTGCTAAAATGTTTGTGAATCAATCATTTAATCAATTGGTAACAGATTAATATAATTAATAATAATGTTATTTTAATATTAAAATAACAGCAATTTTGACAGCTGATTGTTCAGTCAGTTATGAAGCAAGGCTGCGAGACATTGGCATTCTTCCAGCTTCACAGATGAGCTTTGCTCCTTGTTCCGTCGCACTGTAAACTGAGTATCTTTTGGTTCTGAAGACAAAAACAAAGCAACTTGAGGACATCACCTCAGGACTTGGAGACGGGCATAACTTTTTGACACACACCATATTGTTCAACAAATAATCATTAGCTGAAGCCCTTTGAAGTCATCAATCCCTCAAGACTCGTGATCCCTATGCACCCCGCTCCATTTCTACAAATTCCCACAGTACAGCCACTACAGCAGCTGTACCCACTTATTTTCCTCCTGCACTCTGACTCCACCTCATCTCGGTCTCCACTCCACTCCCTCAACCTCTGGGTCAACCAGCCCTGCTGCGCTTCACCTCTGAAAGTGTTTGACCTAGACCTGGCATCCAGCCCTGCGCTGAGCCAATCGGCATTCAGAACAGCACCTCGTCAGTCCTTGCCCACAGGTGCCAAGCAGGATCTCGGTATCTCAGCTTGTAGTGCGTGGAGAAACTCGGCAGGTCAGTGTTCATGCACAGCAACTGATATTAAAGGTTCTTTTATAGACCGGTTTAGGAAGCCTAATCTGTGTTTTATGGATTCTCTTTCTTCTCTCACTCAGATGGTTTCACTCGCTATATCTCGATCGATCTTGTGCTTTAACTCAGTGCCTCTTGCAAAGTCTTTTTTATCAGCCATACTGGCTCCAAGGACGGCAATATCGGTTGGTTGCTTGGTAGGCCCAGTTCCTGTATGTTTCGGTGCAGAGGTGACCGTGATGAAAGTATAAAATGACCTGGAGATGAAGGTCCATAGAATTTTCTGGCTAATGCGAGTATAAAGTACACGCATGTGGTGTATTTTTAAGCTTTAGGTTTGATAGAGGAACATACACAAAGTGCATCTGATAGCCATCCTGTAGACAAGACAAGGCTCTCAGGTCATCAGGAATTTCAGGAAATCAGGAAAAAAAATTCAAATACTGTGGCAGCAGCCAGTCAGAAGCATCTGTTTACCCGCAGAGAGAGAAACATGGTAAAGGATGGGCAACAAGCGAGATTGACTGAACGACAAGCGAAGGGAAAGAAGAAGAGTAGGCAGTGTAATTTGATCAGAGCATGCTGGGAACTCATCAGTATGCTGCTCATGTACAACCCCCACCCCCCTGTGCTACACACTCATACACACACAAACACACACGCACACACACGCACACACAACGATGGCAGTCAGGATAGACAAATAACAGACTAATAGAATCATGTAAACACTCCATCATTCTCATTGTGCTACGGATTCAGCATTCCGAGTCCACACACACACTCACACTTTTATCATAGTAATCATGAGCGCTGACTCGACTTATTCACAGATCCTCATCCATCCTCGCTTTTCTGTAATTCTTAGCGTCGAGCTAAACGTGTCATCGAGTAGCAAAAGTTGGATTATTAGGTTTGTTTACTTCTGGAAAAAACTTTTTTATTTAATGCTCATGCATTTAGCAGCTCTGGCATATCCTTTATAAGAAAAATATGTACAAAGATATTCACATACTGAGGTACTGGATTAGTAACCTCTAAGTCTGGTTTTTAACCCTTGTAAGAAGAATATGACATACTTTACAGGAAAGTTCAGACTTCGTTGAGTCCAAAACATCATGACTTTTATTCCCCATTATGGATCAAGCTCAAACAGTGCTGAAGGCAACAATTCCCATAATACAATTATGATTATGATCATTAGAGGCACATGTCTTTCAAACTTGTAATGCAGGTTTTCTGTGAAGTATTCGTAGTGTCTCAAACAGGATTATACCGGACACAGTTGTTGACTGTGTGTATGATGTGTACAGTACCTCTTAAATTCTACACCGCCTGTTGCCTTGATTCACAGTGGCAGAAACTTCACAAACATTTTCCCTCGTTTCAGTCTGCTGTCAAAGCCTTGTCTAAACTGATTATGGGGGCTTGAACAGAGCATCTGATACATTATTTCAGATTTTATTGGAAATCATGATTCAATACTTGAGATATTTTGTGGATTATCGCTGAGCACCAATCACACAGTGGATTTGGGAGCGCTGCTTAAGTCTGTACAGTAGAGGAGCTACTAGTCTAACAGTGGATGAAACGAATAAGCCCAAAAGCTCCTAATGTGCCTGCTGGTTTACAGATTATAACAGATGTTTGTCAGTCTGTTTCGGTGTTGAAATGCGGTGTCTGCAAACAGCGATAAAGGATTTTTGGTGATGAGTATGAATCACATGTATGTGTTGCTGGTTAAAACTTGTCTAAAAGGAAGTTTCTGGCACTGGCACTACGGGGGTGGTCCACATTTGCATCTATATCATTGTTCTGTGCTTTTTCTTCTGGCTCTCATATGTCATAATACTATCAGTGAAAGGTCAGTATACATCAGTGGCTGTGTGTTATTCCACTGTATCAGAATATGCATTAAGAAATCTTTCTCTTATTCATTATATTTGCAACTTTTTGCATTTTGTGGGATTTACAGCATGAAATATACAATGAAATATGGATACATGGGGACTGTGCATGATTGGCGGATCGGGACTTGAATTCTTAAATTTATGCACTCACCATGGTATCCCCCTTTACAATGTTATCCAACATAAGGTCATAATTTACCTTCCAACCAGTTACTTCCTCTTCTCCCTTCCTCCCACCTCTTGATAGCATTGCTTGTAATTTATTGTATTGTTTTTAATTAAATAAATGGCAAGGGGAGGGGGGGGTTAGTGCCCAGCAGTTCCAAGACATGCTATTTCTTATCTGGATTCTAAATTCAACTCACACGTACTATAAACCGAGACTATAAAGCTGAATAGGTCCCAAACTGCTGTGCTGCGTGTTGAGGATTGAGCAGTTAGAAAAATGTCACCTTTAGAAGAGAAGAGCGGGGATAATAACGCGACGGCTTGGTGAATGCAAACTTCACAGACATCAGGACACCACAGATTCACGGCTCCAGCAGTCTGGCTTGTGTATTCTCAGTCTGGCGCAGAGGATCAGAGAGGAACCCGCCTTGGATTAGAAAGATACTTGCCCTGATAACGCCGAACTTCAAATTAAACGGAGCCACAGCAGGCTCAGCGCAACACTACTTCCCTCAGTGAAAACTAAACCACATTTCCGCACATAATGTGTTATGAAACATGATTAGAAGAAATTAGAGTTGTGTTATATTCTAAAAATTGTAATTGCCTTATTTTACTAGGTGTCTGTAGTCCACTCCTTGCAGCACGAACCTTGTATGGTTGGACCACCAGAGTACTTAATAAGGAAAATATACTGCAGCAAGGAGTCATGGGTGGGAACGAGCAAATCAATTTGATTATCCACAGGCCAAGCTGAGATGTATGTCGAAATAATCAGAGAGTAAGCTATAGACTCTGAGGGTTTATTTGCTCTAACTGGCGTTAAATGTGATTTCCCCATATATCAGGTCATTGGAGAGTATGCCTCAAAGGTTATTTGCTCTAGGTAGCCATTCTCAAGACTCTGATTTTATTCCGATGGCGATCTGACATTCAGCAATCACGGCCCGATGACCTCCCTGACCTTACAACATTAAAATCTTTTATTTTGCAAATGCACCATTCATGCAATCATGTCAGCTCCTCCGAAGGGAATTCTTGTCTCCTTCTTTCATGGCAGATATTTCTTATCATGGTGACATTTTGATGTCCCCAGAGACATGTGTCAATCTTATGGTAATTTATCCAGATGGATACATGGAGGGTTTGTAAACCTTTTCTCATCACACCATGTTTATCAAATACATGTTATCAATTGTTGCCCAAGTTGGGGCGTGACAGTACCCAAATGGCCCAAAATGCCCTTTTTGAACATGTGAATATGAATTTATTTACGTCCGTATGTTCTTGCAAACTGGAAGGACAGAAACATACAAATCACTTCACCACCAGAACGCCACACACTTTCTCAGACACACACACTCAAAGCCAGCGATCTCACACTGCGTTTTGCGGGAACATGACGGACAGGGAGGAAGCAGCAGGACGCTGTGTAGATGATGCCTTCTCTCAGCAGAGCTTTAACCTTTCCCTCAGCGTCCTTCCTGCAGAGTCTCTTGTCCCTCCCGGCACCTCTGTCACACAGTCGTCCTGTTGTTTGTCCCCATCCTGATTCGGCACTCATTATAGAAACTTGTTTATGCACAAAGCTCTCCCAAATCATGCTGCAAGGCATGCGAGAAACGATAAGAAAGGTGAGGCGGAAATGACTAGGATGACTGGAGAAAAGTAGAAGAACGAACAATGAAAAGAGAAATGAAGTAGACGCAACATCTGCACTTGAAAGTAACAGTTTACATTTTAAATAGGAAACCATTTATAAATTGCCAGCATTTCTGTTGGAAATTATGACTTGAAAGCCTTGAAAGACTTCAAGCCAGAGTTTCACACAACTGGAACAGGCGATATAATTTCAAGAAAAATGTGATGCAGCATGGGCGTCTCATCTCCACATGTATTTTCAAGAGAACATCTGGTACATGCATCCCTATCACTGGAGTGCCACAGTCACACCATGTAAACCCGGCTCTCCACTTTTCCTGCCTCCCCCTGGAGAAATGTGATGCAATGATTTCCAAACCCACTATCACTGACTCCCTCTCCCTCTCTCTCCCTCTCTCTCTCTGTCTCTCTTTCCCTGCCCCCTCTACAGCTAGATTTGAGGTGATAAGTTACAGCAGCTTTTCCTCCTGCTTTTTCAAACCTGCTCAACTCATTCACTTCACGCCGCTGCCTCAGTTAAGTTTTCTGACTCCCTTGTTCGTTCGGCTCACACGCACTCCACATATCCAACACACCCACAGTCCCGACCACTCTGCTGTGTCCTGTTTTCATTACACGGACTCCCAAGGAGCCGGTATGGATATGGCAGCACTCTCTTACTCTCCACTCACAACACTTTCCCTCTCTCTCCATCTCATCCTGTCTCTCATTCAGTGAGCACAGTAAGCCGTCTTGATCTTGGCTGGTGAGTTTGCTCCACTCGACCATTTAGGGACTAAATTCTTTTCACTGATGGCTTAGGAGACAAGGGTCACTCTGCTGCAATAAGGTACATCCAATCGATGCTTGATAGCCAGAGGTATATATGGTAAATGAACAAGCCCGCCCCCCCTCCCAACCCGTTTTCTTGTACTTTTGCTGTGGTGCATTTTTTTTTTTTTTTAATGGTCTGTGCCACCTGGAAATCTTACAGTCATATTTCACATTTTATATTTCAGAGGATTATTACATCAGGCTGTTTAGATATAAACAAGCTAATGGCAAGACATGCTCATTGCATGTCGAAGAATTATTTGCTACTCGACTGGGCTTCTTTTTCTAAAATCAGCAACAACAAGAAGAAGAACAAGAATGATCGATCTTTACAAGCTTGTAAAGGCATAAAATACCCCAAAAGGAAAGAACTAAATGATAGTCTTTTCATCGAGACCTCATAACACTTCCTAAACCCAGTATCACTCCATACAAGCCAGAGGATAAACTCTCATCGTCGTTCTTGATGGCAATGGATCAGGTCACTTCCAGAATAGCATTGTGTAGTCTGACCCCAGCATAAGGATAACTAATATGAAGCATGTGAAATGTGGAATTTTTAGGTTTATCATCAAAACATTTTTATCATGTGTTATTCTGAGTAACACAATCCTACACTGGTATAATTTGTCACACTTGAGCCAGACAGGAGCTAGAAATAGCATTTGATAGTTTCGCCAGCTCTTAAGAGTCAGCCATGCAGCTGCCGTGAGTCAAATGATTTCGTCATGACCAAGTGAAATTCAAGTGTACATAGCAAGACTGGATGGAGGATTTTTTTGAGCAGACCACTTCCCACATTACAGGAGTAGATTTAGGTTGCAGTCATTTAGCACACAAGAGGAAAGTACTTTAAGGCTTGTGCAGTTTGGAGGTAGAGAATACTTCAGAACTCCTGGACAATAGTTAAGAAAAGAATTCACTCAAAGGATTGCTAAAGTGGACCCAAGCTGAGCATCTAACCACAGGGAGCTTCAGCTAGGATATGGGACTGTTGGGGGTGTGGGCACGCTTCAAAGGTGACCCAGCAAGGCTTCAAGGAGCCTGCAATTTAGTGCCATCAGTCACTTTCTTTCTCTCATTGTGTATGTATCACTTTTGCTTCCCTCCCTGCCACATTTTCCCCAGCTCTCTGGTCCTCCATCAGTAGCTAAACTACATGGTGCCACTAAGGGATTCTCTACATGGCTTCGTCACTCTCCACTAAGCCTGCTAGAAGTCCCTCCACTGTCAGCGTAGTCCTGTGCCAAGTCCAGTAAGCATTCAGGTCCTGTTGGTATCAGGTTAAACAAGAAGACAGGGATTTCAACAAAATCTCTACTGTAGCTCTGTAAGTCACAAACCCTTTTGAAAAGGCAGGAAAGGAATCATTTTTATAGGCCTGAGGATCACTGACTGACAGATGATTCTGAAATGGTAGATAGGACTGATGCAGAATCACAACCAATGAAACCACAACAGGTACAGCACATTAAGATGTTACAGTGCCTCACAAAACCATTTGCAAAAATAGCATCTTTCCGTCGACGTGTGACGCTCTTCGAAATGCGGTATAACCTTGTTTCCTTCATTCACCGTGGCATTTGTCTAATGTTTTCTGAAGTACCCTTTAAGTGTTTCATTAATGTCTAATTAGCTTTTCATTAGGAGAATTCAACTGTGACTTCTCCACACAAGATTATAAGCAACACAAGGTTCAACATTTGTAATGATTCTTTGCAATAATAGGGGCTGCTTTTGTGCTGTATTATGAGAACATCAGTGCAGAGAGTGGGTGTTGATCTTTGCAAATGTCATGCTCTGTTCCACGAGGCTCAAATTGGACTTGCTATTTGCCCAACCCCCTGCCTGCTTGTTTCCCACAGCCCACTATTATTCAGAATTGCCTTGATTTTCAGCCATGGCATGTGCTCAGCATGATGTGATTTCACAGAAACATCACTAACATGCTTATGAAATTTAGAAATACAGCTTTTAAATTGTACTGTGTCTCTTTATATCAGTTTTAATTGATTTAATTAAGGGGAACGGCAGCAGCAGTTTACCTGCCCAGGAATAATGAAGTGCAGGGCCAAGTATGAATAACAAGAGATTGACCATACGCAAGGGGGGCATAGCTAAATGAATACTGAACACAGCACAGTCAATGGCTGCCTTAAATGTGTGACTGGAGAGGTTGGGCTGTAATGAACGAAACAATGTGAATGTTGAATAGGGAAGACAATTAAACCACCACATCTGGTAAAGCCGATGAAAGTGGGTACCCAGCCACTGCAATTACAAGGCTCCATCAGTTGTGTAACCCTTCATTGCCTGGAAGTTGTGCAGGAGCATACAATAAATGGGGACATAAATGGGAATAAAGTGGGACAATCCCACTCCCACCCACCTGCACTACATGTACTAGATGTAAATACCACTCATGTAAATAATGCACATTTTCACTTTTTTTAAATTTAATTTTAATTTTATTATTTTTTTCTTTAAATTAAATTTTTTTATTTACCTATTTTTTGGTAGCAGGGACACAAAGAATTTCACTGCACATTGTACCGTGTATGATTGTGTGTGTGACAAATAAACCTATCTTGTATCTTGTAAAGACATTTCTCGCTGTCTTTCAAAGCCTATGAAAACATTTTGAGGAATCGCGTCATGCTGCCCAGATGTCCTGCTGAATGTGGGAAACCCCCTTTCACCATCAACAAATCAAATTATCTGCTGATTCAATTCCTGGCCTGCTTCTCAGTCCAGATCAGTTACTCGCTATCCCACTGATCAATCTTCAACTTCTTTTATGCAGAGCCCAGACTGTTGCATTAAAGGAAGGACTAATTAGAGACAATAGAATTAATATTTTTCCAGCTAGTCGAAGGGAGAAAAGAGGAGTTTTCCAGTGATGCTTAAAGTTTCATTCTGACATTTTGCAAAGAGGGTTTGGTTGTGTTCTAAGAGCACATGATGTCAGCCTTGTCCAAAGCAAAAAGGCCAAGAGCTTTTATGATTCCAGAAATACCTGTGACATTCTACCTTTTATATATTCAGGAAGGTTTTGGGCCACCGTGAGGCTCCAGGATGGCTTCTGTACTGCTTGGCATTTCTGGAACTTTAATGGAGTGATGTACACCATTCTTCCAAACGATATGCCCTGATGTCTTTGAAGGCCATAAATAAATTAATCTATAGAACGTGCTGTTTCGTTTTGGGAAGTGACCTTGGTCTCGATTTGTAGTTCGAAATTGAGTTTTAATGTCTGCTCAGATCATAAATGTTTTTGTTTTGTGTATTTTCATACATTAATTTTATTTAATAATATTAAACGTACTTAATGTTACTGACAACTATTTGTTAAAGCATCAAAGCACACAATCTTCCCCCTGCAGAAGGGTTTTTGCCAAGTTTTCATGCATTTGTAGATTAAAATGTGCATTTTTCTGAGCACTTAAAAGTCTTCTCGTCTGTTTGATATGATTGAAAGCTCCAGAACAGAGCTAACAGTATTGGTGTTTCTCAACTGCAAGAGTGAACCTTTAGGGTGTCTTTTAGATTTTCATTTATTTGTCTTTTCTTACACTTCTAGGTAGCCATTGACCTCCTTAAATGTCAGTATAGTATAAAAGCCGTCTTACAGAGAATACAAATTCGCTTCTAGATTAATGATAATTAAAAAACAAAGAAATGCTGTTCTTGTGCTGCATTATTTGTTATTAATTGCCAGCTCCATTGCTTCCCATCGCCCCAAAAACCCAAATCAATTTGTGTCCTCATTGTTGTTACAATTGCAAATGCCTTTTCTAAAAAAAAAAAACAAAACAAAAAAAACTCGCTTAGTCTTAGTCTCTTCCCTATAAAGTATTATTCCCGCTAGCTGCAGGGCTTAATTTATTCAAGGCTTTTAAATGCAGAAAATAGAGGCTTCCCTACTCAAGAATTGGATTGTTTGGATGTGAATGGGAAACACTGGTAGATTAACTCGACATGGTTGGTGCACACATTGCATACAGATATACTGATCTGTAATCTATGTAATCTTCAGTGCACAAGAGCGATACGATGCTGTATTCACTCTGTGTGGGAAGTCTTTCAATTCTCCACGAAGAATGGTTTGTTTTCTACCATGAGTGTGATTCCTCTGTCTAGCTTGTGTTTTTTTTCCCTCAGTCACATTCACACTGACATGCACATATGACCTCTTTCTCTCATGTTAGTGAGAGCTACCTTTGTCACATGCATAGAAATGCATGCATGCATGCATGTGTGCTCTCTCTAGCATCTCTGTCTCTCTGTCCCCAGCTTTCATAGCTTCCAGTTTGTCTGCTCAGCCAGGGGAATCTTTGCTGACGTCTCCGTCCTGCAGCCACTGCCACTGAGAGGGATGCTCTCGAGGCGGAGGGAGATAAGAGAGAGGAGACAATCGCATTAAGACTCACTTTACCCCCCTGACCAAGACCAGAGGTTGGGATTTGAACATTAGAATCTGTGCGCTTAAATCCATGCATGGCTGTTGGTGCATTTCCAAACCTGAGCACACAACCTCCGCCCATGCAGGCTTAGCTGCTCACAGTAAAGCCGGCACAAATTAGCATGTCGTCGTTAAGGGAACAACATGCAGCCATATGCATGAAGAGCCCTTTGGAATAAGTCTTGCAGAGTGACACGGTGGCTGTTGTCGGCACAGCAGTGGAGCTGTCAATGCTACAGCACAACATGCTGTTTGGATCCATGGGTGAAGCCTCTTGACATCAAAGGTGGTGCACAAAAGGATCCGTGTTTCCTTTTACTGTTGTCTGCACCTGTCAAAATGGTGTGTTTTGTTTTATGTGCTCCTCCTGCACACCGGCCCTGCTGCTTTGTAGCACCACAGAGACCCCTGGTGGAAGTGGAAAGTGTAGCACTCTGTCTGTATGTGTGTGAATGTGGACGCCTATTCCTGTAGTTGTGGGGACAAAAATCACATTGTGAGGACCCGCTTATGTGGACAAAATGCAAGTCTTCACACAAGGTAAATCATTAAATATTAGTGTGAAGACTTGCTTTAAGGTTATGTTGAGGTTAGGGTTAGGTTAAGGTGAGGGTTAGGATTAGGCAAGTAATGTTTATTGTTATGGTTAGGTGGTGGTTAAGCCTCCAGGAAATGAACGTTAGTCTATGTAGTGTCAGACATGAGACAAAATGCAAAACCGTCCTCCAGCTCGGGGCCTTTTTTGAATCTCCAAACCAGATTTTTCCTGTTAATGTTTTCGTTATCATCTGAGCTCGCCAGACTGCACTACAGGGCCAAATTAGAGCAGGCCTTGGTAAAATAAAATCCCTATTATCTTTGAACTAGCAAGTACCCAATTATATGCCACAGTTATCTCCCATCTCACAGACTTCTGAGTCCTCGCTACAGGGCCAATGAGCAAGGAGTGCTAATGAAGAGATGCTGAATCACCTTTTTGCCTTCTTGGATGCACAACTGGTGGAGCCCCCTTGATCATCGGCAGCTTTTTTATGGATCAGAGTCATTCCCAGGCTTTGATGATATGGCTCTTTTATTCCCCCTGCTGAGCCTGTCGCAGCACAGGCCACACACTCGTGGATGTGCCGTTGGCTGCGGCGCATGTGTGATAAGAATGAGAAGTCTCTAATCCACGGCAGAGAGAGAAAACAGGTTTAAAAGGAGGTTTATCTGTCTCCAGTCACATAGGATGTGTTCAAAATGAGCCGAGCAGAGAGAAGAGCTCCCGCTGATGTGAAAGCAGGGGGTTTGTCTGTTGATATGTTTTCTGTGCCCCCCCCCCCCACCCCCCACTCCTTTCTTATAGTTCTCATCATCCCAGGAAGCATATCTAAACATCACACTGCCTTCCAGTACAAAAAATGACCTCAAATGTCTTTCCCTTCCATTTTCTCAGTCCTCTTCGATCTTGGATTTACTAACTGAACTTTGCTTTTGTTTTAACTGCCTCAACTTCAGCCATTACTACCATACACATGCGTTTCAAAAGCTCTGTGATAATCAACAGCTCCATAATCTGCAACTTAACTTTTGGTTCGGTCTCATGGCTTTCATCAGTTTTGCTGTTTTCAAGCTACAGCAGGCAGCTATTTACAGCAAAAAACAGTGATAAACCGACTGTGCAATAAGTGCCCATCACAAAATGGCAGACGATGTTTTCTTTTTCTTTTTTTCTTTTTAGTTTTGTCTGTGCTATAAAAGACTCGACCTATTGAGTTCTGATAGATTATCCTTTCATCTGAGAACAGTTTGTAGCTTAACCACTTCTTGGAACTTGCTTGTCCTCAAATGCTAAATAACCTCCATCACTATGAAGTCTAATCATGTCACCTCATTCTGTTTTCAATTTGTTGCAGCTATTGAACATAAAGTTGAACAGGAAGTGGAACTACTGTGATTGAATCAGGGCCCAGTCAAGCCACTGAACTGCAGCTTTGACCTCCTCTGGCAATGCATAAACACCCTTTCATTTAGATTTAGCTCATAAAACTATGTGTAGGGCGTCTGCCTAGTCTGTCATTCAAAGCACCCACAAGGGCAAACAGCTTCACTTCATTGTCACAAGACTACTTGTAGTGGAGGAAGTACCCAGAGACTTAAAAGTACTAATACCACACTGAAAAGCAAGTAAAAGTCATTAATTGTTTTAAAACCTGTGTCATACTTTTGTGTTTTCCAAAGTATCTCCCACAGAACATAGTGATTGATATTTAAAAGCGAAGTCTGAAAGAGAAAGCAGGGCTGCTGGAGATTATGGGAGCTTTCATGGAGGTACAGTAGTGCTGCAAAGTTGCAGTGAAAGAGGGTTCGAGAGAGTGTTTTAAAGTTTAAGAGGCCGTTAGAGAGTTAAAAAATGGGTCTGGGACGTTTAAGATGGTACCTCTAGAGAGAGAGGGACTGTTTTAGCAATTGATGGAATCAAGGAGGCTGTTATGGAGGTTTTGAAGGATAAAAATTGCAGTCTAGAAAGATAGTACGTGTAATAACAGAAAGCATACGTAAGCGGAGGTGTCGAGTAACGATGGCTTTGTTGTAGGTAGCGTCATTTGGTATCTTACTGTTTCATGGTTGCCCTTGAAACACTGTTAAAAGAAGGTTGCGGCACTTTTTATCAGTATACCCTGCATGCCAACTGCTGTGAAAAAGATTTTTCTATGTGTATTTTAACCATACAGTGTTGGAAAATAGTGCAAAATAGCCTGTGAAAACTGTATATATAGGATTGCATATTCATTTATTCATTGGGGAATCAAAAAGTAGCCAGAAGCACTGACTCTCTCCTCACCAGGCACAAGTTCACGCAGGGGTCTTCCTTCCTGTTTCCTGTCTCTCACAGGAAGTCCCGTCAACCTGACATGCAGAGCCTTCTTTGGATACAGCGGAGACGTCAGTCCACTTATCTACTGGATGAAGGGAGAGAAGTTCATCGAGGATCTGGATGAGGAGCGGGTTCAGGAGAGCGACATCAAGTAAGACTTTCAAAATCAGCTGATCTTGGGTTCAAATCCTAATGTCGCTTAGGATTTAAGACTTAAGATTTAAGTTTAGAGATTACGGGAAAGTCATTAAATCTATCAAAGGTACACATTTTCTAAGCTAGTAACATCACAACAGATCTTGAACAACACATTATCACAAATTCATAAGGTGCTTCTTAAGCAGCAAAGGACCCTGAGGCTGAATTGACACCTCTTTAAACCCACTTACCACAACTGTGTGACCACACATCAGTGCACAGAACAATAAAAGGAACTTTTCACTTCCAAGCTATCATTTAAATGATATTCATGAATGTTTTATGTGGCTGTTTAATAATGTAGATAGCTATGCATTCCTTATCATGTACAATATGCAGAGTTCCAGCATCGCTCCATCAGTGATCAGGGATTACAATGTACTGACATGTGAGTGGAGGCAATAATAGCACAGCAGCACAGCAGACGGAAACTCCAACTTAATGTCCATGTTAGTCCCCATTTCCATTCGGGTGACCTCCATCTTTTGGCTGAACCTCACCACTGGAAGCAGGTCTGTTCAATCCAGAATCGGGTGAAACCCTGAGGTACTCATACTGCCTGAAGGTGGTTCACCATCAAACAGTGTCATGTAATTCGCTGGAAGGAAGCTCTTTTTTTTTTTTTTTTTTAAGTGAAGCTCTTCTTGCTTCATGTTATGATGCATTTGGGTCTGAAGGGGAAAATAACACAAAGTTATGTTGCTCTCTTTAGGTTTCAGGTTTACTTTGTGTTTACTGAACTCACCAACGAGCAAAATCACGAGCATACACATAAAATCTTTTCATCACATACGGTCAGTCTTTTAAATAAAACATTTTCACATATAGCTTCATGTTAAGATTTCTCAGCTGCAGTTGAAACAGCGATGCATGGAGAAGGAGAAGCCAGAGTGTACTGAAAACAGATTCAGGTTAATAGAAGTTTGCATGCAGCATTTGGCTGAATGACAAGGTGATGTTTTCGGATAGTGGGGTGTTTTGGCTCGCACTGCATTTGGGTCATATTTGGAAAAGGTGGAAGAGGAGAGGGACAAAGTCATGTTATAGTTTAAAACATTGACATGTGGAACTCTTCCAGGATACTTTTATTGATTAAATTAAAATCAACAGACGACAGCAGACATTGCTTACCTATGCTAAGTAGCCTCCAAATGATTGCATTACTCTCTGCCATATCTCACCTTGTCGACATTTAGTGTTGCATTCAGTCTTTACAACATTTATAGAATTCACAGGAGCCAACCCGTACTAGTCTACAGACATCCCAGCAGATCTGTGAGGCTGTAAGCAGACCTGCATTATATAGATATATAGATAAAGTGGGAGCACAGTAAAAGCGAGAGACTTCCCAAAGAAAAGAGGATTAGAAGATATCAAACTTGGATCAGATATGCATTAAAACATATCTTGACAGATGTCCATGTGGGGATGGTGTTACTTCAAACTTAACATAAAGGAGCTGAGCTGCCTCGTGTCTTTGTGCAGTGGTGTGGTCACCGTCTCCCACATGTTGTTACAAAAATGTGAGCAAGAAATAATCTTACCTTGAGCTTTAGCAGTGAAGAGGAAATTCTTGATCCTCTAACATGCATCTTTTTTCACTGCTGTCATCACCAGGGTGTTCAGGAAATAATGTGGAGGTGGGCTATCAAATCTAAGAACAAGAAACTGTTCCATGTTTACAGGTATATGACCATGCAGATAGTTTTGGTTTTATCGGAGATGTCTGTCTCTGAGATTTCTGTTTCCACTGCAGTGGTATCGCAGCATCTTTTTCAAGAAAAAAAATATCCTGGTTACTCTGGATATCCGGACTTTGGTAACAACAGTTCTCAGAGACATTCTCGTTATTTCTGGTAAAATAGAGCTTCATTTACCTCCAGTGTAGTTCCAAATGTTCTCAGTGAGATGTGCGTATTATCCAGCCCAGAATAAAATTGCAACATGTTAGTTTTTTGTGTGTCATACACATCACATCAACATATTCTGTGCCATAGCATGTTCAGACTACATGCTCGTGTAACCATGCAACCAAGCCAAGAGGTGACTGTTCAAGAGTACTGAACTCAACAAAATAGGTCATTTTAGCAACTAATGGGACATTTTGTAACCATCATATTAATCAGAGGAGGTAGAAATCTCTGACATCTGTGAAATCTCACAGATACCTGCATGACAAGACACCACTAGGGCTAAAGAAATATTTGTAATTTGGCTAAATTAGCTCTTCAACAGAAAAAAAGTAGATTGTAGCAAAAAACTGAGCTGATGGATTTTGTGCAGCAAACACATGAAGCTTCACAACGAAAAGCCACTCAGCATTCATCTGTCCTGAAATACACACCACGCACATTCACACACCCTTTCATGTCCACCCCCACTGTACTTCCTTTGATGGACCCCACATATGACTAGAAAATCCTTGTTGTGGACAAATGCCGTCTAATGAAAAGGTTAACTGTAAGCAGCCTGACAAGGCTGGGAGGAGAGTTAGCGGCCAAGTCAGTGACCTGGCATTTCGAGATGTCTCTATTAGCCTTCTAGCACGCTCCGTCAGGCTCTCAGCACCGTTCTGTTGTGAAGGACACCAGGCCAATTAAAGCCTACAGGATTTAGGCGGGGGGTGGTGGGGGTGACAGGTGGCGCTGGGTAGGTGGTTTTTATAAAGATAAGAAAAGAATACGGAGGAAGGCGTTGCATGCAGCTAGAAACCCTGCTTTCATATGATAGTGAAATGAGGTAACAAGCCAAGAGATCAAAACCACGACCCTGAGCTACTTTGAAAGAGTGCGTGTGTGTTTGTGTGTGCGCAGGGGCAAAAGTGAGGAGGCTTGTGTGCATACAGTAGGTGCCCACAGTACGTGCACGTTCAAAAGTACATTTTTCTTCTTGAGTGCCAAGGCCTGATACTGTCTCCATGTGTTTTTATTTATTTTATTTTTTTGTTCCCATTTGAACATGCACCACTTCAAGCCCCACTCCCTGACATCATTCCATGAGCTTTTAGCTTTGAAATGGAAATTAATCACACAGGAGTATTCCCTGAAGGGCTGCCTGTAATACATGAAATGGAGCTTTTGGCACAATGTTTCACCACTGAGATTCCGGGCTGATATAAAATTTTGTGGCTGCAGAACAAGACTTCATAGGTCTCAGAGGTGAAGTCGCAGCGTGGAATACAGACGTAAAGGCTGTGTTGCTGGGGTTTAGAACCACAAGAAGCTTCGGTCCCTGGTGCACAAGCGTGCAGCACCCTTTTGAGCAGCATTTCAAGTGTAAAATTTCATTTTCTAACTCTAATTAATTCTCTTACAGATATATTAAGAGGAAATCAGGGTACTTACAGAGGCCAGCAGTGCTTCCACTTCCAATTAGTGCTGCAAACCAAGTACTTCTTTGCATTTTACAATCTGGCATTGATGTTGCAGTGACAATCATATAAACCAGTCGAGGTTTTTACATTTGTTATTTAGTAGACACTTTGCAGGAGCGGACAGTAAGTTTTATTACAGTTAGTTATCAGCAATCAGTGTTAAAGGAATACATTTTGTCTAATATTCCTTCTCTTGCAGAGACTTAAAACATGAGAAGGTAAAGCCTGCACCTGCTTAGCTTAGCATAAATGCTGAAAGTTCTGGCCAAAGGTAATATGTGACATATTGATTTTACTTGCAGGCAGATTTGTTTTTTGCCTTTGGGCAGTGCCAGACTAGTTGTAGCCCCTCTCCCTGTTCTCAGTCTTTAACCTAAGGTAAGCTAACTCCAGCAAGTATGAGAGCTCAATTCACTTCACCTCACGAAAACACAGCACAAGTAGACAAAATGCAGCAAATAAAGAAAACATCTTCGTCAATTTGACAATACATGAGCAACGTTTAGCTGCACATTTGTGTATTTGAACCTATCTTGCCAAAGGCCTAAATGTTTTCTTATTTTGCTTGTGTTTTGTCGATTTGCATGTGTTTTCTTACGTTGCAGTGTGTTGAGATCAGCCACTGTAGTTTTCTGGCCCAACTTTCTCATTCAGCAGCTGACCTTTTCTTCTGAGCAACACATAAAATTCTCAGCCTGCCCGTTTTCCATTTATCCTTTTTTTTCCAGCTCAGGGTCTCAGAGCAACAGGGTCAAGCACAGCAGTCCAGAAATCCTTCTCTAAACCAGTTTTGTCCAGTGCTTGAAGGGCTTGTTCATGCATTTCCAGGCTGAAGTGCTGGTTCATGCCCTTCAATGTTTTCTGCCATCCTCCCAGTCCTCCATACCCAATAAGTCCTCTTTAAGTCCTCAAACTTTTTTCTGGTGATGGGTAGCATGGGGAAGCACTAGCACGATTGCAATGTGACTAATCACAAAGCATGTTACAAGCATGCTAATTCCAAGCTGATACCTATTGGATGATCTGTAATTGTATACAATTTCACATTGAAGCTTTTTAGAGTATCTGCTCTGATCTAGCTCAAACCTAACCTTTGGGTACTCGTGAGCAAATGAATTTTATAAAGCAGCAGTCAGAGAGGCATTTAGACATAAAGCAAAGCATGACAACATGGTGCAATTCAAAAGTTCATGTGTCACACTGAGGCTGTAGGGAGAGACCCTACTAGATAATATCAGGCAGAGGTTAGATTGCAGTGTTTAGAGATGATGATGGAATCCTATATGATCTTGCTGTAGCATGTTCAAAGAGAGTGTTTTGATCCAGTAAAAGGTTTCAGGATAATGTGAGATCTTTGCTCATGTTTGAAATGAATAATGATGTTGTAATATTATGCCCCTCAGCCATGCAAGAGGGTACTTTGATCCCTGCTGCGGTTCAGGTGAACCCTGGTCAGGATTTTTTTTCGTCTTTACTCAGATTAGAAAACAAAGTTTCCACTTAAGGATTTACTGTAGAGTTGATCTTGGATCTTTGGTTGTTTTACTGTATGAAAAGTCACAAACTCTGGGATGTTTTTTCATGATTACCCTGAGGTGTGTGCCTGCGTTTTTCCTTGAGCATCTCAGTGAGTCATGGCGATGCCTCTTCACTGTGTACAGCATCAAGGATCCCGGTGCACTTTCATCTCCATCCAGCTACACGGCATCAGTTTGCCGCTGCCCCGGACCTTTATGCACACCACCTGCCAGATGTTTGTGTGGGTGACGGTTGCTCTTTTCCACACATTTTCTGCAGTTCCTGTTTATATCTCATACACATAAATCCTCACTTGGGTGCACAAACACAGATATTCCCACACTAACAAGTATGATGGATGGGAGTCTTTTTCCAAACAAAGATTGATTTTTTTTTTCTTTCCTTGCCAACACCTACAGTCTATGTTGAGTCACACATGGGTGCCGCCTCTTTAAAAAGCCATCAGTATGGATCTATACCTCAGCCTTGTGGAGCTCCGTGTCTCTGCCTGACTGGCAGCACAGTGATGAAGGATAATATTAGAAAAGCTCACAGGAATTAAATTAATTTTCCTCTCACACAAATCTTTACCTCAGTAAGTAACCTTTGCTTTCCGGCAGAAGGACAGTTTAAAAAAAATACTACTCCATAATTAGTTTTTATGAAGCAGCTAGAAGAAGCAGTCCATGTAGCTACAAAATGATTACCTCTAATGGGTCTTCATTGTGCATGGTCAATGAAAGAAATTTCACTGTGAGTGTGATATTTTCTATGCGGGATACCAGCACTTTAAAAAGCTATGTAAGATATTGCCACGGCAGCAGTGGTTGTATTGTAGTTTGTCTTTATCTCTGCAGCACTTCACAATCTGCTTTGTTTAGTCTCTTCATTGATCAGCAAGAATTAGATGAGTTTTTGTATTCAGATGCCCTGCGGCAGGCAGCAGATGAATGCCCAAGTGGCACTCGTACCTTTTCGCGCTATTAGTCCCATGCATCATTAAACAGGGCTTTGAAATAGCTGCAATTTTTGTAACCTGAAAAAGATTATCTGCTCATATATCATTCCACTTCTGCACAGCAACCCAGCGGGAGAGTTCCAGCTCCTTTGACCGTCATTGTTTTCCTGTTGTTGTCCTCGTGTCATGTGAGGTTGTTACAAATGCTTTAACCAGACTTTATACATAGAAGTGTTTATTTGTGCGTCATGCAAGTCTTTCTAGGATTAACTGAAGGCATTTTGACACCAGAAACGCTGCAGTTCTTCCACATCCTGATGAGTAATTAGTGATGTCATTTTATTTTTGATTTTTTTGTGATTAACAGCACTGATTGATTACAGTCAAGTAATTTACTTCACACTTACCTCAAGTGTAGCCTGCTTTGTGTTGAGGACTAATTAATACATGTCTGCATGCTAACAAGCTAAACTAGTATGGTAAACATCCCATATACCTGCTGAACACCAGCATGTTAGCAATATCTTTGAAAGCGTACTTCACCAAACTACAGCCTCAGATGGTTACTGTACTGCATTGGTGCATTCCATTTGAACTAATTCCCAAGTTCTCATAGAGAAAATTCAGCTTGAATTGCCTCCTAAAGTTGGATTTCCCACCCACAGTGAGTGGGGAGTGTCACATCAACCAACCTCAAAATCTTAGATGACTGCTTTGCCCATCCACACCTTAGCTTCAGTCAGCACTGTGAGTCTTTTCTGTTGACTCTGAAGCAAAGCCACACTGTCTAATTTCTAAGCTGTAAAAGGCTTTAGCTTTGACCACAGATTATTAAATATCAGTCAGGCTCTTGTAAAGAGTAGTTTTGTTGAAAAGTGGTTTGTTTGTTCAGAAGTGTTAACGGGATATGTTGACATTTTGAGGGTTTGGGTGCCATCTTCTGTTGATGATTGTCAGTGTATTTCACTAGAACGAGTTAGCTACAGCTTGATGCTGTTCTGGCCACTTATTTAAATGAAGAAGTCTCTGATAATGAAGCCAATAAAGTCAATTTTTGCTAATGAACCCAAGGCCCTGCCAAGTATCCAGTGAAGAAAAGCAGCATGTGTCATAGTGTCCTTACAATGCATGCAAGCCATATGTTGTTGTAGTAGAAGTTTATATCTTTCTGGGAAAATGACTGAATTCTATGAAACAAAAACACCAAAAGCGGTTTTCCCTCTCACTAACCTTCATGGCAACGTGTTGTGTCATAGCCTGGCGCCGTAGTGCATGATGACAGTCATGCTATTATCCCCGTGCCAGCATGTCACAATTGATAGACATCAAGAGCCTCAGTGAATCAACAAAGGAGTATACTTCATGGAGGAAATCCGTCATGACTCATATGATGCTGGTTTTTTGTCACTCACCGACTGTCACCTCCTACTTTCATCATGTCTATTTGCTTTAATGAAGAATTAAAAAGTAAAAGCTGAAAATTTCATTAGATTAAAGAGACTGGACTTCAGTTAAGGTTCTAGCTAATATAGTCATGACTGGAGAAAGAGAGTCTCTTGGCATATATAAAATGTATGGAAGTTTTACTCAGAAAATGTCAACATCAGTGTAGTCCACCGAGATGGTAGCTGATAATTCGGAGGTCATGATTTATAGATTTTGGGATGTATACTGTAGACACAACTCAAATTTCCTTGGGGCAAACTCTTTTTTTGCCAGAAAAAAAATCCATATTTTATTATAGTCAATACTCTGTACTTATGACTTTTTGACTGCCTGCAGTCTGGAGTTGTTGTTTTCCATAGTTATTTATTTATTGGTACAGATTCAGAAAATTTGATGTAGTCACACAGCATACCTGCAAACATTGGGACGACAAAATGAAAAACACTGCTTTGGTTCTGCATGTTCTCTGATTTTTTTTTCTGTTCTGTGTTAATTTTTGTTTTTCCCATTCCAATGTTCAACGATGGCAACCGAAAGCTACTTTGATGTACACCTCCGAGTCAGTAAAAAGGCGTTTGGACTCCCTTTCTGGGCAACTGTTTGAAGTCACGCTGGTGTTCAAATGTTACCAAACAGCTTGTATGTTGGTTTTGTTTTACTGATCAAGAATCATAAACCTGTTAAAGCTTTGAGGAGAGTTAGCCCTTCCCGATTAGTTGATGGTCCCTGTCCACCATCAGAAACTTCATGTTCAGTGTTTTAAGCCTTTGGCTCGAACAGTGAATCCTCCTTTCATCAACATCACATAAGTCCAGTGTTGTCTGATCCGTTTGGTTCCAATTCAAACAGCAAAAACAGATTATTTCAGCTTCAGAGTCTACAGTACATCATTCAGACACTTTCTGCATGTATTTCTGGAAACAAACAATGGAGAAATGAAAGGAGCAGATGATTATTCTTAACTCTTTCAGTTTAAACAACCAAAGTTTAAGTTAACATTTATCTGGTTTGCATGCTGTCTCTTGAGCCTGATTCTGCAGTTCTGTGCAGCTGTACTGGGCACTTCAGAGCATATTGGCCACTTTTAACACTTTGCTGTGTTTTACAACCTGCTTTGAATAAGCCACCTGCTCATCAGCAAACTGCAGACAAAGTTGGAGACTAGCGCCTGAAGAGAGTCGAATATGTAGCTGCGAAATAGCCATGAATGAATTGTAACTGTATGAAATGAAAGTAGTTTTTGATGTAGTGTTTCACTTACATCAGCCACCACCAGCATCCATGCATCCAGTTTTCTGTGCTCTCTGCTGCCTCCTGTAGGACAATCCGAGAGCACCTGGGGGAGCAGGAAGTTTCTATCTCCCTGACCATCGACTCTCTGGAGGACAGCGACCTGGGCAACTACTCCTGCTACGTGGAAAACGGCAACGGGCGGCGACAGGCCAACATTCTGCTCACCAAGAAAGGTGAGGCGAGCACACAAGCAAGAACACTGATTCACTCATAAGATGAAAAAAAGCATGCACAGTGTTTTTTCATTAATCTAGCAGATGGATATGGAAGTCTTGATATCTAATAATGGTATGTTACAGGTTTGGAGGTGAAAAAAGAACAGTTGAATACCACAGTCCTTTGCTGTAATAACAGTGAATATCTCACAGCAATTTATGGAGTATAAAGAAGAACAACTAGTGGGACTGTGGGAAATGACCAGTTGTTTCTTGCCTCGGGGAAGGAAAAAAAAATGGGACAATACTGTGGCGTAGAGAGCCTATTCATCCACCTCAGCCTGAGGAAGTATTAGTTTGCAGAGAAAGAAAAAGCGCCCTCAGAGAGAGGCAGCCTTTGGTGTTACAATGCCAGACAAGCTGTTTGACTGTCTGGCAATGACCTCCCCTATCACACACAAGCACACTCTTGTACTTCTGCTTGTGAGGTCCCTCATTGACAAAATGCATTCCCTGACTGCTTACCTTAACCTTAAGCATCACAACTAAATGCCTGAACCTTACCCTGACCCTGACCTAAACCTATTTCTAACCTATACATTAAGTGTTAACAAGTGTTAACCTTGTAAGAACTGTGTTAAAAGCGCTTTTGACCAGCTAAAATGTCCTCACTCTTTTGGCTAAAAGCCTCCATCCACACTATGTAACAAGTCCAAGTGCAAACACACACACACAAAAATCCTTCTTTGATCACCAAACTCTCACTTTCACTCATTTTCTCATCATTCATCACTGGTTACTGATGCTTTTTCCCCTCACCCCTTTTGACATTAAAGCAAACATTTTTGAGGTTTTCCTCTGATTTCGCCTCACTGAGGATACTGTGATGATTTAAATAAAGATGCATGCTTTCCAGTGTGGTTATATAAGTGAGATTTTTTTTATTTTTTTTAGAAAGGGAGGGGGAGGGGGGTCTCTGCATCCTTAAAGTTGTCAGAATTGAATACATTTACATAGTAAGATATTTTTCCTCCCTTTTAAGTTTGCAGCTTTGGCTCCAGCTTTGCTGGCAGCCCAGTTCCCCTCCATTTGCTGTATTAAAGGGGTTTATGCTGCACAGTCGAATCTCGGAATAAACCGGAGAAGATTAGCCTGGTCCATACACGATTACGGGTCCATCAGAAATCAAGCTGTTCCCATGTTTTTTTTTAGCTGTTGCATCCAAGGTGTGATACAGCACAAGCCAATCAGTGTTTACACTCCCTTTTAAAAGGCGTCAGTGGTTTCCTGGCTTGAGAAGACAGCACTTGACACGAATGTGAAACTGGTTGTCTCAGTGCATCATCAATCAGAATATGCTTTCACTTGTATGCAGTGTTAGCACGTTGCAGATTCGTCCTCATTTCTATTTCTTGTACAACTTCTTGTAGTCCTGAAGTTGTGATCCTCCAAGCGCTCCTGACCAGCTTTTTTTCTGCAGCAGCATATCCAGTTTTTTTTTTCTCTCACAACAGCAGTAGCAACATCGTCTAGTAGACAGCTGCCTTTACTGCATGTGATAAGATTCTTGATTTGTGAACGTGGGATGCAGCAAGAAAACTCTCACTGCTGCTCTCACCTGTTATGCCATCCAACCCCAGCTCTGCTTTTTCCTCTTCTCTCTTTTCATCTCCATCCCTAGACAACAGAGAGAGGGATGGAGAAAGAGAGAGAGAAAGGGGTGATGAATTACCCGATGCCTTGTGGCTCCATCAAATCCAGCCTTCTAGCCGTCAGGAGCTAATTTGTCTTAATCCGTCCCACTGTGGCACTGCTACAATATGGATGCCAAGCAGAGAAGAATTGGCCTCCACCACTCTAATCTCTGCTGCTTTAGGAGCAGCTGGCTCGTTATACTGTCCAGATATCCGAGGAAGAGGAGCAGTGTTCACTGGGGTGAGAGGGCAGAATGGAGAAAGAGAGGACACTGAAGAGGAGGTGAGGGAGAAGTGGAGTTGCTTGAATCGAGCTTCTCGCCATGCTTGTTAGCTGCAACACCTCTCTCAGAAAAGTAAACTAATTCAGGGCTGAGAGGATAGAAAGTGAGACAGGAGGAGGAAGTCAGAGGCTTGTTGGTGAAAGCTGTGTTCATTCTGCTATAAGTTTGTTTGGTGCTTTGTTTGCGTGCGCATCCGTCCGTCCATCCTTAGGTCTCGCTGAAGGTCATCACCCAGACAGGGGTGATGAAGCGGTGCAGGCCTCACTCGTTAGCTCTATAGAACATCATCTTTCATCATGGGAGCTGTCAGCCTGATGGCCACTGCAGTGGAATGGGCATCACGCGGTCCAACGAGGTTAAATGTGCACCGGTGATGGATGGCGACGGGCGCGAGCCCTCTCCGTCCGTGTTTACGTGCGGCTTCGTGGCGATTCCAGCCTTTTTACTGTTGTCCATTAGTCAGCCAATGAAGGCTGACCAGCCAGATTTTGCGAGGCATAGCCAAGAGGAAATCTTGAACTGCAAAAGATGGAGTGACATCCGACAGAAAAAAAAAAAAAAAAGCCTTGAAAAGACACAAGCTGATAAAAAGACAAAGCAAACGACTTCAAGGCAAGTTACTAGACCATGGAGCTTAATGGGTGAGTCCATTGTCCTGTAGTGTAACATATCACCTTTCATCCTCCTCAATAACACCACTATTCTGCCTTCTACTGAGTAGCTCTGTCTTGGGGACCTTTCTTGAAACACCACAAGTAACATGATTTAGAATAATCTGATGTGTAAAAACTGAAATATCAACAGTGAAGTCCTGCAGTTCCTCGAATTTAGCTCCCACTGAAGCCTTTCATGAGTTCATGTCAGGCTACAGTGATGATGGATGGTGGGAGAGAGTGGCCCTCTTAGATTTGATGGTGAACAGGCGGTTTGACTAAAAGTTTTTCCTTGCTCGTACCCCGCAGCTGCGCACACATATAACTGATCTCCATAAACAAGGCAGCTTAATTTGTCACATGTTATCGTCGCAGTGGTTGCCTCTGTGTGATTTTTTTCCAATCAAGCCAGGAGGCAGTAAATGACAGGTATAGAGATGGTTGTACTTGCTTTCCAGTTGGAGTCATGTGTCATCTGGGCACAATGGAGCCACAGTGAGAATATGAGCAACATGAAAGGATGGCGAGGAAAAGACAGAACACAATCACACACTGAGTGAATACAGCTGCAGATGCATATAAGCTTTTTTTAAAAAAACAAACATGGAGGTAGTGTACAATTGTATTGCCAATTGCATTGAAGCTCTGCTTTCAAATTTTGCTCACAGTGTAATCTGTTGTAAGAGCTCCTGTGGATGGCTGCTGACTTTTAAGTGCAAATACCTGACAATGTTTAACCGCAACATTTTGAGTTTTTGTAGAAGCAAAGATGAGAATAAATGAAGTCTCACAGCATCAAATGTCTGCAGTAAGACCAGAAACGCCCATTAAAATGATAAACATGACAGTGAATGACAGTCATCTTTCACACTGTTCAACTAAATTCTCAAATCGCAGCCCATATGAGCCCATTTTCATACCAAATGCTTTATATGATTGGCAGGTTGTCTGGTACTAGTTTAACTTTTTCCTCTTTCTCGCTGTGTTGTCACATTAGCGGAGCTGATGTACACGGTGGAGCTGGCCGGCGGTCTGGGAGCCATCCTGTTGCTGCTCATCTGTCTGGTGACCCTATACAAATGCTACAGGATCGAGCTCATGCTCTTCTACAGGAACCACTTTGGCAGTGAGGATATAGATGGAGGTAAGAGAAGATAAGGTGAAAGACATAATTTGCTTCACCATTACAAAATAATCTTCCATAATTTGTGATACCAACACTGAGGTTGGCTGTTTAGTGGATGATTTCTAAAGCACCTTCCACTGCTATGAAAGCGTCCTTTCTTTCCCCAGTTGGAATCAAATCCCATACCAGAGCTATCAGTGTTGCTCTGCATGCATATTTATTTTTACTCAGAAAACACCTGGGCTACTTTTCATATCTTAAGGCTGCATTTGGAACTATTTTTATGTAAATATGCACCTGTTTTATCAGTCGAAACGACACAGAAAAGAGCCTCCCATCGTTCCTGACTCGTTCAGTTCTGTTGTCAATTTCAGGGAATCTTCTCAACCTGCTGGAAGACCTAAATCAAAAACTTCTATGCAAAATATTCCATGAAACTGTCCCCCCAAACAGCAGCAATCAGCAAACAACTCACCAATCTTTCATGTGGTTCCTTTTCTTGTCATATTTGCATCCCTGTAAAAACTAATCACAAGGCAGCCTTGTAAAAAATCTTCACGCTGGCTGCCGTTTCCTGACATCACAATGCACAACTTTTGGGTAATGAAGTTCAGGTTTTCAAACAGTTCCCTCTCGCTGCGTTCCACAGCCCCCAACAGGCAAAGTTGCCGAGTTTAGCTTTAAAGGGAAAACGCAGCCTTGATCACTTAAACACTGTGAATACAGCAGCTGTTGGTGATGTGCTTTGGATTTCAGGGTACGTTAGGCTGCATTCTTCTTATTCCAGTAGAAACCCGGAAAAAAAGACAGACAAGATGATGTGAATGTATACGAGTTAAGAGTATTTGTAAAGCTGCAAATATGCCAGATTTGCTGCACAGTAACTGTTAAGATGTTACTGTTGTATTTCTTTTTTTGTCTGATGCTGCTCTCATGTTGCTTTGACAGCTTAAATTTCCAATTGCTAGACATCCGCTAACTGATTTTCAACCTAATATGAAGCAGCTCAGTATGTGTGGTCCTAACTCAATTCGGCAGAGAGCAGGTGCATTTGTCTGAGGTGTTTATATACACTATACACCCTATATATTTCCAGAGCAGCAACAATTGAGTGTAATAGCAGAAAATCATCATGTTTTGGTGCCTGGCTACAATCCATTATAGCAGACATTTGTCCAATGGCAATAGCCTCATAAGACCTACAGATTTGAACACCACTGTTAGTACAGTTATTGTCCACAATGCTGCCAATAACAGTCTTTTGCAAGCAGATACGCAGTTCTTTTGATCTGCTGGGGGTGAGTAATGAGGAGGCTATTATGCACAGTGAAACAGACTTACCTGTTCACAATGCAAGCTACCAGTTTCATTTTATTGTGAGCATCGCGGCAACAGGTGCCAGTGAGACAGAATTCTGTCAAAGGGAGATATTAGATATTACGATATGGGGTAAATCCTTTCCTGGTTTTCAATGCTCTGTTACAGTAAAGTGATACGATTTTCTGAACTTGGGTGTAGCTGTTCTAGTCCATGGTACTGATGTTTATTTGTCAAAAATATCATTGTGTTAATATTTTGTGACAGCACCAATTGCCAGAACGTCAAGGTATTCAGTTAAAAATATTGTGATGTTTGATTTTGCCCATATTGTCCTATCCTACTTTGGAATGCCCCCCAAAATTAGAAAGTGGACAGAATAATGAAGAAAACATGAATTAATGTTCATCATAGTTTCTACACACGTATGTCTCTACTGCCGATGGCTTGCGACGTATGTGGAAACTGCACGAGACCCAAGAGTGAGACGATCATATATTCTGCTGAACACTTTCTAGAGAGCGAATCAAAACACAGCCCTTGTGCCAGACAAAAACATTAACTCTGAGGCCCCATCAGCAGTCGTTAAAGAGAAAAAATAAAACTCTGATTGGGCCTGGTGGATGAGTCTTGGTTTGAGAATGCATCAAACTGAGACAAAGAGCAAGTTTTAATTTGATTCCCCCATAATGAGTCTCTCAAGTACCAGCGCAGCGGTGAATTCACGGGGAATGAGATTAGTTCGGAGCGGCTGAGGGACCGTACATAGCAGAAGGAGCGACACCAACAGAGTTATGAGAGTTAAAAGGAAAAAAGTATTCTGTACCCTACTCCCCTCCTCATACACTCCCAGCTCTGCTTAACTGTGATGGCTGCTACATCAGACATTTCAATGAAAGCCATTACCTCTGGCTGCGTTGGGCTTCCAGCCCCCAGAAATCAGAACTTTGCTGTAATGGATGGCCCTGAGGCAGTTGTGTTGAAAAAGAAAAGAAAAAAATGTCCAGCCTTGAACTTAATGCCAAACAGCAATTGTCTCCTTTAATTGTGCCACCCGAGTGAGTGCTCAGAGAGAGAAACAGATTTTCAATTTGTTCTCCAGTATAAGGGGATCAGGTTCAATAAGTCACAGCACGCTGCCTCCGGAGCTCTCAGGAGACCCCCGATACTTCCTTCCACGCCGACGTCGATTAGATGACTTCACTGCCACGTCGTGCACGAGTTTGCACCTACATGTCCCAAAGTCACCTCTGACTTCCATCGACGGCCTACAGCAGGTGAACGACGTAGGATAAGGGGGTAAACAGAAGCCAAACTGGAAATGTTTGCCACTTGAGCAGGGACAAAAGAGTTACTAAGCACTGCCAGTGGTTAACTGAGATCCCCTCTCTATGGTAACTGCAGCACTGACAGGGAGAAGTAGCTGTAAGATATAGTTGCACACACACATTTTTTATTAATAAAGCCCTTAAGCCGGTGTCTAGGATGCACAGAGACTTTTCTTTTTCCCTCCCAACATAAATCTGCAGACACTGCCAAGAAAGTGCTTCATTGTGGCCACTCGAAGAACTAATTGAACGCCTGCCTCCCTCTTCTGCCAGATGTAAAATTGTAAGCTTCACATAACAATAGGAGGGACTGTCAGCTATTTGTCAGCGCCGCAATTTAGTTAAAGACCACTCAGTTGTCACATTGTGTGGGTGTCAGTGGAATCAATAATAGGCTTCATGATGACAACAGCCGAGCAAGCTTGTCAAGGAGGTGGGAACTCATCAACACTCTGCCATAAATACGAATGTCAGTGCGGCGTGGAATTACGAGCCTGTGTTCAGTGTAGTTTGGCGATAGCAAGCATTAATGGTCTTCCCATCTCAGACACCCGTAATGTATTCTGTCAAATTTGCATGTAAGATGTAGAGGTGGGCCTCAGAAAGTAGCTCATTTGTAATCGCAAGGTCAAGCAGTGTGTTGTCTTTCCAAAATATTTTCAGTTTTAATAAAATAAAGAGGACAACGTGGCAAGTTTGCATGAAATAGCTTCTTTCCCTGAAAGAAAAGCTCCATTCAAACCAATTAAACATTCATCATTTACTTATTGTTTGAAATTTAAATCCATATTTCTTGAATTATTTGCTTGTGTTTTCTGTTTATTCAGAAAACACAGAGAGAATCCTAAAATATTCCCTCACTTTTTCCCCTGCTGTCTAAAGAATTAACTGATAATGTAAGTCTGATCATGAGTATAACTAAGAAGTGAATGCGTATGAGTAAATGCTTAAATGGGATAAACACAGCACAGAAAACCGTACATGGAAGACTAAAACTAAATTCATTGTATCTCAACAGCGGCCCATTTTCTACTGTCTGGTGCCAAGCCATATTGTTGTAGCTGTATTAAAATAGGGAAAACAAAACAAAAATGGTATCTAAAAATAGAGTGCTGCACTACTTATTAGTTTATGTAGCTTCAGAGTTAAGTTTGTGTGTGTTAGCACCAATCTGCTCTCCATTAATTGTAATGGCACCCAGAGATTCCCACAGGTTACACCTCCAACTCTCATAGCACTCTCCAACGTGAGTTCAACAGTTCAACATATAACTGTGGGCTCTCTATGCACATGCATATTTTAACACCCCACCACCATAACCACCACCACCTTTCTTCCTTTGCACTCTGCGTGTGGGAGGGAGGAGTGCAGCACCCTCAGATATACCTTACCAATCTCCAGTAAGGAGCGACTCAAGATGCAGGAGGGTCATTCCGCCTTCGAGATTCACCCTCTGCCTCTCCCGTTCTCTCTCTCTCTTTTCTCACTACAGACGAGTGAATCAGCACCACTCAAATAGCCCTTGATCTGCCCACACAGCTTTCAGTTAAAAGCTACCAGAGACAAACAGAGATTTATGTCACCGTGAAGTAGAATGTGAGCCTCAGAGTTAGTTATACGCAGTGATTATGAGGTTACATTTCAATTATTTTTACATGTCCCCGATGTTGTAAAATGAATTGCAAGTTATAAAAACGAGTTAGATTAATAACGTGGTGTCATGTGCGAGTGGTGAGAACTTGCCAAATATCAAGATTACCCACTGGAAAGAAAGTGAATCTTGTTGACAGTCTCGTAGCCCCGAGAGAGGCACGGGTATAAAGTGGAGAGGATATTAAAAGCTTCAAAAATGGGATACTGTGCTGAGAATTGATCCCCAAATCCCTCCTCTTGAACTCCATCTGCTCTTCTGCTTTTCTCGACCTGACTCTCTCATCCTCAGCTCCCTTCCTGTCCAGTGTTTTGACGGGTTAAACGTCGCCTCGCGGCTCTTGCCCTGCAAGTGGCAACTATAAAGCAAAGGGACCAGAGTCATAATGAAAGCAGGAACTCACAGATCCAAACCCTGTTTGTGCCTCTAATGAGTTTACCTCAAAGGCTGTGTTCACATTGCAGCGCAGAGAGTCCCAATTCAGATTTTGTTCCTCCTTCTGTGGCACAGATGTGAGGGTTTTAGGGAATAATGAGACACATAGAATCTGATATTTTTGTTTTTGAAGAATATGACCCTGAAATATGACACACTGTACCTGATTTGTGGCTAACTGCCTTTGCAAATGACAGATCAGTATATTTGTGATTTGATAGGTTAAGTTCTCCCAAATCAGATTCTACATTTTATACATGATATAAGATTATCTTTACATATGTATATATTTCATCATCCCATCGACATTTATTAAGATGAACGACACATCTCCGCTTCCTCCCACTGAACAAAAGCGAAACCAAAATGTCTCAGATACGAGCACAGACACCTTGTGCTGATGACATCATTTGGAGCCGGAGTCTGTGCAGTAGGGATTGGGCAGTGGAGCCGTGGGGTTCCGTAGAGTTCCTGCCCGTAAACCTTCTGACCCAATCCTGAACAGCGCTCAGCTTTCATTCATGCTGTTTTAGGCCTTTTTTGTAGCACAAAATAACAAATTGAAACCAAACTTATAAGAAAAATGAACTCTTGAACATTAGTCAGCTTGATTAAAAACTACCTAAAAATCTTTGGGAAACATTTATTTGACATGAACTTTTTTGAACGTTTTCAGTTTTGGCCCATGTTCCATCTGCTAACATGAAGGAGGAAAGACTTATGATTTACACTGCAGCCAGCGACCTGGGGGCCATCAAGATGTTTTGGCTTCACTTTTGGGGAGCGCTCATTTTGAGCATCTTTTATATGTAGTCAGTAGTCAAACCAAGTGGTGTCTGGTTTCTGTTTATTGTACAGATGATCTGATCTCCAAAATGTTTGCCTCCACACCAAAATAATGGAGGTGAAAGGAATTAAATTTAACCAAAATATTTAAATTTGTGGTGAACATTTATTTGCAGTCCAGCATCTTTCAGGCCAGACTTGGAAAAAGTGGAGCCTCAAAGTCCATAACAAGACCAAATATCAAATGATCAAATGGTTTGGTTGTTCAGTTTTGGAGCCAGAAGCTTTTACTGTATCTTCTTCCTGTAGTAGTCAAAAGCCCTGGGATAACTCACTTCCACATCTTCCATTTCCACCCTCCCAACTCATTGCACAGAAGTGCTCCATCTTGAGAAGAAACATTAAAGTCTTCCCTCGCTTCCTACTTTCCATCTCCCTGCTCAGCCCTTCTAAATCCATCATCAATCAGAGCTTTCATGTGGGTGATGGAGCCATGCCATGCATGCGCCCTTGCAGGCCGTGTTGGGCATTTAGTTCAGTCTAATTTGTTTTGCCTGCAGTGGACAAAGTAGCTATCAAGGTAACATTATTCGTCAGTCGGGATGGAGCTGTAATGAAAAGCACTCAGATGGGCAGAGGTGCCCAGAGGTCAGTGTAATGGAGGCGTCCTGTCTCAATGAACTCTCACAGTGAATGAATAGCTCTCTGTGCATCAGTATGAAAATAGATTGTGAGCATTTGGGGTATATCAGTGCATAACTTTGCTGAGCAAAGCAGGAAACATTATGTTCAAATCATAAAACATTTAATTGAAGCAAAGAGGTTTGGGGAGCTTTTTAATGCCCATATATGAACTAGTGCAAGTATTCAAGAGAACAGACTTTCTTTTATTCAGTTTGCTGAGACCAAGGCTTTATTTTGTCTCTCTGCACCTGCTTGGTAGCTGGGTTTATAAAACTAAATGAAAGGGTTTGAAGGACCTGAGGACCATTAACATTCTGCTAACAGACCTTGCTGATTTGCCTGGTACATAAGAGGAGTTAGGATATTTCACCCATCTCTCCTCCTGTCTCTCCTCCTCTACCTGCAGATAACAAGGACTACGATGCTTACCTGTCCTACACTAAAGTGGACCCAGACCAGTGGAGCCAAGAGACCCGAGAGGAGGAGCGTTTTGCCCTGGAGATCCTCCCTGACGTGCTGGAGAAGCATTATGGGTATAAACTCTTCATTCCAGACAGGGACTTGATCCCCTCAGGAAGTAAGCTCTCTCTCTCACGGCGATGTCAAGTTGTGTCGAATGTGTTGTCGCTTGGTGTTGCTCGTGTTGTCAGTGCAGTGCTGACATGCCTTGTTTAATGTGGTTATGCATTTGTCTTGTGGTGTGAGTAGACCATCACTGTTTTAATCCGAGCATTATGAAATGAGCTTTTTCTAACCGCTGGCTGAACTGAAATGGATCAGTTTGCTGAAAGGTTGCATTCAGTGGTTCTTCATCGTCGTGTAAACCTCTGCACTCAGCCTTAAAAGCAGTGATTCCCAACCCGACACATATGTCAGTCTGACCTGACAAGCAAACAAACAAAGCAAAGAAAGTACCAGCGCACTACTATCTTGTTCCCAGTTCTTTTTTAATTCTGCATGGACTTTGTTTAGACCACAAATGACCTTAGTTAGAAAAAGCCTGGGAACATAGCAGTGTCCCGGTGTCCTTTTCACTGTGTTGGTAACAGGGAGTATGTGTAAAGACTGTGGAGTAGCTTAACTAGTAAAAAAAAAAATAATTAAACCATGTCAACATAATAGACGCTAGTTTATCTGAGAAACTTGCGTTATATTAATTTGTAGCCCGTGCATGTAAATAAATTGATAGGTGGTAAGTAAGTATATTTACTTAAGCACTGTACTAGTGGGAATATTGTCAGTTTGACAGTTTGGTTGCAGATTGTGATTTTTCATACCAAACATTTGATCGTCTTATAACATCAGGGTTGTTGTTACGGATTGAACCACCCTGAAGTCTCTAAAATATGTCAGATTTGCTCCACCTCTACGTCATGCAACATTAACATGCCCAAACATTTCAGTAAATTGTGCAGGAAATACTTTACCCACTTCTACAGGAGTATAAAAACTCCGGTGTTGTAGTTACAAAAGTGGCCAGGAACTAATCTGTAACAGATGTTGAGCTCAGTCCTGTGAAAACCAAAATGATTTCAACAGCACTCGCTAGCTGTAAGTGGGCTGGACTTTTTCACTTGTTCTTTACGTGCTCAGGTATTCAAAGTGCATTATCTATACAATGCAAAGCCAGTTGTAGGTGTAATAACCTATGCTACATATGCAGCATAATTGGCTTTATTGCAGTCCACGTTCCTGATCCAGCTCCATTCAAACTGCACCTCTGCATGCCGCACTGTCAGGCTCTTTATGCATGGATATTAAAGCACGTTTTGCCACAGTGTATTTCTAATGGAGCGCCTCACATACGTATGCTTATCTTTGATTAACCCATCACGCAGATGAATTTGATAATATCATTATGTAGTTAGCCTCCATTTGAACACTTGCATCTGCCTGTCTTCCTGCACATACCGCCATTACTAATTATGTTCCCCCTCGGTGGCATTGTGCCAAGGTTATAAACTGAATCCCTTAGTGTGATTATGTGCTCGATGCGGGGGGGGACTGTTGTAATATGGGAAAATGGCATAAAAATGCAAGGGTTGAGGAATCTCTCACTATTCCAGCTCGGTAGATAGCATGTCTTTGTATAAACATGTAGTTCCCTTTGGGAATGTATTAGCAACTCAACAGTCAATACAATAAAGCATAATCCATAGATATACACAGTTTGGCCATTTGGGGTTTCAGCATGTATCAACAATCCTTCTCTTGAGCTGTGTTACTCCACAATATGCTGGATCATTTTCAACATCTTACCACTCTGATAGACAGTTTTTTAATGTCTATTCAGATTTGTTTGCCACAAAGCAGTAAATGCACAAGCTGGCTGAACTCCTTCTGCCACAGTGAAACGCTTTTCCTTGTCTTTTTTATGCTACACGTCCCATATTAAACTGGAATAAACTGGTCAGCGCGATTACTGCCTTACAATCGCCAGTGGAACGCCATTTGGAGAAACACAGTTTATGCCAGAGCTATGTCCCCATATTGACAGAACTGTTCATTTTAAAAAAAAAATGCTTTTCTGCTATTTTTTTTGGATCCTCCTTTGAATGTAAATATCTATGTTTAGGTTTCACCAATGATCATTTCCAGGATGACACAAGACTACTTAGAGGTACTTTTTTCTCCCCAGATTTTTAACTCTCGTGTCCACACACACACACACACACACTGATGATTTTCTGATCAAATCAGTGATGATGAAAGTACATTAGGTAACACTCTGTGTTAAGTCAGATGTTTGTAAGTTGTTTCTAATGGCTTTTATAGTAGTTAATAAGGTTTTGTTAATACTTGGGCTGGCTTTTATGAAACATAAATTATTGAATGTTTTTTACCTGAATTAAAGATTATTTAAATCAGGGAAAGTTTAATGCATCAGAAAAAAACTATCAGCTCCAGAAATATATTTAAAATGTTTTGTGTCTATACTTCACATGATCCTCCCACAAGTGAGACGTTGAATGGGTTGACTACTTTCCACCTGGAATCATGATGGTGTGTAAGCACAGCCTATAAAAATCATGTAAAGACATGATCAGGATTAAAGAGGTCTGGGATGTGACTGAAGGAGCAGGAGGAAGAGGATGATGGTGATGCTGACGTGATTTTCATGATGTCCTCTCAGTGTGTTATGCAGTGGCTCAACAGAGTTCAAACTGAAATGTCACAACCTCAAATCTGCCTCTGCAGCATTACTTTGCTGGAATGAAACCGTAGTTACCGATGGTGCCAGCTACACAATTTGAGCAGATTTTTCCTGGAAGCTTGAAGTTAGGATGTCCTGGCTGGTAAATTACAACCTCAGTGCAAATCACTGGGTTACTGGTGAAATATGGAGAAAAGATGGCCACAAAAGTTGTCACTGACTCACATAAATGCCAGTCTAGCTGCTTCGTATTCACAGTTCAAATTACTTGTCAGATAAAGTGCTGAATACTAAAGTAATAATGTCTGCAATTAATTCTGCTTTGCTTTGCTTTATGTACCACTACATTTATTATTTTTTCCGGGAAATTTCTGGCTTGATCACTTGACACAATTTCCCTTTCAACAAATTTGAGAGCAGGGTAACAGGGTGACTTTCTGCCTCATATAATTTAGTTTTGATTTTGTTTTTATGTAGACGCGAATCAGTTATTACACATGCAACACTTTGATTGCAAAGCTTGTGAGGTCTTTGAAAGGAGGAATTTAATCTATAAGGCGATAAAGTGTTACCAGAGAGCACCCCAAGAGGGCAGATTTACTTTCAGTTTAATCAATTCAAAACATAAAATGAGAGTACGGCTCATTAGCTAATTATATAGTATCCATTTATCCATTCCCTGTTTGTTTTATTCATGATCGGATAAAAGAAAAACTTGTTTCTGCCTGATTGGTTTGACCTAAACTGAACAGACTCGAACCCTTTAGGGCAGTTTCAGCTCCAGGAACGGATTGTGATGAATTACCGCATGAGGACCAATTACCAAACAGCAAAGAGAATGAGTTGTCATGGTGAAGTAAGGGAAGACTTCAAATCAGTTCATTCTAATCAGGTCTATCTCACTCATCGCCAAGCCTCAAGGCAGACTGTGGCTTGAAGGACGGTGTCCATTCTGAGAGATCTGGAGGACAGAGAGGAGATGTGGCATTTTGTTTGCTTGAAGACCTGCGCGATGTCAGGCACTCACACACACACACACACACACTCAATCTCTGGGCTTAAAGAGAGAGGGAGAAAGGAAAACAGAAACCGAATTTTTCTTCATACAAACACACAAACACACACTTCATCGCAAAGTGAAGCCCAGTTAATCCCTTCTAGCTGCTGTTAAGGAGCCACTCTGTTTTTGTCATTGGCTAAAAGAAGGCATTTGCTGCACACACACACACACACACACACACACCTCCTCCTGACACTCAGGACAGGCGTCCGAGCTACTCATTAGGCACGTGAACACACCGCTGTATTTACTATAAACTCAAGATGCAGATTTAGGTTCCCACAGATATCTCATTTGGCTTTGAGTGTTCTGTGTTTAGTGGCATGTTACAGTAAAACCAAGTGAACCCCTTTCCCCTTGTTTATGTCTATAATACCGTGTAAATACATCTTATTACTACTTGGTAGTTGTACCAAGTAGTCTGCAAATATAGTAACATCTATTTTAGCCTCATTTCATGAATAAATATCCTCATGCCAGACCTTTTCCTTAAAAAAAAAAAAAAAATTAAACCACACTTTTTTCATCAAACATTAATTGGTTTTGATTGTTTAAGACTTTGATAACAAAGGAGTAGTTTAGTAAGCAGTCGCTATGAGGCCAAGAGAGTTCTCTGTGCTTCCCACCACTGCCATTTATGCAAAGTTTTCTATCTATCTCTCTATTTTTGTCTGTGTATTCAGCCTACATCGAGGACGTAGCACGTTGTGTGGACCAGAGCAAGCGGCTCATCATCGTCATGACACCCAGCTATGTCGTGCGGAGGGGGTGGAGCATCTTTGAGCTGGAGACAAGACTGCGCAACATGCTCGTGACCGGCGAGATCAAGGTCATCCTGATCGAGTGCGCCGAGTTGCGCGGCATCATGAACTACCAGGAAGTAGAGGCCCTCAAACACACCATCAAGATGCTGACGGTCATCAAGTGGCGCGGGCAGTCCAGCAACAAGCTCAACTCCAAGTTCTGGAAACAGCTGCTCTACGAGATGCCCTTCAAGCGCATGGAGCCCCTGAGCATCTCCCACGAGCAGGTGCTGGACGTCAGCGAACAGGGCCCCTTCAGTGAGCTCCAGACCGTCTCGGCCATCTCCATGGCGGCAGCCACCTCCACCGCCATGGCGACGGCACACCCGGACTTGCGCTCAACCTTCCACAACTCTTGCCACACCCAGATGAGGCAGAAACACTATTACCGTAGCTACGACTATGACCTGCCTCCAGGTGGCACACTCCCGCCACTCTCCTCACTAGGCAACCAGCACACCTACTGCAACATCCCCATGACGCTCATCAACGGACAGAGGCCACAGTCCAAGTCGCCGCGCCAGCAGAGCCTGGACGACGCCCACGGCAACAACGCCATGCTGCCGCTGCTGCCCAGGGAGACCAGTATATCCAGTGTCATCTGGTGACAGAGACGGCCCCCGGCTGGATAGACTGCAGATCTATACGTCACAGGGAGGACTCACCACTGGACCCTGAACGCACCGGAGCCAGAGGGACCCGAATGGCACTAAGCTACTTGCTGCTGTTGAATTTGCACCAGGAAACATCAGGGGGAAGGGAGGGTAGGGGAAGGAGGACACGCTGGACACGTTGGTGATGGAGGTGGTGGCAGATTTTTTTTTTTTTTTGATCCAAAAAGAGCTTTTATTGAAACTGAACAACAACAAAACAGAAAACAAGCAAGGAGAACTTTTGTATGCCTGTATAAACACTCGCGTAACACAAGCCAACACCTATGATAATTTACCCAGAAAGTCGAGGAATACAGGGTCCTGTACATACGTTTTTCTAATTCTTTGTAGCATCAGTGTTTGGGACTTGTTTCTCGTTTATGTTTTAACATCAGTTGGGACTTTTTTTTTCCTCTCTTTTGTTTCAGTTTGTACAAAAGTGGAGCAATGGCCTGTGAGATGTTTTGGATAAACCGTTGTTACATGTATCTTAATTTGCTGGCTGGTGTAGTTTATAAAGCTTTTGGGTTTGTTCGGGGCGTGGGTGGGTGGGGGAGGGAGGCGGTACAAGTCGCAGCCTTCGGGATATGAGAACGATTTAGCTCGGATTTTTCCGGGAGTTTCAACTCCTCTGGCTGCTGTGAGAGTTGAGAATCTGGACTCAACCAGAATATGCAAAATATGGAGTCCAGAGAGTGCGGAAGAGACGGGTTTTTCAAATCGATCCTGTTCCAGTGCTTTCAGAGGAGTCATATCTGTGACGGGGGATATGAAGAATATGGTGCTAGGCTTCACATCTCTCTTCTCTCTTCTCTCACGATAACATTTACTTTAAAAAAAAAAAAATAGAAAAGAAAAAAAAACAGCCTTGCTATTTACCTTAACAAATGAATATATCACCGAAAATTAATTATGTGTATTATTTTATGACAACAGAAAAGTCTATTTTTGTAACTGAGGGATATTTGCTTCGAAAAGTTATACCTATAAAGTTCCTGATAGAAGGCATTGGGGAAACGTGATAAAATAAAAAAGTTGTTATCTGGAACTGCACAGTTCACAGAAATCGATAAGTCATTCACTAAATGTCTTACCCTTATATGGCAAGAGAAAAAAAAAATTTTTGTGTTTTCATCATTAAAAATAAATAAATAAATAAATTTTAAAAAAAAGGAATTTTGACCATTCAGTACACACCACTGCTGATTGTGGCTCAGCGGGCTCTTTACGTGGGCTGATTTAGCAGTCATGGCAGCGATTCACAGTTGATTTAACAAGGATGGAGCTACGTTATCAATGATGTCAGTACAGATGGAGGAGCCTTGACATCCACCGTCACCTGAAGCATTTACTGTACCTGGTTTCTTCTGTAGGACCAAACAAGGCTGTCCAGGGCTAAACCATTATCTCTGTTCTTCATTTCCTCTTCAGTGACAGCTCTGTTATTTCTTTGCATCCCCCTTGTCAACGGAAATGATGTGTCGTATGAGCAACGCTCCATAAAATAGGCCTTCTCGGTTCTGACACTTTGAGTTGGCCGCGGCTGCTCGACGCTGCTGTGGCGACAGGACGTAGGAATGCAACGACCACAATAATGAAGAGTTTCACTCCAAAATGAGTGTAAAAACATGTGGAACACCTTCAAACAGTTGCTGACTTCCTTATGAACTTGAAATGTTATTAATGTTTAGTTAAAGTAATATTTTAGAGGATGTAATCAGTTATATTTTTTGACACACTGACCAGTAATCATGTGTATTCTCAAAACCAATAGCCTTTAAGGATGAAACCCTTCCAAATAAGATGTAATTAATGCAGAAGAGTGACGAAAAAGTATTTAAAAATGCAAATGAAGTCCTGGAGTTTATGTAACTATAGGACAGAGATGCTACTTAGAGCAAGTTAGACCAAAGCGAGCTACAGTGAACCATTCTCCATTCACAAGCTGGTCCTTTTTTCCTCTCTCTCTTAGGGAAGCTTCTATCATGATCGGTCCAATTTCATCAAATCATACGAAACAAGAGCTATCCTCTCCTCACACATCCACTGAGACCCGTGAAGGCGGCGTGTGTGCTTACTCCTCCCGCAGCTGTGCCGTGTGGTTTGTTCCAAGAAACTAACCTCATACTAAAAATACCTGCAGCGTCTCATAATGTAGACGTGTTTCATTTAGTGCCATAAAATATGCAAAGGTAGGTGAGGTAAACAATAAGTGAAGAATTACGGGGTTTGCTTGCAATCTTCAGTTTATGTCTTTTTGATTGTACTTCAGAACAGGCCTGGGTTTTTCTGACAGTTTCAAAGCGTTTGCCATAAGCTTGACAGGTATGCCTTTTAGAGGAACAGTCCTCTTCATGCGAGATCTTTTCAGTCAGCCAATAGATTTTTTGAGCCAGGCCTGTCTTTTTTTTTTTTTTTAACCCATCTCAATCAGCCCTCCCCTTCCCATTGCAAAGTAAATAAGATAAGGATTACGTTTAAGAGCACCGTATGTGAACAGAGGAGTTGGTTGTGCTCTTTACATGGCATTGTGTAAATATAATCAAGACAATAATGTGATTAAGATGAAGACAATCGAGCCATATTCATGAAACCAATGGTCATTATTATGGTCATTATTCACAAGGCCTCTCAAAGTAGAAATGGGTAGAATCAATGGGATTTTGACAGGAGTTTGGCGTCAACGCTCCTGCTTTGAGAGGCTGTGTGAATACAGATGTGTGCGTTTTCTCCGTGGGGTGGTACACATTTTTGTTTCATGATGAATTGAACATTTCTGGCGACTTGGCTTTGATGATAAAGATGATGATGATGATGATGGTGATGATGAATAACAATGACAATATATAGCACAGAATTATTCCAGGCACCTTCACCACTCTTGAGACGACGTCTCTCCTGTTTCTGATTTATTTTCTATTATGTATCTGCAATGTTCATTAAAGAAGATATTGTTATTATTAATAAAACCACATTTACGGTAATGTGATTCCTTCAGTTCTGTGTGTGTGGGTGTGGAGAGAGTGAGAGTGCTGCATTTGTTAAAACGCCACCCGGCTCACTTTGTTTATGGAGCAGCAGCACAGATTGCTGACGATGCCCGGATCTCTTTTTTCCCTGGCGGGGAGCCGATGCTGCTCCAACCGCCATAACTCTGCCGTCTCCCGTAAAACCTTGAAACAACAATCAATACGTCTCCTTACTCCACTCTGAGACTGAATCAGCCTCATTTTAAAATAAGAGTAAATCAGTTGAATCGATGCATTGAGAAACACTTTCCGAACCCAACGTTTTCTGATTGTTGTTTGACCTTAGCCACACAAAGAAATCAGGAAGTTGATTTGTTTAAAGGATGCAGCTTTCATACCATGTGATTGTGCAAATTACAAATATATTTGGGTCATGTATGCCTGCATGTAGAGTCTTCATACATTGAAAACTACTAGTTTCTCATTTAAATTGTCACATTGTCACATACTTGTAGTGTGCTTGGAGAAAGAGTAACACCCCCCCCCCCCCAATGTGTAGTCATTTGCTTATTTTGCTGTGATCAAAGCAGCAGCAGTGGAGAGAAAAGAAAAATGAAAGGCACACGGGAAAGAATCTTAAAATACTGCCAGACAGTGTTAATTAGCCTCTGTATGCCTTTCTTGAATGATGACAAAGTTGCCATGAGCCAATTTAGCCCAATTTAGAAAACAATATTCCAGGTGAGTGTAGCTGAAGTGTATCAGCAGTCTGTCATTCAGAAGATCCCTCCCTATGCTCTCGAAATATTCGAAAATGTAAGCATGGTGGCACATAACACTGCTTTAACGTGGACAGATGTTTGGTTTTCATACAAATCCAGCCTGGAAATTCTCTGGCTGAGAATTGTTTGCAGCTATTGTCAGGGAACACTGTTTTCAGAAAACTTTGTGGAATTCAGGATCTTCTTTTTCCTGCTAAAAAATGCTTCTGTTCTCTATCTACAGAATTGGAGCCGTGGTGCTGCTGGATCATATTATATTTCTTACTGCGGCTGTGTTGCATTTACAAAATGCCAGGCTTCAGGCATGAATAGGAAAAGCTCTTTGAAAGAAATGTGCAATCAGACAAAATGGAACTGAATGCTGCTGATTTGTGACATTCATAATAACCCATAAAATGTCACAATTATAGTTCTCACAACGCCACTGTGCCACGTATCGGCACTTTCACACCACTGTGACACCACCTGTGTGTGCTCTTCCAGGTGCAGTTAAAGAAATTGTTCAACATTTTGGGAAGCACACTCCTCTGCATTTTTGCCGAGATTTAGGCGAGAAGATCGATAGCCCACTCACTTTCTGTACAGTAAATACCGGTTAGCTTAGCTTAGCATAAAGACTGGAAACAGCTGGCCTGGCTCTGTTTAAAGAAAATAAGAAAATACCGCCTACCACCACTTCTAAAATTCACTAACTAACTTGTTATACTTAAATTGTTTAGTCTGTAGTCTGTAGTTCTGTTTTACTTGTCCACTTGCACCATCATTTCGTGCTTGTTGCCTGGCAACCTCACAACACAGCCAAGAAAAAAGCCTGATATGTTATCATTTATTACACTTTGGTTTTAAAGTTTGTATTTCTCAAGATAGCGAACTATTCCTTTATGCAAAATGTGGCCAAGCGTGTCTGCTATGTCGTCCACCATCTTGGTCCAGTTCAGTCCGGACAGTACAGAGTTTCCCTTCTCATTTACATAATGTAACACACGTGCAACATTGGTCATAGTGACAAAATTGTCTATATGTATGAATTAGTAAATCAGATTATTTGCACCATTACTTCACCGATCCTGACCTGAAAGGGGAATCACTTAAGTATAATCAGATTGCTGTATTACATGATTACCTCCTTCACATCATGATTGTACTTTCGATCTTACACAACTGTGGCTGCTGCAATCTGCTGAAAAAAATGAAAGCCCATGTCTTAGTGTCGGCAGTTCAGTCACTCTGAGGATTGAATTTAATCTTTTTTTTCTCTCTCTTCTCACAGACCACCCTTCGACAGTGCAGCAGCAAAGTAAACAAAATCTTTCCCCACAGGTGAAAAGTAGCCATCCTACATGAGGTGAGCAGCTGTGTTCTGCTGTGCCACGGTTCCATGCGCCTTGTACTGAACTAGAGTAAGCCCAGCGTTCCCTATAGCCATTTTGTTTTTCTGCCAATACGACTTTAACATGAAGCCACACTCTAATCATCTGTGCCCTTGTGAACATAGAAAGCCGCCAGATGTTTTCATTCGAGCCGACATGTTGCCATATGGTGTGCGAGTCTGTGAAAAGGGGAGGGGGGAGGGGAGAGTTCCTAAGCTTCAGCACTTTCCCCCCCAAAATGAAATAATTTTCACTTCATTATGGCGTCACAGCTTAATAAGCCCCCTGAACAAAAGCATGTGACGTGTGGGAAAGTCGAGACACTCAGTGAGAGCAGATCAGGCTGCAAACCTACAGATGTGGTGTTTCTTCCTCTGCCTTCACACACACACACTTACTGGTGAAGAGTATTACTCACTCTGGCAGGTAAACCATGCCCCTCCATGTCCCACAGGGCCTTGTTACTCGGAGCTCTGTGCTCTGTGCCCTGTGTGACATGTCTTCCACTCGAAGAACCGGGCCAATTGTCTGTGCATGGATAGGTGAAGGCTGTGTGTGTGTGAGTGAGAGAGAGAGAGAGAGAGAGAGAACATTTGGAGAGTGGATGCAGGCAGCTGTTAACCCAGTTTTGGAGTAATTCTGAACTCACCATGGTTCAGCAGGGCATAATTGCCTGTGCATGCAGTGTGAGTGAGTGTGTGTCAGCGGAAGATGCAAGTCATGGATCACTGATCACTGACCGAGTCCTTATTTGTTCTTGCGAAAGCGCCTGTCTTTAATTGTGTATTATTTTCCTGCACTATCAACATCCATGTGGGGTGAGGTTGGATATTGATTTGGGTACAGCTGGCTTATCAAAGCAGAGCCTGCTGCAGTTTTCACGTCTTAATTGAACAAATCAAAAACACACAAGTGAAATCATATTAGCTTATTCTAATCAGAGTGAACGGTTGCTCCACTGAATTTGAGCAGGGACCAGTTTATGTCCTCCATTTGAAAGATACAGCTAGAAATCCAGCCACCTCAGGTAATACAAAGTGAAACGCTGTCATCTGCTGGACATGCTTCATCCTGCACCTCGACCGTCTCTCGCAAGGCATGCTGGGAGGGCTGGACAAATTTGAGCCATTATGGTAAAAGTGGGATGATGTGTATCTTCATACAAATGACACATATCCTCTGTAAATTGCCCCAGTTGAACTCATTTTGCCATCTGAAACCTATAATTGTGATGAATGGAAGTGTGTGAATTTCCTGTAAAGCAGAGCGCTGCCATTAGATAAACTGCTGCTGTTACTTACAAAGCACTTTTTATGGCTCCCAAATGAGCAATGATACAGGCCGTGCACAGGGTGGGTATATAACGAGGGATATGTTATGTTTATTTGTGCCACATACTGTTTATCAAATTACTAAATGAGCTAAAATGTTTCACTATGAATGCACAATGTAAGTCACTCTTCTCATCTCTGCACATTTGGGGATATGGGACTGCAAATGATTTTATCCTGTGGGGACAGTGGCTACATAATCACAAATAAACCCTGCTTCAGATTATAGCAAATATTTCAACACTTTCCACACTTTACGTTCACAACGGTGAGGCAACACTCGGCCACGACCGCGTTGTATTTTGTGGATTTTTGAGGTCAAATCGCCAACCAGGTAAGCGCCTTCTCCTGAAACTGAAACGTTATAATTTAGTTAATGCTTTGTTATTTGTTGCTTGAAGTTACGGAAAAGAAACAGTTTTTAAAAAGTGGGAATCAATTAAAGCGTTTGGGGTTTACAGTTCCATTTACAGTTCAAATATTAATGTCCGACCAGCTATTTAAAAAAAATCCGAAAGAATTGGTAATTATGTGGTTATGTTATTTTACCGTTTAAAGATACGATAAGAAAATATGAGTGTCCTAACCAAGACACTCGAGAAAACGCATCAGGTGTGGGTAGTGACGCAGCTTACAGTGACTGCGGCATGACCCAGCAAACATGGACGCACGTACACAATATTTTCGGGCCAGTTTTGTTAGTTGTGGTCCGTTTTAGTTATGTAACAGGGAGGCAGTACGCCTCTGTAAACATAGCAGTAAACAAGTTAGCCACAAACCAAAACAACAGCAACATTTAAGGGATGCACCGATGTTGCTTTATTTAATTTCCGGTTCCGACACGTGAGTGCGGATACAGAGCACGATCACATAGCGGTGTTTAATCGATAAACTGGATGTTTTACTGTTTTGTTTACACATCGTCTTCCTCGCTTTCTAAAACAACGTGCAACAAATAAATAACAGTTTTGTTTGAACAACTTTGTAATTCATTCACAGTTTACAAACGTGCTGAAGAAGTTGATAAATCACACCCCAACAGAACCCAAATATAAACAAGTGACATAGTCCAAACAAAATACTCAAACATGGATCAAAGCTCAGTATTGCATAGGTGCATCCCTACAAATATATCCAAATATATCCGCCATCCATTTTAATCATCTTCCAAAGAAGAGAGACACGTGGCATGAGAGGTATAAGCACATTTAAGCTCAGAAAACAGTTTTTTGCCTTTCAAAGTAAAATTTCTCCTGGCAACACTATAGCTTTAGTTAACTGAAGTTATTTATGATGGCTGCAGGTTATTAATAATGTTATAATGCTGGTGTCACTGCTACAATAGACTTAATAGACTTGATCGGGATTTTATGATTTCCCAAGTTTAATAAGGCCTGATGGATGCATTAGTAGACGATCATTTTGTAGCACTCACAGTCAGAAAGTCTTGTGTTTTGTGATCTCCTTTTATTGACAACCTGTGCATGATAACGTCAGATTTTGCATCATATGGTCTGAACCAACATGGCGGGGAATCATGCAGGGCTGCAGGTAACGCTAACGATTAGCATTGAAGGCTCAGAAAAAAGTGAAAACACAATTTCCTGAAGCCCCAGCCTCAAGTATTCCAATGCGAGTCTAAAATTCAGAGATACTCGTGTTGCTTTCACATAAGCAATTACCTTCTGACAAACTGTAACTTATGAGGAGTTCAGCATTTTTTCTTTTCATTTTTTAATCAATACCAAAATAGTTTCTGATTAATTTTCTGCCAATCAAATAGTGATTTCAGCTCTAGCATCATGTGTCAGACATTACAATGCGTGTAGGAAGTCTACATTTAGTGTGACGCATGAGTTTGTGTACACAGTATGTGTCTGTATTCCTGAGATTTCATGTTGAAGCCCTACCGGCTGCGTTGTTTGGGGATATGAGATCCTGCATCAGAAAGAAACCTCAGTAATCTGAGAATAGCTTAGCTGGTGTAGCTGAGAGGAAAAAAGCCATTAATGCAAATGCTAGGATGATTCTGGTGCTAATACTCAAGGCTAAGCTTAAATGTCTGTTGCTGCCTTGAAAGGCTGCATCCAGAGTAGAGAGGAAAAGCCCTGAGAGAACAAGCTCAGAAGCTGTGCTCAGCATTTGCTCATTGTCATAAGCAGCACAAATGTGAAAGTTGGTTAACTTTCAGACTTTGATACCTGACTTTTAACAATGCAGAGCCGGTAGCCTTGAGGGAAGATCGAAAAGCTCTCAGTGAAGAAGTACCAGAAATGACAAGAGGTCACTGCGATTACAATGCTGCAATGTTTGGGTATGTTGAACAATTGAAAAATGATGCTTCTAGAGTCTGGCCTCTGCGTTATTTAATACTGCAGTGCCTGTCGGTGTAACTTCCTTGAACGATTCAGACTTTATTTCTCAAGCCAGGATAACCTGTCATTTATTTCTGAGCTGCCAATAGTTGAACTGATAGTTTGAGGATATGTTAGCTGTGCTAACTTGTTCTTTAATTATTATAGGTCCTTTTTGGCATAAACAGCAGCTCATTACCTGACCTTGATTTAAATGAGTAAAATAATTAGTGCTGAAATAACTATTTCATTGACAGAACATTAACCAAAACCAGTTTTGATATTCAGTGACTGTTTTAGGCATCTTAAGGGAACTATAAAACCTCAAATTAAACAAATCCATTTCTGTTTTGGGTTGTTTTTTTTAATGATATTAGACTGTTTTCTTGTGTTTTGTTCTGTTATGCTTCTTTGGTCTCTGGGAAATTGTGTTTAGTTGCAGCCATAAATGTTAGGACACTTTTCAGCCCAACATAAGTTAAGCTGAAGGACATCAGAGGGAAAACCAGAAAACACTTTCTCAATAGAATGTGATCCAGTTTCACCGACATTGTTGGTGTGTTCAAACCTGGCAACCTGAGTCAAACAGTGCACCAACAGGCACGGCTGTTGAAAGACACACAGTTCTTCCTATTGGAAGTCAGCGTACCGTGAAAATGAGTTTGTATGTTAAAGTAAAACAGTTGCATAACGACGGGACGGGGATTCAGCCTGAAATGTTAATTCGCATTAGGATCAGCATCCCGTTGAGTCAGGAGTGATGATGTGCAGGGTTGTTTCATGTGGTTTAATCCAGGCTGGTATTTCCCAGGTAACAGCGTTCCTCCGACACCTGGGAGCAGGGGGAAGAAGAGAAAACGCTCTGCGCCGAACGCTCGCTGAGCGGAGATGTATTTACCGAAGATGTCTGAACAGAGAGATGGCGCCCAAACCGCAGGTGTGTTACTTTGTAGCCTGTCTGGCAGCTGTTTTAATCAACACTCACAGCCTTTGTCGGATTGATGATGAGGAGTGCATCATTCCAGCTACAGAAAATAATTGAAGAGCTGTGAAAAATATGTCTGAGTGCTAATGATTGTGATGTGTTTAATGGGCAATAGATTGGATTTTACAGCCCTAAAGTGTATCTGCAGGAGTTTAATAGCACTGTTCATTAGCACCACTGATTGGGTTACCAGTAAACAGCGCCTGATGCAACAATGACTTGGCCAGGATTGAAATTTCTGGCTTTTAAAGCTCTCTTGCTCATAAAAGCAAAGCATGGAGACACTTTCTATCAGCAGTAGTATTGATTTGATGTTTGCTTTGTCTGGTTTTTCAGTACTCTTTCTGTGCTTATCTTTTTCACAAAAGTGATGGCTGATTGTCTCCGCCAGTCGAGCTGAGCATCAGTAGTAAGAATTGCTTCATTCTTGCACTTTGCTGTCTAAATCAGCGCTTCTCTGCCTTTCTTTTATGAATGGTTCTCTGCGGCCATGAGGCAATGCTTACTTGCTGTTTCTGTCTCGTTTTCATGGGAGCCTCGATGGCATTTGTGTGGCGGAAGCTGACGGCCCCGCTGCTGATGTGTTCGTGCTGTATGCTGTCAACAGTTGCACCTGGAAATGTGTGGTTTGCTGAGAGACAGTTGATGCATATACTGAAGTGAAGGAGAAAGGAAAAGCTGGTGAATTAGTGGAGCTTTGCGCTGACCTCTCAGTGTTTAGTGTTACACTTGGCATGTGAGTGGTGCTCTTATTGAGACTGCAGCCCATTTCCACTCTGCTAAGCAAAATGACTTGTCTTCTTGTCTCTGTAGGGGATTTCTTTGGGTTGTTGTAAAGCTCTAGGCGACTGCAAATAGCGATCTTTGATGACAGCTGCATGCATAAAGACTGCAGTATGCAAGTTTGAAGTAATCACGGCCATTTTCAGTGTCACTCGCTCTTTTATTGAGGTCACCGTATTTGTAGTGTCCTTACAAAAGAAACAAAAGTTCATGATGTGCAAAACTTTGCATTCTGCTGAATTCACAATATGCAGGTGGTGCTCTGAGCTGACATGAAAGCTGACAGTAAATCCTTTAAACTTGACATAAAAATATGGGCATATGTATAAATACACGAACAGATTAAATTAAAGCGTACGCGCCTGTCATTCAATCCCAGACGTCCTCCTTCGTTTTAGACTCTACCGCTCATGAAACATGGCGAGCACGTGCTCGTCTATGCTCCACGAGCCAGTCACGGGTCTGAAGAAGAGTCCCGCCACCGCCTCCGGGTCCATGGAGCGCAGCGCGTGCAGCACCGCGCGCAGTCTCCCGAAGCGGGCCGTCCTCACGTGCTCGTAAAGCGCGCGCTCGGCCTCTCTGTGAAGCGCCTGGACGTACTCCCGACACTCCAGCTCCGTCACGTCTGCAACACGCACACAAATACAGAGAAACATACATGAATTGTTAAACAGACTTGCGCATTTACGCACTTGATGATTGTCTGAAGAAAAAAAGTTACGTCTGTTTAAATTCACATGTTGGATTTGGTTAAGAGAGCACTTAAACTATCGAAATGAGCAACTTTTGAATGATGTCATGCGCTAAACACTGGCAGTAGCCTACTGTTTCTTACCCGGGGTGAACAGTATGGCTCCTTTCAGGAACGCGTATTCTTTGACGCTGATCCTCAGTCCTCTGCATCTGACCAGAAACGTTTTGATCCCCTCTGCATCACTGACTGGCACTCCTGGGTCTCGAATCTCAGTCGGAGTGCGCTGCCGCCGCCCCGTGCTGTGCGTTAAAATCGTGTGTAAAAGACTGGGCTGATGCGTCTCCACCGTGTCGAAATCCACGGAGTCCTGCACCATGCCCAAAACCAGCAGCGGCGCCCAGCTGTAGCGCACGAGCCGGAGCTGGTCTCCCGCCGGCAAACCTCGAAAACACGGTACATTTTTCACGAATCGGATAGTTTTCACAAGCACCTCCGAGGCCGCTTTGAAAACTAATTGCGGAGCACGAATCGACACCAGTCGCCTCTTTGACGCGCACGAGCAGAGCTGTTGCGCGGCGGCCGTGTCCAGGTGTCCTCGGGCGCCCGTGTTCAGGATGCTGTACAGGATGCTGCCCTGTGCCGCGTCCTCCCGCTCTCTGCCCTCGCAACAGGACATGACGCTTCCCTAAAGCTGCCCGCCTGATTACGAGCTTGTTTTGGCGAATATCATCTTTTTTTATAGACCAGACTTGGGTCACCTAAAACACGCGTCCGGTCAATATTTTCAGAATAAAAGCATAACGTAGCAGCAGGTGATCGTGCAGCTGTAACTCAAACGTCACTTCTCAGAACACCAATCAGGTTGAACCAGGTTATTCATCCTTTGAAAAAAGTAATATGAAACTATACGGGCAAATTCTTTTTTTAAAAAGACACAGTCACATCCTAAATCAAAATCTAATATGTAATATGTAATGTGCTTTCTATACATATTATTGCTCGGTTTAGTTCATTTTCTTCAGTTTGTCTTACCTGTGCTAAATATCTCTAACTAAGTCGTTCAATACTGCATTAGATTATGTTTTAGTTGGAATAATTTCATTCCACTATACTGGTCTCTTGCACAGGTAATGATATTGTTTATGTTGAGCGTTTTAAATCTGTCGTCCATGTCTCGTTTGCCCTCCGGGTGACTCCTACCTTCTTCTGTGTAATGAGGGTGCATGTAGACAGTAGAGTCTTTGCGTCTGATGTGATGTGTCGCCCACAGTGACCGGAGAATGATACCTACAGGCACGCTGCAGTCGATATGAGGACTACTTCCAGCAGATCCCTGCGAACATCACTTGTTGTATCAGCGATTAATTTTAACTCACATGCCCTTAATTGAGTGTGTTGACATGCGGTAAATATGAAGCCTTAATTTTGAAAGCTGAATCAGCCCACATCCAGTCTTACTCCTGTAGCTGGCTTGACGGGCACACTGAGGGCTCCCTGAAGGCTAATAAGACAAATCAGGGGCTGGTCCAAGACACTTAGGGGCCCTGAGCAGGACTTTTTGGGGGCCTCATTACCTCATTGTGAATGGGCCTGAACGCCCAGTGTTTTGCATATGAACACAATGTGTTTGTCTGTAATGACTGCCACAACAGACCCATAATAGCCTAGCCAGCACGCAACAGGGCTTATTGAACATTCTGAGTTTCATAAATAAGTGAGGTGGGGGGAAAGAAACCCTCTGCTCAGTCTTGGAGGCCTTATTTGAGATGTTTTAAATCAGCGTGTTATGCCATCAGGGGTGGAGAGCATTTGGGGGTGTGCTAAGTCCTGTTTGCAGAGGTTTTTACACATGTAAGTCCTGCAGATTACTGTGAGTCCAGTTATTCAACACAAACACGGAAGCAACAGCCTCATAACATACCAGTGTTTAACTTAAGACTTTAGCCCGTTCAAGTCATCTGTGAGAGCCACGTACGGATTTCACGTTTGCAGCTTTTGCATTTGGAGTAACTGTTGCCATCTTCAGATTAGAATCCATAAACTTTTATGAGATCAGTCTCTCTAAGTCATCCCTTATGTGCGTGGCGCTGTATTGATCTGCCTTCTTATTACTTTGTCGTGTTCCAAATGTCCAGCGATTCTGGAGAAAGCTAGCTGATTGTTGGGTCTCATTCCCATTTATTACAAGTATTATTACTTGTGACATGTAACCAATTAGACAGTGCTGTGGGCTGGATATTGAGCGAGACGACAGGAACAAAAAGTGACACCAGCATCAGAGCCAAAGTGGCACATTTTCAAATCAAATGATTTAATCAGCAATCGGACAAACCCTCCAATACATTTACGTATTATACGATTCCAGAGGCTGTATGAGTTTGATTCTGTTTCCTCAGTCACGGACTTCCAAGTAGCAGACTGACATGAGAAGAAAAGGAAAGCTGCCCTTGGGATGTAATTACACAACAAGTCCAGACGTTTCTCCTTGTACAGGACACCGTTTCTATAGTAACAAAGTGTAGCTGAAAACATTTCTCTGAATTCTCCTCAAGAACATTTTCCGATGATTATACAACGATCATCCCATGGCAAAAGTGGGATGAATTTTGTGCAGAATTTTGAAGGACTCGAAGCGCTTTTCATTTAAAGTTTTTGACAATGCTCCTTTACTGCATTTCTCAGGGTTGATTTTGAAGAGTTTCATTCATCCTCAGTGCCTTTCACGCTTTTTCACACTGCGCTTGAATACGCTCCAGTGCTGAGAAGAGCCTTGAGTCATAACAGTGAGCTGTACTTTTGTCCCAGTGTTGTCTTTATTTCCAGTTTATAGGAAGGCCTTGCGCTGAGACACGCGGTCTCAGACTGCCGGAGAAACCTGTGACGCAGTCTAGTCTGAAACACCTGCGGTTTACCACCGTGGATGTTATTGCTTGCTCATATATTGCGATAACTGCTTTGTACGGTACAAACATGTCCCTTGGATATGAGAATGAACTTCCAATATCCAGCAAATCAAAACGACACAACCAACAGCCAGTGGTTCACGAGTGCCTGCTGACCTCTCATCATATCACCTGCTTTCTCAGCTCAGAACAAGCAATTCATAACTGCTGGAGCAAGCAGTGACTTATCTGTGCTTCAGAGCCAGAGTTCACAGTCAAACAGCCCTCTCCGCAAACACACCGCGGTGGAAAAACAACAGTCGGCCGTGAAGCGAAGCTCCGAGATGAGCCAGCAAACTCCCCGGTCCGTTTAGCACCGAGTTATTCCATCAGGCCCGTCTGTCTGTCTCTTGAGGTAAAACATCAGTCAGCCATCAGCTCACCGCGTCTCACAAGACTGATCGGCTCACCCTTGGACTCAAGGACAGCAGGCGAACGGACAGGCAGCATATCACTGCTGTCAGGGGAGGACCTTTTATCTCCAAACTGTCAGCTTTTCAGGAGTCCAAACCGGGCTGTTTTCAATCGATAGCCGCGCTTTAAGAGTGACAGTGAGTTTGGAGGGACTTCAGTGAACTTAATGTTTCCAATTTTCTTAGGCATTCTGGTTTAACATCTTAACCTTCAGGTGATTTTCAACTGATATAGAAACAGAACTAAATTTTTAAGTTTTCACCTAAAATCCAGAGAAGCACATTTTATGTAATTTTTTGGCTTTGACATTTTGCCTGATGTATTTCCTCTCTCCACCAGGATTTCGTTGGTGCTGTGATAAATAATTCAATAATTCGGTGTTCCCGTCTCTCTGGATAATCCACAGAGCATACGCACAGTGTAGCTTTGGTTCACAGTAGTTCTAACATAAGCTGGCAACAGCGAGGCCTGTGGATTATCCAGAAGAGTGGGTGCTGTTTATGTCAACGGATCTTTTTTCAAAATGCTTTCTGCACCACAAATAAAATTCCATTCACCTCCATTGTATTGACGTGGAAGCAGGAATCGCAGAACCTCGACTGCCTGCATGGCTAAAACCCTTTCGTTTTTTTTTGTTGGTTTTTTTTTGCAATTAGGGTGAAATGATCCTTTAATGTGGTCTTGTTTCCCACCAGTGACTAAGCAGCTCTTTGTGTGTCAGAGTGTGGCATGCATTTGCAGTGTCCTGTAGTTTGCACGCATACTGTTCAGCACTTGTTGTGTGGTTGTGCTTTTAGTGGCAGCCAGAGCGTGTTTCCAAATATTATTTATTTGTGCTCACTGTACTCTCCTTTTGACAGAATTCTTAAACAAAGAAAAACAGCTGCATCGCATGAATTTGACAGTTAAAAATGTGGTTATGAACTGAAATAATCTTTTAGACTTTTGAAATTGAAATAGCTGGAAGTAAAGTTTAATTGAAAAGAGACTTTTTTTTTCTCCTCCTCCCTGTTGTTTGACAATTTTTCAGAACCATGAAAAGATTAGAACCGTTAAGTACACTAGAAATCAGCTGGGACATCATTTCATCATGAAGACCAGCGCAGTATCTTTACACCTGCTGCAGAAGGTGGCACAAATTTGAGCAGTATGAATTTTAATGATTAAGCTACTGAACTGATGTCACCTTTTTAATTAACTTGAGCAAATACAACTTGGCAATCTCAAGGGCGCCTCAGAAGCACAAGCCTTGGATTCTACCAGTAAACCCAAAACAGATTCCACTGAGGTTCTGCAATCCTCTTTTAATGACCAGACGCTTGCCTCTCCTTGAAAACTGCGCTTCAGATCGATACAGAAGCAGAAAGAAATCTGTTTATTAGCTGTTCCTGCGTTGCTTTAACCAGAGCCTGGCAGCTGTTTAAAATGAGCTGTGGCTTTGCATGAGGATATCAGTGAGTGTTCATAGAATTATGACTCCAGAAAACAATGCAGCGCTGTATTATTTATGAAAAGAATGTGATTTTTATATAGACCTTCATTACCGTTTCCTTGTGGGCATGACATTGGGTATAGAGTAGATTTACATAGTCGTGTCTGTGCGAGCGTCGCTCATTAAAATCGGATCATTGAGAAATCCAATAGACCAATCTCGACTCGTTGCTGCGCGTCAGACCAAACGAAATCCCCATTGGCCTTCTAAATCCGCAGGTAAAATACTTCAAAATAATTATACCCACACATTAACTTGCACACGTGAGAAAATAAACAGGAGGAAGTCGAGGCCATTTACTTTAAACACATAAAAGGAAATATTTTTTTTTTTTTTTTTAAATGAAATAACAAAAAAGGACAACAATTCATACACTGTGACACTTTTGCAAGCATGAAGAAGTTATGTCATTTTCATACTTATGTTTGCTATATTGTTACATTGACTACGTTAATCTATAAATTAGTGTATATATAGAATTGTTTAGCCAGAAGAAGTAACACTGAAGAAGTGCATGTTTTTTTAGAAGTGTCAGCTATTGTCAGGCCTATGTCGTTCTTCTACGTAGTATTATTAGAATAAACTTGAACAACATATCAGCTAAAAAACAAATAAATACAATACATAGTTTTTCAGCATTCTAATTAAAACATTGTATGTAATGTGTGATGTTTATGTCTTGACTATCAGCAAGACGGTTCTCCCTTGTGAGCCGCTCAAGGTTTCTTCCTGTTAAAAGGGAGTTTTTCCTCACCACTGTCTGCCTGCGTGTCAGACGTCTTTGGCCACTTTATCCTCTCCTTCACGGGTTCAGGCTGTGGCATCTGTGGAAATGCTCCCTTGGGATGTAGGTGACAAAGGTGCTGAGAAGTACCCAGGGCTATGGGGTGCTTCTGTGACGCCTATAGAGGCATTGTCATAAATGTTTGGGTTTTAATTGTGTGGGTGGCCGCAGTTTAATGTGTTGTGTGTAATTTTGTGGTTGTGTACAATGAAATGCGGTTTCGCGAATGCGCCACAAGGGGGAGTGTTTGCCCAAGTAGATGCAGGTTGCGGTAGGTCAGCGCGTGTGTTAGACCTGTGTCTGCCACACATCTGCATCCCTCTCATGTGTAACTTGGTAACATACACATCATGCCGGTGAAGTTGCCATTGGAGACCAGAGCATTTGTTTTGTTATTTGTTCAGTTGAACACAGAGGCCTTTTCTCTGCAAAGTGCCAGGAAACTGAAAGATTTAATCAAAGTGGGGGAAGCCCGTACTTTTATTTGTATTTATTTATTGATACACATTTCAACAAAAATAAAAGTTGTTCCATGTGCAGGACAATAGCCAGCACACTGGTTTCTTGTCTTCCATATACCAGCCCCCATTTAGGTTTTCTTTCCCATAACAAGATAAACTGAGGTGGTTGTTGACAGACTTCTGAATGTGTCAAAAATAAACAACTTGAAATGTGCTGTAACTGTGATTTTTACACTTTTGTCAGGTATGTATCACACTCACCAGAGGATGAACTTCAGCAGAGAAAGTTGGAAAAGCGAACAGAAAGACTCTGTCCGCTGAGATCTTCAAATCACGTCTCATCTGCCCTACAGCTGACAAAAGTGAGCAAATTAATACATGATCAAAGTTCGTTTCAACACATCTTTGTTTGTTAGGGTCAGTGAAGAACGTTTGCATGTGGAGATCACTTCTGAACGAGGAGATCAAGACGATCAAAACCTTTCATCACCAAGGACAGCTTCTTTGGACCATCTGACAGTTTCTTCAAACGGGTCAGTCTCCGGTTCACGCAGCATCAAGTCGCTACCTGAAAGGGGGATAAGACTGTGACTGTGACCGCTTCAATACCGGTCATTCACATCCACCTCTTCTACTCCCAGGTCAGGCGTCCGACGAAGAGTTTGCACTCGTTCCGGTCACAGCCGAGCCGAGCCAAGAGACCTCTCTCTGTAATAGTATTGTTTGACTGTTCTGTTTCTCACATTGTCACAACAAGAACAAACTAATACGTAATCGAACTCGTCCCCTTAACTTAAACATTAGAGTACAAGATTTTGCGACAGAGTCATGTAAATATCTCTCCTTGAAAATTGTCGATTTTGTCATAAACAGCCATGACAATGTGTGTGTGCTGGAACAGTGTCAGGGCTCTTTGTCTCACACAAATATCCTTACGTACATAAACATACACACTTGTATATGCGGTGTTATTTTATGTGTGTTTATTTTCTGCACAGAGGTAAGTTCATATGGTGCTTAAGTATGTTATTGTGATAGTATGTTGTGTATGTCAGGTTACTCTGTGTGTTTATGAACTTACATTAATGTTATTGTATGTATGTTGTGTTGTATGTCGGTAAGTGTGTTATTAAATGTGTCTATGTTAGCGTGTGTTTATGTACGTACATCCATACATATTATTGTATGTGTGTGTTACAGTATGTTTTACATGAACCCTTCCATGTGTGTGGAGGCACATGGACATCATGAGCTTTGAAGCACCATGTTAACCAGGCACGGAGCTGACAGTAAAAACGTGCTGCTGTGGTCTCTTTTTCATGATGGAGATGTGCAAACAAGGTTCTGTGTGTAGTGTTGTCAGGCTAACATGTAGGATGTTCAGAGTGTGGTCTTCAAAGCAAGTCATTGTGTCTGGAGTCTGAGAAAAGGTGGCTGAGTGTGTGGTTAAGCAGAAGTGAAAACCATGAGCTTAGCCTTTGAGTGTATAATATAAGAGAGTATAATATAAGAGAATATAATTGTGTATAAGTGTATGAGAGTGTTATATATAAGTGAGTATAATGTACAAGAATTATATAAAAAGGTATAAGTGTATAATACAAGTATTGCTGATAATACTTATATAATATTATAATAATATACTTAATACTTTGTGAATGCAGGACTTTTACTGAGGAATCTGCATACTGACTCATTTGTTTGTGTTGAAATGAATGGACTCCAGTGAAGCCACACGAGGAAGATAAATGTAAGAGCAAACTGAAAGAGATCTCCAGCAGTATTATACATGGGAAATAACGGTAATATTGTGTGGCTCCATGTTGTGATGATTATTCTAATTTCTGCATCAGTTACCTTCATTAAAAGTGGAATGAACAGGAATGTTGTCAATAAGATAAGATGAACTTTTGTGATAACACAGTGGGGAAATTCACTTGTCGCGGCAGCTCACAAGAACAGACTGGAGCAGTGTTTCCCAACCTTTCTTTCACATACTTTACATTAGAAAGATCGCGCCGGGCAAAAAATGTTTGGGTCAGTTGGCCGCACCGCACGCCGCCCAGCCAGCGCGCAGATCGCGGGAAGCCGGATGCCACAGGTGTCTCAGCAGCCCAGTCTAGTCTAACACGAAAAGTGCAAATTTAAGAGAGTACAATGCCGTCTCCGTAGCCGTGGCGTGACGGGTTAGAACGCGACCATAAGTTCCGGATAGTCGATTGAGCAGCGCCTGGTTCAATTCCTTGTTGTGGAAGTCTTATTTGTGTTTTTATTACTTTTGATTTCTGACAAAGGAGATGACACTCACTGATCGCACCACCACCACCATCTGCACATGGAGAGTAAAAGAAGTTACTATCTAAAGTTAAGATTACAAAACGAAATGACAGTAAGCCATAGAGTGCACTGAACTAGCAGTTCGGTCAGAAAGTTTACTCGAAAATCGAGGTACTATTTTCAGGAGTCGTGGCGTGGTGGCGACTCATCCGCCGACTGCCCCAGAGAGACAGGTGTGTGTAAGAACAACCAGGAACGGCCCCCTCCACAGTAACATTAAGCGGTCGTTCTTTCTTTCCTTCACACTTTCCTGAAAAAAAAAACTGTTCAGTGATATGACTTGTTTTATAACACGTAGTAAATAAGCCACCCGCAGGAGTCGAACCTTTGACCACTGCAGAGGACAGACAGCCTCAGCACACGGACCGCGCGCCCTACCTACCGGGCTACAGGTGCACTCACCTGCTTTGGCGTTCTCACCATGCATTCGACGTGTCCAACGGAGGTGGTGAACCCGTGATAGATAGATAGACAGATAGACAGATACTTTATTGATCCCGAGGGAAATTCAAATTCAAATTCGAGGTTTACCACAATTCTGTGAAAGTGGAAAAATTAATATATTTAGGATTTATTGATTTGTGTTTCTGTAGAGACACCACATTTCAAATTAGTCTAAAATGTTTACTTGTTTTGTCTTTTTTTCAAAAAAGATATACATCTCATTTAGACTTAATGAGATTTTAATCCGACATATCCCCTCCAAAATTGTGGCAAATTTGGAGGGGATATCTGAATATTCTGAATATTCCCACACCAAACCTACTTCCCAGTAGCCTGGGCGTGGTGGCGCAGAGGGTTAAGAACGCGGCAACCATCGAATGAGTGTATGGGTGCCGGGTTCGAAACTCATTACGTTATCACGCCCGGGGATCCCTGCACCCGGTTTGACGTGGTGTGGGGTCGTTTGGGGGGGCTCCCCTCCCCCCTTTCGGCTCTCCTCCGCGCCTCCCCGAAGTGTCTGCACGGGGATCATTTACTCCCCGCTATTAACAGCTGGGGTCACGTATTTCCAAAAAGTACTACGCCTTCTGCATGCAACAAATTGTTTGTTTGTGGCAAGTTTAGTTCGAAGCCTGTTATGATGATGTGCCTGTTACTTCTCATATGAGAAGTTAGGTCTCGCGCGAGTCGGCGCCAAGAGCGTCGGCGTCGTCACGTGCAGGTGCTTCCAATCAGGAAAACGTCGGTGGAGCGTGGTGGAGCGTTGCGCTGTTTTGTCGGTGAAATGTGTGGTGCAGCGTTGCGTTGTTTTGTCGGTGAAATGTGTGGTTTGTCGGTGTTGGACGCCTGTAACGAAGAGTATCAACGGTGAGTATTAAATGTTCGACCGAAGTCAAGAAGCTGGAGTGTTTGTGTTTGTGTGTTACTTGAGTCGGCGATGCTAAGCGTTGCTGCAGCGAGCTTGGAGCACACGGTTAGCATGTCCAGGTTTAGCTTGAGCTTTGAGCTTGACATTGCATACTGATAAAAGTTGTACTGAAATATAATGTCTTCGTCGTGAATCGTTGCTTTATAAGAGCACCCGTGAGTTATGTTGTCAGTGCTAAGGTGCTAATAAATAAGTGCAAACTGTTTCGGTAGGATGTAGCATTGTAGCATCTTGGACAGCGTTAACCCTACGGGTGAAATTGTCTTATTTTTCTCTTCTTCTTTGGAACGCCGGGACCGAGAGTGCCAAGATAGATTTTTGGTGAGAGTGAGTTGTTGTATGTATGATCTTGGACAGTGAGGGAACACGGACATTGAGATGGTGGACAGTTTTAATTATGTGGGAGATTACCTCAACCATAAATTGGACTGGTCACATGACGAGGCCTTATGTGGATACTTGGGGGCCTTTGGAGTGTGCAGACCCCTCCTAAAGACTTTTTATGACTCTGTGATAGCCTCAGAAAACAGAAAGAGACTTAAAAAGTTGATCGGGAGGGCCAGCTCTGTCCTGGGCTGCCCACTGGACTCCGTGGAGGAGGTGGGTGAGAGCAGGATGTTAGCCAAGCTGACATCCATCATGGACAACACCTCTGACCCTCTTCATCGGACAGTGGAGGCTCTGAGCAGCTCCTTCAGCAGCAGACTGCTACACCCTCAGTGTAGGAAGGAGCTACCGCAGGTCCTTCATTCCCAGTGCTGTTAGACTATATAATTCAGTGGTCTGATCCTCTTTTCCTCCCTTACGTGGACTTGTATATAGCTGTATGTTGTCCTGTGTTTACTGTACTTTGTAAATTGTTCATTTATTTTACCTGTATATGTTTTGTAACTGTTTTTGCACTGTTTTTGCACTCTTTTTCTGTTCTTGTGAGCTGCCGCGACAAGTGAATTTCCCCACTGTGTTATCACTAAAGTTTATCTTATCTTACACACAGGGTCAAATTAATCAAGACTTCAGCTGAAAACTTTGAGCGATGCCAGGCTTTGGAAAGTTTAATTTTTCATTTCTAAGAAATGTTTTCTACTGCATTTGTCAGGATGTGGTGACCTCACGCAGGCGTTGCTGATCGAACTGATGTCCGAGGAGCCTCCCGAGCGGAAACAGCGGCACCAGATCGCCTGCATTGCCAGTCCGCCCATTTTATTCTTGTAATTTTATTCTTGTATGAAGCTGTCCTTCCTCATGTCTCTTCTTCCTCCATCAGTATCCGTCAGGCATTTGATCCCCCGGCGGTAAATGTTGAGGCTCTGTAGATGTGTATGTTTTAGTTAGTTTACCCCATCCCCACTCCCCCGCGCACACACACACACACACATACACATCACCCTCCCTCTCCCTTCCCTGAGAAACACCCATTCTCATTTGCACATACTGCTGTACATATTGTTGTCATCTCTGTTCACTGTTAATATTTTTTGTTGTGGTTGTTTTCATATTTATATAGTGCTGTTTTTATATTTATAGTTATTTTACATGTTTCGTAGGTTATTGGGCTTATACCGGGACCAGGGAAAGTAATTTCGTTCCACCTCATGTTTTTTTTACATGTGTGAAATGACAGTAAAGCCCCTTGAATGTTAATGTTTTTTGTTTCCAGTCAGGTTCCTGCTGCAGGAGTTGAACTACCAGCTAATGGGATGTCACAGAGAAGAAAGGGTATGTCTCCAAACCATTTGTCACGTGTTGAAGTAAGTTTCTTTAGATGACCGTTGCCTCTTTGTGAGGCAAAAAAGCGAATAGGTGTTAAACAGAAATTATGAATGACTTTTGATTAGCGAACACACACACACACACACAGGTCATGTTTAATTAATTACTATGAATTAAATGACTAATAATTAATAATTTATTTTAATTGATATGTCTTTTGTTTTAATTGATATGTCTCTGTGTTCAGCTTTGTCAGTAAGCAATTGTCAGATGTCAGAACCTTTCCTTGTGTCCCAGCAGAGCGCCAACGAGAAAGCATTTTCTCGGATGGAAGGAACCCCGGATGTGCTGAAGAGACAGCCGCTTTCGCTGCGGAACGACAAGGTGTTTCTTAGAGCAAGCGGTTAACATTACCAAGAGGTCCAGGACTGGTAAGCTCGTGTGCGGTGTTGGTATTTTTGCTTTTTTTTCCCAACTCCTCTCTGTGTTCAGCTTTGTCAGTAAGCAGAGGGAGAGGACCCTGTTGAGCGACAAGTGTCCCGGTTCAGCGAGAGCAGCAGAGAGGGTTCGATCACCTCGATCCGGATGGAACAGGATGGAACAGGATGTCCACGGCGAGCACTGGGTACTCCGAGGTGGCTTTCAAACTCTTGGTTGTCGTGGAACGCTCTGTGCCAGACATCATCAGCACGTACGAGGCGACGGCCGGCGAGAACATCCCCGCGAGCATGCTCCGCTTCTTGTACCCTGACATCCTTAAAGACGAGGCCGTTGGGAAGTACTAGCCCAAACCCTGTTAAAGTAAGTTGCTCAAGAAAGCAGTACTTTGTGCTTGTAATGTGTTGTTTATGAAGAGCGGTGTTACCTCTGAGAAGTTTTTGTTTGTGGCTTTTGACAGAAAAGTGTAAATGGCTTGCAGCTCCAGAGTGAATGGATGCGGACAACGCAGGGCGTACGGGCTACATGAAGACGGAGCTCATTTGTGTCTGCAAAGGTTAGGCATCATTCACAGCCAGCATTCACAGTCAGCATGCTTGGGATTTTTAGCGTGAAGCGTTTAAGATTTGTAAACGGAGTTGATGCGGATGTTCTCCAAAGCATGTTGTCTGACAGTGATGAAATGATTTCTTCCTTCCTTTCTTTCAGATGAGTGCAGAATTTGAGGAGCAACAGCGAGGACGGCAGAACTTCATCAATGTTTTAGACAGCACTTTGTTATAGTGTTTTTAAAGTAGTTAAAGACTTTGAGTATGAAGAACAGTGTTACCTCTTTGTGAAATTTTTGTTTGTGGCTTTTGACACCAAACTGTAACCGAGTTGCAACTCCAGAGTCACGGACGCGGACAACGCAGAGCGTACGGGCTACAGGACGACGGAGCTCATTTCTGTCTACGAAGGGTAGGTGTCATTCTTAGGAAAATTTTGAGAGTATTTTTTAAAGTGTTTGTGAAGTAAGTTCAACACTTAGGAAAAACTTTATGGTACTTGTGAAGTAAGTTCAACACTTAGGAAAAAAATTTAATGTGTAGTTAGAGTACTTGTGAAGTGAGTTAAACACTTAGGAAAAAAAATAATTTCTAGTACTTGTGAAGTGAGTTCAACACTTAGGAAAAAAAATTATGTATATTTAGAGTACTTGTGAAGTGAGTTAAACACTTAGGAAAAAAAATAATTTCTAGTACTTGTGAAGTAAGTTCAACACTTAGGAAAAAAATTTAATGTGTAGTTAGAGTACTTGTAAAGTGAGTTAAACACTTAGGAAAAAAAATAATTTCTAGTACTTGTGAAGTAAGTTCCACACTTAGGAAAAAAAATAATTTATAGTACTTGTGAAGTAAGTTCCACACTTAGGAAAAAAAATAATTTATAGTAAGAGTACTTGTGAAGTAAGTTAAACACTTAGGAAAAAAAATAATTTGTAGTACTTGTGAAGTAAGTTCCACACTTAGGAAAAAATTTAATGTGTATTTAGAGTACTTGTGAAGTAAGTTCCACACTTAGGAAAGTGAGTTAAACACTTAGGAAAAAAAATAATTTCTAGTACTTGTGAAGTAAGTTCCACACTTAGGAAAGTGAGTTAAACACTTAGCAAAAAAAATATTTTGTAGTACTTGTGAAGTGAGTTAAACACTTAGCAAAAAAAATATTTTGTAGTACTTGTGAAGTAAGTTCCACACTTAGGAAAAAAATTAATGTGTAGTTAGAGTACTTATGAAGTGAGTTAAACACTTAGCAAAAAAAATATTTTGTAGTACTTGTGAAGTAAGTTCCACACTTAGGAAAGTGAGTTAAACACTTAGCAAAAAAAATATTTTGTAGTACTTGTGAAGTAAGTTCCACACTTAGGAAAAAAAATAATTTATAGTACTTGTGAAGTAAGTTCCACACTTAGGAAAAAATTTAATGTGTATTTAGAGTACTTGTGAAGTAAGTTAAACACTTAGGAAAAAAAATAATTTCTAGTACTTGTGAAGTAAGTTCCACACTTAGGAAAAAATTTAATGTGTATTTAGAGTACTTGTGAAGTAAGTTCCACACTTAGGAAAGTGAGCTAAACACTTAGGAAAAAAAATATTTTGTAGTACTTGTGAAGTAAGTTCCACACTTAGGAAAGTGAGTTAAACACTTAGCAAAAAAAATATTTTGTAGTACTTGTGAAGTGAGTTAAACACTTAGCAAAAAAAATATTTTGTAGTACTTGTGAAGTAAGTTCCACACTTAGGAAAACAATTAATGTGTAGTTAGAGTACTTGGAAAGTGAGTTAAACACTTAGCAAAAAAAATATTTTGTAGTACTTGTGAAGTAAGTTCCACACTTAGGAAAGTGAGTTAAACACTTAGCAAAAAAAATATTTTGTAGTACTTGTGAAGTGAGTTAAACACTTAGCAAAAAAAATATTTTGTAGTACTTGTGAAGTAAGTTCCACACTTAGGAAAGTGAGTTAAACACTTAGCAAAAAAATTTAATGTGTAGTTAGAGTACTTGTGAAGTGAGCTAAACACTTAGCAAAAAAAATATTTTGTAGTACTTGTGAAGTAAGTTCCACACTTAGGAAAGTGAGTTAAACACTTAGCAAAAAAAATATTTTGTAGTACTTGTGAAGTGAGTTAAACACTTAGCAAAAAAATTTAATGTGTAGTTAGAGTACTCGTGAAGTGAGCTAAACACTTAGCAAAAAAAATATTTTGTAGTACTTGTGAAGTAAGTTCCACACTTAGGAAAGTGAGTTAAACACTTAGCAAAAAAATATTTTGTAGTACTCGTGAAGTGAGCTAAACACTTAGCAAAAAAAATATTTTGTAGTACTTGTGAAGTAAGTTCCACACTTAGGAAAGTCAGTTAAACACTTAGCAAAAAAATTTAATGTGTAGTTAGAGTACTTGTGAAGTGAGTTAAACACTTAGCAAAAAAAATATTTTGTAGTACTTGTGAAGTAAGTTCCACACTTAGGAAAGTGAGTTAAACACTTAGCAAAAAAAATTTAATGTGTAGTTAGAGTACTTGTGAAGTGAGCTAAACACTTAGCAAAAAAATTTAATGTGTAGTTAGAGTACTTGTGAAGTAAGTTCCACACTTAGGAAAGTGAGTTAAACACTTAGCAAAAAAAATATTTTGTAGTACTTGTGAAGTGAGCTAAACACTTAGCAAAAAAAATATTTTGTAGTACTTGTGAAGTGAGTTCCACACTTAGGAAAGTGAGTTAAGCACTTAGCAAAAAAAATATTTTGTAGTACTTGTGAAGTAAGTTAAACACTTAGCAAAAAAATTTAATGTGTAGTTAGAGTACTTGTGAAGTGAGCTAAACACTTAGCAAAAAAAATATTTTGTAGTACTTGTGAAGTAAGTTCCACACTTAGGAAAGTGAGTTAAACACTTAGCAAAAAAATTTAATGTGTAGTTAGAGTACTCGTGAAGTGAGCTAAACACTTAGCAAAAAAAATATTTTGTAGTACTTGTGAAGTAAGTTAAACACTTAGCAAAAAAATTTAATGTGTAGTTAGAGTACTTGTGAAGTGAGTTAAACACTTAGCAAAAAAATATTTTGTAGTACTCGTGAAGTGAGCTAAACACTTAGCAAAAAAAATATTTTGTAGTACTTGTGAAGTAAGTTCCACACTTAGGAAAGTCAGTTAAACACTTAGCAAAAAAATTTAATGTGTAGTTAGAGTACTTGTGAAGTGAGTTAAACACTTAGCAAAAAAAATATTTTGTAGTACTCGTGAAGTGAGCTAAACACTTAGCAAAAAAAATATTTTGTAGTACTTGTGAAGTAAGTTCCACACTTAGGAAAGTCAGTTAAACACTTAGCAAAAAAATTTAATGTGTAGTTAGAGTACTTGTGAAGTGAGTTAAACACTTAGCAAAAAAAATATTTTGTAGTACTTGTGAAGTAAGTTCCACACTTAGGAAAGTGAGTTAAACACTTAGCAAAAAAATTTAATGTGTAGTTAGAGTACTTGTGAAGTAAGTTCCACACTTAGGAAAGTGAGTTAAACACTTAGGAAAAAAAATAATTTCTAGTACTTGTGAAGTAAGTTCCACACTTAGGAAAGTGAGTTAAACACTTAGCAAAAAAAATATTTTGTAGTACTTGTGAAGTGAGTTAAACACTTAGCAAAAAAAATATTTTGTAGTACTTGTGAAGTAAGTTCCACACTTAGGAAAAAAATTAATGTGTAGTTAGAGTACTTATGAAGTGAGTTAAACACTTAGCAAAAAAAATATTTTGTAGTACTTGTGAAGTAAGTTCCACACTTAGGAAAGTGAGTTAAACACTTAGCAAAAAAATATTTTGTAGTACTTGTGAAGTAAGTTCCACACTTAGGAAAAAAAATAATTTATAGTACTTGTGAAGTAAGTTCCACACTTAGGAAAAAATTTAATGTGTATTTAGAGTACTTGTGAAGTAAGTTAAACACTTAGGAAAAAAAATAATTTCTAGTACTTGTGAAGTAAGTTCCACACTTAGGAAAAAATTTAATGTGTATTTAGAGTACTTGTGAAGTAAGTTCCACACTTAGGAAAGTGAGCTAAACACTTAGGAAAAAAAATATTTTGTAGTACTTGTGAAGTAAGTTCCACACTTAGGAAAGTGAGTTAAACACTTAGCAAAAAAAATATTTTGTAGTACTTGTGAAGTGAGTTAAACACTTAGCAAAAAAAATATTTTGTAGTACTTGTGAAGTAAGTTCCACACTTAGGAAAACAATTAATGTGTAGTTAGAGTACTTGTGAAGTGAGCTAAACACTTAGCAAAAAAAATATTTTGTAGTACTTGTGAAGTAAGTTCCACACTTAGGAAAGTGAGTTAAACACTTAGCAAAAAAAATATTTTGTAGTACTTGTGAAGTGAGTTAAACACTTAGCAAAAAAAATATTTTGTAGTACTTGTGAAGTAAGTTCCACACTTAGGAAAGTGAGTTAAACACTTAGCAAAAAAAATATTTTGTAGTACTTGTGAAGTAAGTTCCACACTTAGGAAAGTGAGTTAAACACTTAGCAAAAAAATTTAATGTGTAGTTAGAGTACTTGTGAAGTGAGCTAAACACTTAGCAAAAAAAATATTTTGTAGTACTTGTGAAGTAAGTTCCACACTTAGGAAAGTGAGTTAAGCACTTAGCAAAAAAAATATTTTGTAGTACTTGTGAAGTGAGTTAAACACTTAGCAAAAAAATTTAATGTGTAGTTAGAGTACTTGTGAAGTGAGCTAAACACTTAGCAAAAAAAATATTTTGTAGTACTTGTGAAGTAAGTTCCACACTTAGGAAAGTGAGTTAAACACTTAGCAAAAAAATATTTTGTAGTACTCGTGAAGTGAGCTAAACACTTAGCAAAAAAAATATTTTGTAGTACTTGTGAAGTAAGTTCCACACTTAGGAAAAAAATTAATGTGTAGTTAGAGTACTTATGAAGTGAGTTAAACACTTAGCAAAAAAAATATTTTGTAGTACTTGTGAAGTAAGTTCCACACTTAGGAAAGTGAGTTAAACACTTAGCAAAAAAAATATTTTGTAGTACTTGTGAAGTAAGTTCCACACTTAGGAAAAAAAATAATTTATAGTACTTGTGAAGTAAGTTCCACACTTAGGAAAAAATTTAATGTGTATTTAGAGTACTTGTGAAGTAAGTTAAACACTTAGGAAAAAAAATAATTTCTAGTACTTGTGAAGTAAGTTCCACACTTAGGAAAAAATTTAATGTGTATTTAGAGTACTTGTGAAGTAAGTTCCACACTTAGGAAAGTGAGTTAAACACTTAGCAAAAAAAATATTTTGTAGTACTTGTGAAGTAAGTTCCACACTTAGGAAAGTGAGTTAAACACTTAGCAAAAAAAATATTTTGTAGTACTTGTGAAGTGAGTTAAACACTTAGCAAAAAAAATATTTTGTAGTACTTGTGAAGTAAGTTCCACACTTAGGAAAACAATTAATGTGTAGTTAGAGTACTTGGAAAGTGAGTTAAACACTTAGCAAAAAAAATATTTTGTAGTACTTGTGAAGTAAGTTCCACACTTAGGAAAGTGAGTTAAACACTTAGCAAAAAAAATATTTTGTAGTACTTGTGAAGTGAGTTAAACACTTAGCAAAAAAATTTAATGTGTAGTTAGAGTACTTGTGAAGTGAGCTAAACACTTAGCAAAAAAAATATTTTGTAGTACTTGTGAAGTAAGTTCCACACTTAGGAAAGTGAGTTAAACACTTAGCAAAAAAAATATTTTGTAGTACTTGTGAAGTGAGTTAAACACTTAGCAAAAAAATTTAATGTGTAGTTAGAGTACTTGTGAAGTGAGCTAAACACTTAGCAAAAAAATATTTTGTAGTACTTGTGAAGTAAGTTCCACACTTAGGAAAGTGAGTTAAACACTTAGCAAAAAAATATTTTGTAGTACTCGTGAAGTGAGCTAAACACTTAGCAAAAAAAATATTTTGTAGTACTTGTGAAGTAAGTTCCACACTTAGGAAAAAAATTTAATGTGTAGTTAGAGTACTTGTGAAGTGAGCTAAACACTTAGCAAAAAAAATATTTTGTAGTACTTGTGAAGTAAGTTCCACACTTAGGAAAAAAATTTAATGTGTAGTTAGAGTACTTGTGAAGTGAGCTAAACACTTAGCAAAAAAATATTTTGTAGTACTTGTGAAGTAAGTTCCACACTTAGGAAAGTGAGTTAAACACTTAGCAAAAAAAATATTTTGTAGTACTTGTGAAGTAAGTTCCACACTTAGGAAAGTGAGTTAAACACTTAGCAAAAAAAATTTAATGTGTAGTTAGAGTACTTGTGAAGTGAGCTAAACACTTAGCAAAAAAAATATTTCTAGTACTTGTGAAGTAAGTCCACACTTAGGAAAAAATTAATGTGTAGTTAGAGTATTGTGAAGTGAGTAAACACTTAGCAAAAAAAAATATTTTGTAGTACTTGTGAAGTAAGTTAAACACTTAGCAAAAAAAATATTTTGTAGTACTTGTGAAGTGAGCTAAACACTTAGCAAAAAAAATATTTTGTAGTACTTCTGAAGTGAGTTAAACACTTAGCAAAAAAATTTAATGTGTAGTTAGAGTACTTGGAAAGTGAGTTAAACACTTAGCAAAAAAAATATTTTGTAGTACTTGTGAAGTAAGTTCCACACTTAGGAAAGTGAGTTAAACACTTAGCAAAAAAAATATTTTGTAGTACTTCTGAAGTGAGTTAAACACTTAGCAAAAAAATTTAATGTGTAGTTAGAGTACTTGGAAAGTGAGTTAAACACTTAGCAAAAAAAATATTTTGTGGTACTTGTGAAGTGAGCTAAACACTTAGCAAAAAAAATATTTTGTGGTACTTGTGAAGTGAGTTAAACACTTAGCAAAAAAATATTTTGTAGTACTTGTGAAGTAAGTTCCACACTTAGGAAAGTGAGTTAAACACTTAGCAAAAAAATTTAATGTGTAGTTAGAGTACTTGTGAAGTGAGCTAAACACTTAGCAAAAAAAATATTTGTGGTACTTGTGAAGTGAGCTAAACACTTAGCAAAAAAAATATTTTGTAGTACTTGTGAAGTAAGTTCCACACTTAGGAAAGTGAGTTAAACACTTAGCAAAAAAATTTATGTGTAGTACTTGTGAAGTGAGCTAAACACTTAG